>NW_021167154.1:0-524297 GCF_004022145.1 Paecilomyces variotii
AGGTAGATACTCTCCCGCAACTGTGTTTCCCCCTTGTGGTATCACTCTAGGAAATCCTTCTGATGCGGGAGGATAAACACGTAATGCTTCTTCGAAGCAGGCATTGAGATACGGAAGACTTGACAGAATGGCAAAATCCAACTTCTTCTCGTCATCCAGCTCACGGACCTCGGTCACTACTTTCGCCAGTTTGTCCGGGTGTGTGAGAAGTAGATATGTCAATCCACTCAGGAGAGTCGCTGTGGTCTCGGTTCCTCCAATCATAAAAGCGCTCGCATTGTTATGCATCTCGTTTAGACTCAGCACGTCCTTTCCTTTGGTAAGAACAAAGTTCCAGATGTCCGGCTGGTCTCTTCCTCTCTCATAACGCTTCTTGATCAGTTCGGAGGAGAAGGCGTAATGCTCTTCCTCCTGTGCAGTCCAGCATTTTGGTGTGAAATAGCCTAGTAAGTTCCTAAGACTGGGATATGCGGCCACGATGTCGAGGATTGTTTCGGCTTTGACTGCACCAAACATCGCATCTATCCAAGGTGCATAGTTGTTGTTCTCCAGTAGACCAAGAGACTCGCCGAACGCCAGATCGCCCATAATATCAAAGGTTGTACGGGTAAACATATTGCAAATATTGACTTCGCCCGTTAGGCTGCTTTCTGCCGTCATCCGGAGCCGGTGGATTAGTTTTTCGACGTACTTTTGAATCAATGGCGCCTGTAACTTGATTGCCTTAGGTGAAAAGGCGTGGGAAAAGAGCTTGCGCACTTGTCCGTGTCTCGCATTATCCCGAATCGACGTTATGTCGTCTTCACCATTCTCGTACGATCCATACATACGCGGGTCTACCAGATTGGATATCTTACCCCCGGTGCTATGTCCGTAGATGTCTTTCCATGCAGGAGCGGATATGAATGAGAGCCCATCAGGGGAGAAACGCACGATGCTGCCGTAGCGGTTGTGCAGGGAGGTAATCCATTGATTGTAGTCTCCAGTATAGCGGCGATACCAAAGCGGGAGGAAGCTTGCGGCGGCGATTTTGGGACCCGGATCTATGCACGGTCAATTGTAGGGGTCGTTCAAATAAAATTATGAATTGAACTTACATTTTGACAAAGGATGAAAATAGGCGCTGTAAATTGCTCCTACGACATAGAAGAGAACCTCAAAATAGTAGTCAGTGTTATTGCCAAATAGTTCAATGTTCCTCGGAGCAATCGACGTACCAGCGGCGACACACCGAGCGCAAGCACGTACACCGCAGAGGAAGCGACCTCCAGCGCTGAAACCAAGATGGTGTGAAATTCTGAGAGCACAAATGATGATGTCATGGTCTTGAGACGTTAAGAATAGGGTCCTTGGACTATATATATATATATGTGTGTGTGTGCGTATGTGTGTATGTATATATATTAGGTGATGCGATGATCTGGATTGGTAATTAAGGAGCTTTTAAGTCGAAAGGCGAAAGCCTTCCTACACACGCAATCTGTAGTAGGCCGTAGTCACGGGGCCTATCTTGGTAATGCCAGTGCGGTTTGACTACTACTTGGTATGTAATCCATAGCTCGATGCCGGAAGGTGGAGCATTTAGTTTTCAGCTGGTAATAGCTTAACTGTTGAGAGTAATTGTGGAAACACCCATAGATCATCATGACCATGGGATCATGTAATCATGTAATCGGGTACGGTAACGAAGATACAGTGCTGCCAGTGGGATAAATCATTATTTCCACTTCAGAGCGCCTGCTATCATCACAAACCTAAATACCGTGGGGTACATCCATTCTCAACCATTGAATGGGAGACTTATCTCTTCCTGTGTGTTCCCCAAATCAAGGTTCCGTCTCCACTGCGCCGCTAAGCATCTTGCATTCACCCTTCAAACCGCCGAGGCCCCGTCTCAAGAATGGCATAACACAGCACACGAAATGCCTTTGACCTGGCATGTTGGATTTCTACACATTCTACGGGATATTCTCGAAACAATTCGCAAAGATTCGCCTTCCTCCAATTACCAGTCTTAATACTGGAAACCACATCGGAAGACGTACATTTATACGCTCCCGCGCTCGCTGCAAGCCAGGCATATCTAGTCTGATGCGCTGGTTGAATGAACAATGATGAGGGCATGCCTTTGCCGTCTCACACAGCCACGCGCAGTCGATGGAGTCAGAATGAAGGCAGCAAACATCAATCGACTAGCGGACGCGAGGGGACATAACCCGGCCGGGTGTGAAAAGGGCAGACTTCCTCTCAAGACGGCCGGCAGTCCACCAGATAGCCCATATGATGATCCTATAGCAACTGTTGACTGCCGCTATTTACCAGACCTAAGGACCAATCTGCCACCAAAACTACGGTCGTCCATATAACCGCTATTTATCATACCCGAATTGAGACAGATCGGGGTTGAGCACAGCGCCTGCGGGATACGCCGTTAGGTCATATGGGCACCCAAAGCCTATTTAATTATAAGGTATAATTTGTTCCAACTAAAGGTAATCAGCCCCATAGTATTAGGTCCTTGAATCCTTGCCGAATTCATTGAATTATCTAGTAGGTGAAAACGGGGGGCTGGCCTATGTATCCCGCATGAATGAGGTACTCTCGCTTAATATTTTCTAAGAAGTTCCGAAGTTATATTAGCAAAATGGTCGGTCACTTCGTTAGAGTAGGACGTACTCATTAATTGTCCCTTTCCGAAGACGAAGCTGCTGTAGCAGAATTAGTATACTTCTTTAAAGATACTAACCTAGATATCTTGGAGTGAAACTGAAACTTACTAATCGTCTTTGGACTTTGGCCCTAAATATAGGGACATGGCAGCTTGCCATTTTCCTCCTGGCCACCATTGGTTGTGAGCATCGGCGAGGACCCCAGCCTCGGCCCATGCTTCTCGGAGCAATACTTGCTGTCTCTTGGTGCAGCTATAGAGGTACGGGCTAATTGCCCCCATTGTTACAGCGGTAGACAGAGGTGAGATGTAACTGCCGGATGCAGTGGAAGATGGCGGCAATAACGGTGAAGTTATACTAGTCAGAGGGACAATTGGCACATCATTCGCTATACAGTTGATTTGCATATACCAGACTCCTAAAAGGAATAACAAGACTCTTAGAAGCTCCGTGACTGCAATTGAATACGAAACCTATGGACAGGTATAAGTCTTACTTTGCAGCGACAGTCTATCAAACTATAGCAGCTCCTGTTCCTCTTTGAATTCGATCCTCGTTTTAGGACTTTATCTGCTGAGCTCAGTAGCTCCTGCTCCACTTTGAATTCGATGCTCGTTCGAACACCCGTCTGATTAGCTCAGTAGCTCCTACCCCCCTTTAAAATCTCATGCGTAGATAGGATAATAGTAGTAAAAGGGAGGGGGATATAGTTAAAAATGGTAGTAATTTACATATCGCGTCTAAGATAATGTAGAGAAAAGGGGCCTATAACTTATTCTAACGCCAGTCATCCTTCAGAGAAGACGTACTCGCTCTCTTTTCCTTATCGCTTCGCATTCATAGGGCTCTGTGCAGTGGGCCTGTACCTCTTGTCGTCTTCGGGCATATAGTGCTGCACCTCGAGAGGCTACAAATATTGGATTAATGATTCTGGGCACAATAGCAGCATCTGCATGGTCTCGAAAGTGTGTTTGAAGATTCACAGGCGACATATGAACCATTTCAGACAGAGCATCTCTCAAAGTAGCTAGAAAGCGCGGGTGAGTGGCACTCTCCCCAGCCAGAAGAATATGAGTAAGAGGATATGGGTATTCTCGAGGAAGGGCCAATAGTTGCGAACGAAGGCGGGACCATGGTGTACCCTGGGACTCGTCTGTCTGGACAAGATTATCTAGCCCGACTTCAAAATCCAGAACTTGCGCTTCATCCGTATTAAACCGAGATAAAGCCTCGCCATTGATAGGGGCTATAATGCTAGTGTATAGAAGATGCCGACTGTAGAAGACATAGAAAACATGGGCATTGGGCGAATTATAAAACTCGTCTGTGCATTCCCAAAGATCCTCATAGTTTGCACACAGTCCATATCCGTTTGCTGCATAAACAGCATCGGCCTCCACTAAGCGTTGCGGGTAAAAGCCGCTGTCGCCTACCCATGTCCGTAAATCCAAGTCCTCGAGTGCAGCGTTAACTATTGAACTAATAGAGCTGATATCAGGGGTTGCAACCGCCACCCTATCAAGTGGCTGAGATATTTCTTTTTCGGTGGAAACTTTCAGTTCTTGGAGTAATTTGCTGATGATTTCGACATCGCTGTATGCTTTGATCGGACGACCGAGCTTCTTGTTAAGCCAACGCCAGCAAGCGCCCCATGAAGTAGTGTCAGATAGAGAGAATCGGGGAAGGATAGTGTCATAGAGAAATTTCTTGGTTCTGTCTAACCGTGGCCTGGGGTCGCCTGCAAGTCGCATCATAAGCTCAAGGTACTCGGGATTTCCATGGATATAGGCTAGTTCAACGACAGTTCCGTTATAGTAGTGTACTGAGGCTGTTCTTTTTTAAATGTTAGAGAAGTCGGGATGTTAAAAGATAGACGATATTTACTCACCCGTATGAGGGAGTCAGGTCAAAACCGATCCCGGGGGCATCGTGAATCTGCGCAGGGAGGCATATCTCACACAACGGGCGGGGACAATCGTAGAAAGCATCTATAATGGAGATATATTGAAGAAATAGAAAAACTATCAACAGCCCATTCATTTTGAACGGGAATTTGGGTTTCGTCGCATTTGTCAATAACAATAGTTAATATTACGTTCAGGTTTGGGTTCAAGTCCAGGATTTATAGTTCATCCGCGGTCCGCAAACTAAGCCTATTGGCCCCTAATGAGCTCATAATCTCGGGAATCATTGGGCATAGATATGTAAAGGGCATTCGTCACTTCAGTGCTCGATCTGGTTAATCTTGCCGTTTCTAGGTCGGCGTCCCAATACTTCTTCACATCGCCCGGACAGAAAGAGAGACTGTTCTACCTCTTTCTTCCTTCTTTCCCGTCCTTTAACTTCTCTATCTTGGACTTATGCGCCCTCTCTGCCTTCACCGACCAATATGACCAAGCGTTCAGCCCGACGCACTGCCCTTTTCTTTTCCCCGGAGATGCCTCTTGATCTGGCACCCAAATCGTTCCATCACAGAGCTGCAGAACTCAGACTGGTTCGCTAGACGCCGCATTCCAATGGGAGAAGCCTGTGCTGGAAAATCCGAGCGCTGGGACTCAATATTATTGACAGGGCAGAACGGAGAATGGTAGGTCTCAAAAGAGTTATCGAGATGCCTTTCCAAAATATCGCAACCCTAAACCGGTGCAGCGTTGTCGTGCAGGCATTTCTCACGACACTACATCGCTCTACCAGCCGGAAAGAAGACGGGTTTATTCGCATGGCTTGTGTTCTAGGGTGAGATCTCTCGTTGCCGCATAGAGTGCCGTTTTAGCATCGAATGTATGCACTCCTGGGCACAGAGACCGCCCTTCTGCAGGGTTTGCTGTCTATGGATGGTAGTGCGGTCAACACGAGTGTACCATTGGGATCTGACTCCGGGTAGGGTCAACAAGCGTGGTTTCTCTGTGAGATATCCCGGTCTCGCTGTGTGTCCTTCTGGCGCGAAAGAGGATTTGCAGTCTCTTGTTATCTCTGCTCAGGCTAACGGTGCCCTGATATGCCGCTTCCAAATAGGAAAGAATCAATCTCCACGAATGCCTGATGAGGTTATAGAAAATCGAACATGTCTTGGTTCCTCCTCTAGGAACGAAACCGATCTCCCAAACCGCGATCCTTATGTCGTATTCTGGGATTATACCCACAGATTGCCCCCATGGGTCTCATTTCCAGTAGCGGTAGTATCGACATCGAGTGGTCAGAATCCCACTGCACACAGAGTAGTGGAATTACTTGGTTGGGCCGTCCGGAATATCAGCAACCGAAGAGGCCAAGCTCAGATAAGCGGACACATTGGATCGAAGCGACGTCGGTAGTTCAGTAGTTGCGACAGTAATATCATCGGCTCTCATAAGTAAATAAAAACTTGTCGAGATACATGGTATATTAAATAGGGCTTTACGTTAGCATGTAAGTTGTAGAAGGTGCAAGAACACCAAGGGCCGCAGCTGCTTTCTGCGCCGTGACCGACCAACGTCTAGGGTCCCATCTGGATCTAACCATAATTGACCTGCGACAAGGTGACTATCGTTATTAACGAACCAGATAATAATACTTGGACTTTGCATACGTATTATTATAGAAAGATCTACTATCCAACATGCTAAATGCCGCATAATATTCCACTGTTATGCGAGGTCCCCAGATAAGGAGGTAAAGCTGCGCCTTGTTCAGATATAAATACGATAATGAGCCTTTAAAGAGCTAGATACATCGGGCTCTCTAAAGCACTCGACCAAAAACGACACATCTCTGTTAGTCGCAGTTATAGATCCCGTGTACCGCACAAACCTTATTGACAGAAGGTAGGTAAATAGAACTTCTATCGCGTAGTGATGGAGAAGAAAAGTAGATCAGTAACGCGAGTTTACACCCGCTCAATATGCAAGAAGAGGAAAATCAACATGGAAGAATATTCTGTTCTAATTATTCCCCCAAGAACTATTAGTAACGCTGCCTTTCCCCTGATATTTCTCTGCAAGTGCACCAAGTCTTTTATATTGGCCGGCATGTTCCAATTCTTGGCATGTTCGGCCGGTTACATATAACAATCAGAAACTTTATGGCTTTTCTCAGCCAGCTAGGACAGATATTTATGTCGCGCCAAGGGGCCCATACAACGGATATTATGTTGGCCTACCTTTACGGACAAATCGTCGAAGAAAGGAATGAGTCTTTGAGCCCAGGCTAGCTCAATTGATAGCAAGCATTGCCCTGCGAAAATGACCGAGTACATGAATTTGGGATTACTCACCTTGAGTTGGTTGCAGATATCATCCCCATTAATCCAGCGACTACCCGCATTGATGAACAAGCGAGACAGGTTGGATTGGAAAGGCATGTTAGTGACGCACTCCATGAAATTATGTGTAACCACATGCGAAGTCTCGGTAATGCGTCACGATAATCTCGAAGAAGGGTATATAGATCTCGCACAGGCGGTCGAGCTTCAGCACTTTTCCCAGTTTCTCGATGAGCAGCTTGAATTTGAATTTCAAGTAGCTTTTCCAGTGCCTTATCCCATAGTCTGTCTGTTTCATACTGCAAAGGATCCGTCTTCTCTCGTGGGAAATGATCAGTAGTCGAGACAAAGGAGTAGCCCCATTTGTTGATGTGGTCTCTAACATTCGGGTTTGGGCTCAGCATAGCGTTAAGTCACTTAAGGAAAAAAGCAACAAGAGAGGAAGAGAGGAAGAGGACGAAGGAGAATAGGGTTTCGTGACCGCGTGTGAAGACAACATTATTAGGCCGGTTTAGAGCCTTCGACCAAGACCCCAAGTCCTTTCGATATCGCTAGCTGATAAGCGCCCAGTAAATTAAATCATGGCTTCCTGATATTTTGACTAGCGCAGCACAAGACTTACTAGTTTTAGAAAATATATCTGCATTTAATTTTTACTTTCAGAGTCTGAACCAAAGCTTGCCTCGTTTGCAGAAATTTTTCTAGAGCCATTTAACACTCTTGGTTTTCATTGAAGTCAAGTTCTGGTATGCCCGGCGCAGTCAGAGGTATCATATAGTAATGATATAACGAATGTCGCTTGCTTCTTTAGCACTACCTTGTCGCTGGTATTGGGATAAAATCTTTTCCCGCAGGATCCATTCTGGGCTAAAGAGCTTGACCACTTGATCATTGATTTTAAGTGATATATACCCTATCCGCTACAGTCATTCAGTCTCCCCGAGTCACACTACGCTTGAATACTTGCATCTTCCCTCATTATCTAAACATACTCCACCAGAATCCCAGACCCATCATACACAATGCTCGCTTTAGCCACGTATTTCTCCGTACTCAGATTCACAAGATCAACCAGCGCCACCGCCGCTTCATCCTCCTCATCCTCCACGGCAAACGTCAAATTCCCAGCCGCAGCTCCCGCCGTCACACCCGTGAATGTGACGGACCCAAAGTTCAAAAATGACACTGTCTCCCCGCTACTCTGGTAATCCTCGACAGTCCACTCGGCCGACTGGCCAGTCAGGGTGCTGGTGGCGGCAGGTGCGGTGACCGTCGCTGTGGCCCGTTGGCCGTTGCTCTCGTTCTCAATCACAGCCACCCCAGCGGACGAGGAGGTCGCATACACGGTGGCCACGATGACATCCCCGCCCTTGATCGCCAGCACCTCCGGGGAGAAATCCACCGCGTTGGCTGGGTACCATTCATACCAAGCGGTGTAGACGTACTCGACTTCCTCTTCGGTGGAGGAGGATGCGGTAACCACGTCGATTCCCGCTTGTAAAATAGCTCCCGTGTTGACAAAGCCGTCAATCCCTACCCAGATCGAGGCGGCCTCGCCGGCCATGTTACTGGAAACAGTGGGGATGGGCGCAGTGAAGGCTGCGGCCACAGAGGTGAGGATGGGGGTGGAGGCAAGGTCGGCGCTTAAGAGGGCGGCCCCAGCCCAGTTGGTCGTGTAGTAGTAGGGGGTGTTTTGCTGGTCGGTCAAGGGAGACTCGGATGCTGATGAGTTGGTGAGAGGCCCTTGCTGCACCTCAGTGTGTGGGACCTGCTTTATCGGCTGGTGCTGGAAGCGAGGGCCGTTGCATTTTGCTAGGTTGCTGCTGCTGCTGCTGCTGCTGTAACCGCTTGGGGCGCCGTGAACAGCGGCTAGTTGGGCAAGCCACAAGGTCGTGGAAAGGAAGTTCTTCATATTGTACTATGGTTTCCGCAGCCTGTGCTCGTAGTAGATAGGTATTTCTCAAATGGCTCGTTGTACGCCGCGTTCAAAAGAAGTCTTTTAGGGCCACGAAGGTGAAAGAGATTATTAGAGGTCAACCAGGGCTAGGACGCTGCTTGTGGTACTTATAGTGCCAGGAGCCCCTTTCTGTCTGTCAATTCACAGCTCTTGTGTGGGTTCAACTTGACCTTCTTAGGGTTACCTACCATAACTTTCAGCTATCCGCAGACGTACGTATCCATAAGGTGGGTCATACCTGAAAACTGCTGTCTCGCGTGGTTTATAGGCACCACTAGGGAACTGCGGGCGAGTATGTTTCTCGATGCACGGGCCTTGGTATATGTTATATGCCCGGAACTGGAATAATATTTTTTTGCATACTCGCTGGCGGTGGATAGTCCACTCTCTGCCCGAGTGCTCCCGTCACAATAGTAATTGAAACATGATCTCACACTTAATCTCGAAGCTATATTTATACGAAGAAAAGATGTTCCAGCGTCAACTGGTACAGGAACGAAAGTGGAAAGATGAGCTGCAAGACTTCCATGGAGCCCCACTCACGCTCACCCCAAGCGGACAGCCTGCAGCCTATACACTCATGGTTGCATTATTGTTATTGACCGAGACCCAGGGAATTGCCGAGGGGCTGCGGGTCAAGAGTGGCGAGGAAACAGTCAGAATTGCAGGGCTGGTGGACACGGCCGCCGTCGCCGAGGTTGTATCATCATCATCACTGTCGTCCGGATTGAAAGTTACAAATTGTGCTGGCCCGTTGTTGTCTTGCGTACAGCCGCTGACATAGTCCACGCGCATGTGGCAGCCGTTGGAGAAGAGAACTTGTCCGCAGATTTTGCAACCGCCGAGGTCGGCGTCCATAAGGTGGTCGAATGCACTATATCATCATTTCTGCTCGTTAGCGGGTAACTCCGGCTACCCTTTGGAAAGAGGAGAGGCGACGTACGCTTGCATTGCCGTGCCCTTCAATTGGCATCCTTCGCCCTTGACGAAGACGCCGCACCCGAAGCCCGCATTCATGTCGTCAGTATAGCAGGCACCGGAGTTGGAGTTCGCCGAGGTCGTGCTGTGTAGAAAGCTCTTGTCAGTATACATGTTTTCGTTTCACCTGTGGATGCTGAGAGGACAGATTCTGGAAGGAACACTCACCCATAGATCTCATCGCCTCGAAGGTACGATTTGGCCACCTTGCAGAAGGAGGCGAGGTTTTCGAATGTACCGCATCTCTTGGACATGCCAGAACAGCTGTAGCTGACCTCGTTTGGAGTCGTATCGGCCAAAGACGTTGCTGCAGGTCCTGTCGTCGTCGACGTGGTTGAGGTAGTGGTGGAAGTGGAAGTCGATGATGTCGTCGAGGTCGAGGTCGATGTCCAGGACGACTCAGCGGCGCGGAAGGCTGCGTCGATCTTGCTGGCGGCTGATGCCATAACAGCAGTATCGGTTTCGGCAGCCCAGGCCATGAAGGGGGTGGCGGCACTCTCGGTGTTCGATATGGTGGTAGTTGTGGTTGTTGCCTCAGCATAGCAGGCAGTAATGGTGTTGCACGAAATACTCGTCTCCGTGGTGTAGGTCGAGACAGCGGTATCCAAGGTGCTGTATACAAATTCAGTGCACATATCCGCCTCCTCACTCTCGCAGTCGGTCTCTTCGTTCGTGCAGCCCTCGCCCGAGCACACCCCATTCTTGCAGTTGGTGCCGGAGCAGGAGACCTTATGGCAGTCGGAGCCGCTGCACGTCCCATCGCTGGTGTTGCACAGCGCGCCTAGGCAGCCGATAGAAAGACAGTCAATTCCAAAACAGGTACCACTGCCACTGCTGCAATCGCTACCGATGCAGCCCACCGTCTGGCACGATGACCCCTTACAGATGCCCTGGCCGCAATCGTCGCCCATGCAGCCCGTCTCCTCGCAGTCCGAGCCCAGACATATACCGCTATCGCTATCACAGTTGCTTCCAGAACAGCCAAACTCGGCGCACAGGGATCCTGTACATTCTCCATTCTTGCAGTCTGGGCCAGCGCACTTCTGATGGTGCGGCGGGTCTGGGTCAGACGGGTCATCGAACCCCGTGGAGTCGCCCCCGTATCCAGAGTTGCAGTTAATCATACAGGGAGCTTCACAAAAGGTAGTGCATTTATTTCCGCAGTTAGCCGTACACGTCGGACTGGGTGGGGATCCTTCAGTAAAGTGGATGATCGGCCCTGTAGGAACAGTCGTGGGGAGGGAGGTGGTCGACCAAGGCCAAGGGGGCACGACGATAGTTCGGTTGGAGGTAACCGTGTGCGAGGCGGTGCCCATACCCAGCGGGTTAGGGTTATCTTGAATCACTATAGGGCCAATGCCAATGCTAGGAAACAGAGTTGTTGTACCAGTGGTCTGATTCGACGCGGTAATGTTCCAGTTCCACCATTGCACGGTCCCAGTAATAATCGGATTTAGCGTAATTGTGGTAGTCTGGACCACCCGAGTGACTGTAGTAGTTATATAGACAGTATTGTTGGTCGTAATGGTGGTAGTGGTTGGCCAGGCCACTTCTAGCGGAGTGATAAAAGGTCCCGGGTAAATAGTAGTCGGCGATCCCAAGGTACTAGGAGGGAAGATCATATTGATAGGACCAATCCCTGTGACGGTACCATTATCCGAGTTATAGATCTCTTGACCCACATAGAAGTCCCCTGTGCCATCGCTCCCACCCTCAGTGCTCGCTCCAGCCATAGATGTGTCCAGAGCATTCATTTCGTTAGGGTTCGCTAACGATCCCGGCCCTCCGAGGTCAAGTGCCCAACTGAAAAGGCCCCCAAGGCAGAGGTCATTGGCGAAATCAGCCTTTTGCTTAAATGTCTTGGCATTGTCGAAAGAAACCCTAAACAGAGAGGAAATTAGAGCAAGCACATTATCCTTCACAGCAAAGCGACTGAAGCAATAAACATACCATTGGTTTTCGTTCCAGGTAATCCAGTTCACTGCAGCGGCTTCATTATACTGGATTATAGGGTCATACTCTTCCAAAACGCGGTTGATCTCATAATCCGATAGAATTCCACTGGTCTGCGTGCACTGACCAGGGGAAGCTCCACCGGCAGTAAAGGCAGATGTATCAAAGGGACATCCTGGAGTGGTGCAGTTGGTCTCGAGCAAGGTGAAAGAACGGCCATAAAATCCGAGACCAAGAAGTACTTTACCGGGGTCAATGTTGTTGCGCCACAGCAGGTCTAGGCCCTCGCTTATTTCTGTTATATTCTCAGTTTAGCTTTTTTCCTGGCGAAAGTTAGGAGAGCAGTGCATGTTTCTTACCCGTAAGATTAGTATGCGGATTGACCACCGAGGACGTATAGTTACTCTCTCCATCCCATGTCCCGTGAATATCATACGACATGAAGTTGAAGTAGTCCACGTATTCTGCCATTGACGAGATATCGAAGCCCTTGAGGTACCCTACAACATGGCTGAGTGATGAGCTCAAGGTAATCTGCTGTGCTTGACTTACAGTAGGAGGATGGCAAGGTGACTGTAATCCCATACGTATCACCACACTCCTCCCTAAGCTCCTTGAGGAAAGAAACATAATTCGCCGTGTCCGCAGTTTTGCCTCCTGGAGCAGAAAGAGATGCAACGTCAGCCCGCAAGTGCAAGAACGAAGAGAAATATAGTTATTTTACTTACCACGATCACTGGCGGCTGGATATTCCCAGTCAATGTCGATCCCGTCGAAACCGTACTTCTTCATAAAGCTACTCGCCGAAGTAATAAAGGCCGAACGTGTGCCAGGGAAGCTTACCATCGAGGAAAAGACTTCTCCTCCTAGGTCCCAGCCTCCAACCGAGATGAAAGTTTTTAATTCCGACTTCTTCTTCTTCAGGGCCGTAAACTCGGGGATATATTCCTCGTCGTTGGCGTATAAAGTCTCAATCTCGGAAGTCTCACTGTTAATTCCAGCAAAGGCGTAGTAGAGATGCTAAGACATGCTTGTTAGCTTGAGTTATCTTCGAAAGAATTCGGTGGGTGGGGCTTGAGCATACCGTCCAAGGTGCAACATCGATATCCGAAGGGTGAATTACATCACAGGGATGTTGATAATTCCAAGCCTCATAGTACCCTATGTAAACCGCTTCGCTGGAGGTGCCGGAGCAAGATCTATAAGGCTGTGTCAGAGTAATCGCGAAAACATATTTCGAACGCTGGACTCACGGCTCAGTAACTGCATCACAATTGCTTTGGCAACCGGTACCACAGAAGTCTTCTGTCGTTCCACAGAACCTAATCATATGGTCAGAGGTGTTATCAGACACGGTCAGGATATCTCTCTCACCCATAAGGCGAGCAGCAGACATTCAACGGGCAAGTAGTGTTGGCGACCTCAGCATATGCTATGCGGAAATGTCAGTGTGTCAATGCGTCGAGCACCAAATGCAAGGGGGAACCGCATACGCCCACACTCCGCTAACGCGTCACAAGTCGATATACACACATCATCGCCGCAGAAGTCTGGGCCGAAGCCGCAATAGCCACTGGAGCTACAACAACCGCTGACACACTCTGATGTTGAAGAGCAGGTGCCGGATCCGCCTGTGGCTGCAGACACCAACGTCCCCAACAGTGAGCCGAGCAAGAGCCCTCTCGAGAGAGTTGCGTTCATCCTGAACCCGATGGAATATGGAAATGGTGAGGGAACACAAATCTCGATGGGCGTCTGAAGGGAGCTCTCGAGTTTAATATGTTCTCTATTCAACCTTTTGCAACTCATCGGGAGACCATCAACCGCTCGCCTCTCGCCTTCGTCTATCTTACTTCAACGCAGAAGCCTTCGGATTAGTCTCCACCTGTATCTTTCTTTTTACTCACTCACACTTCCATGCCTTCCTTTTTCCATGTTGGATCGCAATCTCCGAAGCTCGACCCAAGGACACCAGTGATGCAGACTATTAGCAAGCTAATTTAGCCCACCGGAGAAAGCGAATTGCACATTGCGAGCATTCGACCGTGTATAGCGCTCACGGAATACTGACTGCGCTTTGAGAGTAGAGTTTTCATGCCTGGTTTCTTTTTTTTTGACGCAGTTCGAGTGTCCCGTGGTGGTATGGTCTTCACCACGAGCCAACCAATTTAGCGGTAATTAATCGGTTTGTCACTTGCATCTTCGCACAGACTACCTAGGTAGTTCACACTAACAGAGGAAAGGGTCTTTACTCCTTGAACTGGTTAGTTAGTTAGTATCTAGTAGTTAGATAAGCGGCACGGAGATACCAAGAGCCCTGGGCGGGCCGTAGGCTGGCTGGCTACCCTTTGGGAACCGGGCGCTCCGGAACGCTCGGTTCGGTCCGGTGAAGGGACGGTGGGCCGAATAGACTACGTACAATAGGGAAAGGCACGTGGCGGCTAAAGGTAGGTACCTAAGATACACCCGAATCTAGCCTCCATATCCCTCTAGGGTTCCGCGCCGACTTCCTACTCGTCGCGTGGTCTACGGAGATATAGGCCGTAGTACGCTAGCGCGTGCTTTAGCTTTTATCCTCAGTCTACGGAGTATACTTTTGCAGTAGACTAGTAGTAGATACGTAGTGACTAGATCGTAGAATTCAATTCCGCATCTGTCAGCTCTGTCGGCTCAGTGGCGGCAGGTCACAATCGGGCAGCGGGCCAGTTCCGCGGGTCCATTACCCTTACCGCTTGCTTGACCGCCCGCCGCTGGCCGTTAACCTCGTTAACCTCGTCTAGCTCTAATATCATTATGTATATTTATGTATATAAATGCGCGATTGACTGAAATTCACTCTCTTTAACCTTGGAACACTCTTTCTCCTGCCGTTCTCGGCCGAGCGTCTGCCGTTTTCGCTCCCGCGCACGGGCTCCCGCAGCCTCCCGCACCCTAGCAAGACTACTCTGTAAAGGCCTTAGCTATACAGTTGTGTGGCCAAACGCCTTGTCTAGATAACCAGACGCCCAGATACTTAACTACATATGTATTTAGAGTGGATATCAGTATTCTAGATTTAAAAAGACCCTGTCACGGGCCCCATAAGCCGGGGGAAGTATTAGTGCTTTGAGGTGAAGTGGATCAGGCCATATTTACTACCATAGGTGCGAATCTAGATCCGTGCTTTCGCTCCTAGATCTCGGCTAAATAGTTGGTGTGCTTCGGCCAGCCGGTAACAGTTCCGGACGGTGGAGTTATTCCAGACTAGCATGCAGATATCGTCAATATAGCCCGTGACCATAGTTCGTTTAATTAACGATCATATCGGGGCGTTTAAAGGTCTCCTTCTCACTAGATACTCTCGCAGCGATTTAGGCGTTCTTTAATGGCCTGGAGCTCATGCTCTAGGGTCGTAAGGGTTAGATCCTCCTCCTGGACGCGGTCGCCAAACGTAACTAAACTCCTAGTGGCTGGTATTAAGGGATTTTAAGCCCAATATTTCTACTAAATGTATCAAGTATTTCTGACATGGTAAATTACCGTACGTGCATTGTTTTTGCGGTATAGCACACCGAAGAATTGTAGACGCTTCGTTTTCCGAAGGAAGCTGTATGTTTAGAAGCGAGCTCTCTATATGGTTGGGAGCTTCTGTCTCGCTCTTACCGGTGATTTATTTAGATAATAGTAGTCTAGGGGCAGGTGGATCGGGGTTACCTTCTATAGTCTACTAACACAGGAACAAAAATTAGCATAATCACGATTGTCCCTTAGTCACTAAGGGAAAGGCATATATTATCCTTGGTGAAGCTAGAGCTTGAGCCTGCGTTTTAACTATTCTTTGCACCCAGGAGCGCAAACGGTATTCATTAAAGCACGAAAGAGCCAGTGAGAGAAAGGTATAATGCGGTCAATCTTCAATACCAAGGGCCTTCTGGCTGCATGGATCGGGCTATCTACCACTGCCCAGCTGTGGCCCGGGGTGTCGGCTCAGTGGACAATGCGGAACATCGTGCTTGACTCAGTATCTTGTGATACCGCCGCTACAAACTATCTCGCAAAAGCCATCTACAACATTCAGAGCATGGTGAGCATAACCCTGGGCATCGGAGCATGCATCAGTGCCTGCACTATCTCGTGGAGGCTGACAAGATACTATACAGCTTTATAGCACCATATCGGGCCTTTCGACAATTAAAGACAACCTTGGTAAGGCGCGAGAGGACTTGGAGGCGGCCGACCGAGCCAAGCTAGATCTTTTCATGGCTATGTACGGGATATTCGACCCTGTCGATACGGACGCGATTTCGACCGCGCAAACAACCGTTGACACAGTCGCCAGTAAGTCTGGAGTGCCTAATGACGCTCAACGGCAGGGTTCGAGACCTAACACAGGCAGCTTTTGCGAACCAACTTCTTGGCGGTCTGGAAAACGACGCCCTTGAGATCGGGGTCTGCTGTAATAACGATCACTTGAGAGAAATCAAGGGGGTCTGTGAGTTCGCCTTATCTAGGAGTATATTTGGTTTCGACTATGGCTAAATACTACTGCCGAACATAGATCCTGTCGTATACCGCAGTACTGTCTACCCTGACATGCTGCTTATTCCTGCCGAGGACAATTGCGACGGTAATCTAAGAGCCATGATGCAGGAGACCACCACATTCACGAGAGATATTATGACTATCTGCCCGGACTCTTTGCCTATGACCAACCCAGACACAGAGTATGAGGAAGCCTGGATTGCTCACATTGACCAATATGACACTGGCAGTTTGACCGGAATTCAGGGTGAGTATATGGATGATATTGTGGCCACTACCGGTGAGGTGACTCTGCTCCATGAGCTGACACACACCGAGTCGTTCTTTGGCGCCAGCGGTGTTCTGGGTATGCATTCCTCTTTCTTTTTTTCCCCGTCTTTTCCGGGTCTACCTTCCAATACCATGTTAACACACCGCTAATTCTCTTCTTACTACCATATTGAAGAGGATATGTTTACCTCCGAAGAGGAGAATGCCTACCGATGGGAGAAATGCTTCGATCTGGCGGACAACCCTGAGACCCGGGCGAATGCGGTAAAAAATGCTGGCAAGTTCTACTAAAAGGCCCTTGATGTTGTCCCTTAGTATCAAAGCTAATGCCTATACTATCCAGAGACATTCGCATACTTCAGCGCCGGTAAGTATGACTCTGTCTGTATTGGCCTCAGGAAGAAGTGAAAGTGCTAATTGGGAAAATTGGTATAGGTCTATACTTGGATCAGTGCAATTGGCGGAATGGAGAATGCGAGAACCCGGAGGATGTGGACTAAAAGCATAGGGACTTTGAAGACTTGCCGCTGGATTGGACATATTCAATGCTGATACTAGTATGGCAGGGGCAGCAGTTAACTAACTAGTTAGTTAGTTAGTTGACTACAGTTGTATTAGTCAGACGGACGGAACAATATCCGACAAGATTAAATTCATCATATTTGCCCTTAATTTTCGCCCCTTAGCCATTTCTCTATTCCCATTATCCTTGTCTCCCCTTTAAGCATTACACTGCCTCTATGGGCTTTAGCGGACTACCCAGCGAGCTGCACCAGCTCATCGCAGAGTCTTTGGACTCAGAGGATGCCATCAATGCGCTAGCGCGCACTAACCGTACCTTTTACACGCAGTTCAACTCCTTTCTGTATAGATACCACCTTACAAGACATGCCAAGCGACCCCCAGCACCGGCACTTATATGGGCTGCTCAGAATGGAAGGCACGATACATTAGTCAGGCTCCTCGACGCGGGCGCAAACCTATACCACCCTCGAATCTGGCAGGAGAAGCCAACTTCAACCGGGTGGACTGGGCTTTTGCCTAAACATCCAGTCCGGCTTGCTGCCGAGAAGGGTCATGTCAAATTCCTTCAGACCATCTTGGATCGGGAGCAAGAGAGTTTCGGTAGCCGACTGGGTCCACGGGGTCACGCCATCCTTTTTGCGCGGGCAGCCCTCAACAACCACCTGCCCGTGGTGCAGATGCTGCTCGCCCGCGGTGTCAACCCCTGGGGTAAACATACCTCATTTCTTTCCCAGGGGGTGCAACGGCAGAAATTCAGCCGGGAGATGCTGCAAGTACTGCTCGAGGACGCCAGGCATCGAGAGCATCTGCAGCCCTTCACCACCTGGGAACCCATTCACATGGCACTACGGTATGCGGTAGAGCGGGCCAAGGACATCGAGGTCACTAGGATGATCCTCGCGACCGGGGTCGATGTTAACTTCCTCTATTCCGGTATGATCGTGGAACGGCGACCCTTGCATTACTGTCACCAACTGGACTTATATCAGCTCCTGCTTGAGGCGGGTGCTGATCCAAACATCGACAACAACGATAAGTGGGGGCCTCTCGCCTTTGCAGTAGGGAACTTTTACCCGCAGCACGGCCAATATCAACTCTCGCCAAAAGCCAGGAGCCAGCGGTGGGAAAAAATTCAGCTGCTATTTCAGTACGGCGCAGACCCAGCGCGAGCCGGAGGCGGTTGGGCGCTGCATGGCGCAGTACGGGACGCGGATTTTAAATTGGCAGACTTCCTGGCCGACCACGGGGCGAGCATAAGCGTCACTGAGCTCAGCGATGCGGATCAAGCTCTCTTGGACCGTGCAGTAGAGGAGCGTGCGTGGGAGACAGTGATGAGACTTACTCCAGTCAATTGGTCCATAATAGGATCTGCTGGGTCTGCAGCTCATCTCTACCCCCGCCGAGCTTTCGCCTAGGGGTAGCAGCATCGCGCACCCAGCTCGGAGAGGGGTCTGCCCGGCCTGGAGAAGGGTTTACGCCGTCGTATCCTACTTGTGGAATGTCTATACGAACTAAAGTAACAGTAGGATATAGGATATATTA
The DNA here is from genome assembly GCF_004022145.1 of Paecilomyces variotii. Classification (NCBI taxonomy): domain Eukaryota; kingdom Fungi; phylum Ascomycota; class Eurotiomycetes; order Eurotiales; family Thermoascaceae; genus Paecilomyces; species Paecilomyces variotii. The sequence goes on from NW_021167154.1 coordinate 18,656, forward strand.
GAACGAATCGCTGGCTTCTAGTAAGATAGCGATCTAGGATCTATTTATATAATAATCCTCCTGTACTTTATAGCTTTAGTATTATATAATCTAGGCAAGCGAGAGACTATAGGGTTTAACTTTATATAAGCTAAGTAATATTAAGCGAATACTGTTAAAAGCTTAATAGGGGTAGAAATTTATCAACTAAAAATTTCTAACCCCTTAGAACTTTTCCCTAAAACCCTCGAGCTATAATCCGGGATATACTAGTCTAGGTATTAATATGGGAAAGGCACTGATAGCAGGGATAATGTAAGGCGCTACACGGGAACTCGAGCTATAAGGCGTGACTAGGCATAGAGAATAGAAGAATTATAGAGCAATCTGATACTTATAAGTAGAGCTGTGGTATATATAATAATAAGTAGAGAAGTGTCAGACTAGGTATATGATATAGCCGGGGGAGCGGACTAAATATAACTCCGATCATATTACGGGTTCCCCGTAACAGTATAATAAAGGACATAAACAATTGGACTTGGCCGTAGATACTGTAATAGAGCGTCTCGTAGTCAAAGCTTATAAGGGGTGTCAGCCCGTAGTAGCCGTTAGGCTACTGCTATAGTATGTATAGCCTTTTAGCGCAGTGGTTTCTAGGATTTAGGCTGGCACCTAGAGATCCCTGTTATATCTCGGGCACGCGAAGCTGAATGATAAAGATGCTTAATTCTCCTAGGATCGAGCTCTGAAGCTCTGAGCTATCTAAACTACTAATCAGTGCGACTAGCTAAGCCTAAAACGGAAGGAGGCAGGCGATACCTAGGTATCCGCCTGGCCTACAGGCCCAAAATTGTACGTATATTCTACCAGCCAGTGAACAACCTTCAATAAGATACAGGGTTTTCACCAGAAGAGATTGAGTAGGATATAGCTAGTGTGACTAGTTTATACAGTATAATTAGGTACTCATACAAGCACGTATAAGCATTTACGACTATTGAGACTAGTCCGATGTTCTCCGCCCCTACGGAGGACTAGGGCATTACTACTCCACTAGCCCTACAAACGACTATAAACGGCGTTTTATACAAAATTGCCTTATTAAAAGCTGGCATGCATGGTAGATAATCAATTCCTGTTTCGAAGATGATATTAATCATTCTTATATAGGCTCCTCCTACCTGCTCTCTTCTTTCCTCGTGTCAGAACCTCAAGGATTATGCAGTTCTACCCTTTTGTCCTTTCTTGTCTTCTGGCGCAGGCCGCGGCATCCCCCCGGATCCAGAAACGATGGCTAAACGGGGACACTGCCACTGGCACCACCGATCCAGACGTGACCAGTGACTGTGAGTATTGGGCCAACGACATCTCCGCGACCGATACCTGTGCGGAGCTCGAGATGTACTTTGATGCCACTGTCGCTGAGCTCCATGCCTGGAATCCCTCGCTGCTGGAAGACTACTGCGTGCTGATCGAAGGATGGAGCTACTGCGTCGAGGGTCCGGCCGTGACTGTCACCGCGGCTGCGTCCACTACGACGAATACCGCGATCCCAGTTGTCGGTTTCACCGAGGTGACGGATTTTGTGACCAGCACGACCCTCGCGGCTGCGACTGCTACCTCTGCATCGGCCACCACTGTCACCACTTACTCGGGCGGAGTGCCTTCACCAACGCAGAGTGGCCTCGTGGGGGCGTGCAATGAGTACTACTATGTTAAATCAACAGATACTTGCTATACGATCCAGGATCTGTACTTGGATTTCACACTCAATGAGTTCTACACTTGGAACCCGTTAGTCTTCCCTATATCTTGAGTCTTGGCGAGAGCAATTCACATGTAGGAATGCAAAGCTAACCAGGTCACATCCTTTCAGTTCTATCTCGACAGGCTGCGTCGGTTTGGAGCCAGGCTACTATGTCTGTGTTGGGGTAACCGGGGGTACTTCTAACATTGCCACTGCTACTGCCACTATCGCTGGAACAACAACCGCAACTGCAACCTCGTCCTTACCATACGAGCCTCAGCAGACCGGTCTTACATCGAACTGTGAGTTTCCTCACCCCATGAATATAGCAATGTTATTGTCCTTCCGCGCAGTACCTGACAGCCAAGCTTAATGGCAGGCGATGATTATTACTATGTAAACGAGGGCGATGCCTGCACCGCTATCCTCGAGGAGTTCGATATCACCATGGCTGAATTCTACGCCTGGAATCCCGCGGTAGGGTCCGACTGTAACACTATGGAATATGGGTACTATGTCTGCGTGGGCGTCCCTGGTTCGTCCTGTCTTTTCCCTTCACCCTTAATGAGATCAAGGAAGCGATGACATTCATTCCTAACATTAATTCTACAACCCAACTAGGCTCTAATGCAACAACTATGACCACGCAGTCCATAACCCCCCCTACTGCCACCATCGCCTCAACTACTACCACCGCATCTACTTTAATTCTAACCACAACAACTACAACAGCAACTATTATAGGCCCCTCCCCGACCCAAACTGGCATTACCACTAACTGTACCACCTACTACGAGGCCACCGCTAACGACAGTTGCTGGTCAATCGTGACGGAAAAATACGCCTACCTCACCGAGACTGAATTCATCGACTGGAACCCGGCCGTCGGGTCTGACTGCACCAGCCTGTGGGCAGGCTACTACTACTGCGTGGCAACTACTACCGTCGCCCCTATGCCGGACATCACCGACAGTTGCACTAGTTACTACCTTGTCGCCGAGGGGGATAGCTGCTATTCTATTGAGCAGGCGTACGGGATCTCCGCCGCCGACTTTGTGGAGTGGAATCCTGCCGTGGGGGACAGTTGTGCGTCGCTGTGGGAGGGGTATTATGTTTGTGTGGCTGTATGATTTAACTAATAAATCTCGGGATCGTTAACGGGGAGTAAGGTAGAGTAAAAGTGTAAAAATGTGGTCGGTACATTAATAGCAAACTGACTGCGATTTTAAGCTGTTATAAGAATCCTTGCTGAATTCATTTAATTATCTATCAACATGCCTGGTACTACAAAGTCAAGATAAGAATGAATACAAAACGTTTAGTATTACCGAGTTAGCCTTCCTGGCTCGGTAAGCTGTTACTCATGTTTCCTTTAATCGACGAGACTAACAAAATTGCAGAGAAGGAAGATAAGGCATAGAGATAGAAAGAACAGTGTTTGAGAAATCATAAGGCAGCGTGGGGTTTAGATGCGCCTACTAGGTGAGATTAACTTCACACATTCCCTTATGTTGATCGCCAATATCTGACAAATATAATGCTATAGCATGCCAAGTTTCAAGAATTCATATAGTTCTGGAACAAATCAAGACTCGTGAGGCAATCGATGGCGAAGCTCGACACGCTACACGGACAATCATGGGCAGTCTAGCATTCCGGGATATCGAACGGGGCATTAATGTGCCAGAGGCATTGCTAAATCTTGTAGAGCCTTGGATCGGCTGACGCAGAACGGTGCCTATGGTCAGATCAAAGAGTCACCAAGGGGAGAGACGGATGATGTGAACCGTCAGGTCAAGCTACTAGTGAAGCTCAAATCCACGATCAAGGAACTAGAGGATGCACTCACAAAGGCAGGCGATCTTCTGAGCAAGCACAAGACAGGATCGATGCCGAGCAAAGAAAGGGTCAGAGCAAGATCGAGACACCGACGCAGGAGTTGGAGCTAGCTCCATTCGACGGAGAGTATAGAGAGGAGATGGAAAGGCATGACCTTGTTGTCGCAAAAATTCAAACTCTGAAAGACGTCTCAAGCAGGAACAAAAGTAGCGAAGGAGAAGATTGTGAAGCCGAAGCAAGCCAGCACCGACGTGTGTGTGAACGACAAACTGCTGTTCTTCGACATCAAAACCGACTTGTTTGGTAAACCGGGCAATTTTCATATGGAGTGAAAACCTGGTAGAAGTTCGTCGAATATATGGGTGTGTTTCAGATGATATCGGCCGCTGGGAGAAGAAGATAGAACAGGTCTCGTGGTATGTAATACTAAACGGGGGAGTGAAGCTGTTTCAAAAATAGCAATATTATACGTTTCTGTCCCAGGGAGAAAGATAATGACCTGCAAGGGGGAATTTTAACACCTCATCGACGAATTATGTAAGAGTCTTCAATTGTACTGGATGTTTGAACTCTTGACATTCTGCGACGTTCCTTTTCCTAAAGAAAACGAATGGTTTTACCCCTCCCATGTCGCCTCGAGGATTGAAAGTATAGAACCCGGTGGCTGCTTCGCACCTTTAAAATGGAACCTTGGATCAGCTTGTTCAAACAGGGATTGCCATTCATCAATGTCGCGTTCTTTGGCGTTTCCGATTTCTAGCATAGTGATGTCCATGGCCCTGAATGGCTTAGTACAGTACATACTTAGTGGTGCGGAAACGATAATATCGGGTTATGAAACACTTACCTCAGCTTTCGTTCAACATTATTAGGGAGCACACCTGGAGGGGGCATCACAAAGTCCATAATAAGCACTCGCGAACCTGGCTTCAGAGCGGGGATTAACGCCTTCAGGGCCCTGATACAATACTTATCAGGCCAGTTATGTAAAGTCCAACGATAGAGATAAACGTCTGCGTCCTGCACAGGCTGCTCCTCGAAGAGATCATGCGTCATGAATTTCACGTCTAGGCCGACTTCTTCCTTGGACTCTGCGACGACCTGAGGCAGCTCCTGGACGATTAGGTGTAGACTTGGGTATTTACGAGCCAATGCAAACGCTGCATCGCCATGGGATCCACCCAGGTCGATAACAGTCCCGGCGCCTATCGAATCCCAGCAATATCCATCCGTGAGATGACGCAGGGAATATCCTTCGCCTGTGGTGAAAAAGCTCATAGCGCCAGCAAACCGGCGCGCTCGATCGGGGTTTTTAGCTAGTTCGGCATAGAAAGACTGATCCGTACCGTTGGCCAGTGAGAAGCCCTACCTATCATTAGCGAGATACCACTGGGGATCTGGAAGCGTTCGCGAAGTGTACCGTTTGATTTGGCTCTGCGGCAAGTGGCCATTTTACAAGGGCATCCACAACTTTCTCGGCCGCGGGCCACATATCATCTACATTCGCCCCAACCCAGCTTGCGACACGGGCGTCTTCCGCGATCTGTCTGGAAGCTGCAGAGTGGGCAATGACTCCAGGGCGAGGCTCCTTGAATACGCGGTGTGCGATTCCGAGACGGAGAATAGAACAGAGTGCAGCACGATCAATACCAATAATAGCTGCCAAATCCGTGAATGTGATCTCTCCATCCGTAGGCACTTTGTTTGAAATATCGAAGCGCGAAATTAGTTTCAGATACACCACCGCATTGTGTTATTGTAGCGTTAGCTGCTATCTGGGCTCCATCGTTGGTAGATAAACGGACCTCGTGATTGAAAAGTAGATCCCTCGGTCCTTGAAATAAGTCATTGAGCTCTTGGCTTGCTTGGAGGGCTACAGTGCGTGACTGTTCGATATGAGGCGGCAGACTAAGGTCAGCTGGCCCATTGGCCTCGAAAGATGGATATGGTAACCCCTTCTCAGCAAGATAAGAGTCAATTTGTTGAGTGTGTTGCGCCACGGTGGTTGCCAGCTCGACGATCCGTCTCGGCGATAGAGACATAGTGGTTAAACGAGATCGGAGGCTGACAGCCTCAGATTCATCTATATATGTACTGTGGGTGGTTTGAAAGAAAGGAAAGGAACCGTCAATACTTTAACTATTGTCAAATAGTGTCCTCAATTGAAAACGGGCTCGCGCCCGTAGGTACAAATTATTAGTGTATTGAAATAGTTGGCAGCCTAACTACAAACCTGTATCATTTTAGCGGATAAAACCAAGGAATCTAGGCGCAGAGACGCCCTACGTACACGGCTCTTTTCGCCCCCATAGCAGGCAGCCAACAACAACGATACAAGTTTAGAAAGGCCATTTCATGCTGAAACTAAAGTTCGACGCTATTTGATACGGGTTCTTATCATGTCAGCACTACTGCAATTCTGCAACTGAAGGCGTGTATAATGTTACATTGTGTGGCGGGACTCTTATTCCTGATAATGTCTCGAGCTGACTGATACTTAGGAAGCTTGAATTCGGATCCTGACGCCGTAGTCAGGATCGGCTATATCTGACTAGATGATTAGCTACTTACTGTGGTGGCCGGGTGAGCGGCGAACTGCTACTAGGAGCTTAGGAGCTTTGAAACAATGCAAGTGGTCATCTAGGCAGCCCGAAGCCGACTATTATTGAGGAGTGCTCCCCAAACGTTGAAAGTGGACCTTACTGAAACCTAATCACTTGTTCATTTGTTCACTTCAGTCTATCACGATGAATCTCTCAATTTGGTCTCAGTCTCTGGGGTTCAAGAATGTCTCTTTGACGTATTGATCTCTTGGCATAAATCATGCGCTATTCGAAGGTCGTCGCTTTACTGGCTTCCGGCGACTGGAGGAAAGAAGCCAATATAATAGTCCCGCTTGCCCAGCGGCACCCCCTCCTTTCGCAGAATTCCATACGCGGTGGTAAGATGGAAGAAGACGTTGGGTAAGGCAACAATATGGGCATACGTAGCGCCGCTCATCTCAACCGTCTTCTCTGGACCAAGCTTAGTGGTCGCAAGCATGTCGCCATTTTGGTTAACGACGTTCTTGTCGGCCTCGTTGAGCACTTTCAGAACCGTCTCAATGCGCTCGTAGCATTGGGAAAATGTCGCGGGTTTGCCTTCAAAGGTTACCGGCTCCCGAGCTGTCAATCTTGCGGCCACATTTTCCGAGAACTGGGTCGCGAGGCGGACTTGATCTGTGAATGGGTACATGTCCTCGTGTAAACGAGCCTCGAGCAGACTGCTACCATCGGGGCGTTGCTCGGCTTGGTGGAGGATGTGGGATAAGGAGTTGAGGATACCTTGGAGGACCACAATGGTTCCATCGTACAAAGTATAACCCATGTTTTCTTGGAGGCTCTGGGGGAAGATTGATGGAATGCTTGATTCTCTAGGAATTGAGCTCAAGAGCTCGAAGCTACTTATCTGCCGGGTTCTCTTTTCCTCCGATCTTTCGGGGTTCAATCTGATTAGTGCTGACAGCCTCACGCACGGAAAAGTAGCGACTACCAAGCCACTTCGTCATTAGCCTATAGCCAGTGTTTCCCACCGGGATAGCGTCGTTGGCTGTGTCTGCATAGACCGGGATTGGCTTCAGTTCCTGTTCTAGTCCTAGGGTTAGATGGATCGAGCTATTAAACCCCGGAATGGAAGGTCCCTTACATAGAGGGACTTTCCAAGGTATGCCTTTCCTCGAATATTGAGAGTATACACGATTATTTCTGGGTGAAGAAGTGACTTGGGAAGGAATTCCCAAATAATCCTATTTTGCCGAACTTTAACTAGAAGGCGTCTATCATCTAGACTATCCTAAGTTCCAGGGACTGTCCGCCCTAAGTATCTCTATTACTTCGTATCGCCGCATCCTTAATGCCAGCATTAACCACGTCTGCCCATTCCAATTTCTCGCATCAACCTTTACACACCCTACTGACAAGATCTTCTGAATTTCTTGATACCCATTCTCGGCTGCCAGCAATAACGGTGTATTAAGTACACTAGTAACAGGATCCACATTTACCCCGTCAATAGCTACCTAGGTAGTAACTTTCTTTAAATCCCGGTATGTCCATTTCCAAAGTCCCATCCAGATAGCAGGGAGTATTAAACGATCAATAAAGCGCCGCGTTTGAGAGAGTCAAACAATTGTTGAGGGACTAGCGCCCAGTTGTGATGCAATGACATACGAGTAATCTTCGCTTTTCATCATTATGGCTTCGCAAAACACTCTTGTATTGATCTCTTCGTTGAATCGTTGTATATTCACATCATTCTATCAGATAGGAACGTATATATAGGGTGATTATACAACTGTATATAGGCCCAGGGTGGCCAGAAACGCAATGGTGGCTATTCAGACTGCTGGCAATCTATTGTGCAGCGCTGGATCCAGTTAGGGTAGATGATGCGGTAGGGAAACCCTTTCCTTCAATATATACGACGATGCTGCGGGCGTTGGACACATCTTTCTATGGTATCGTTGCCTTATTGATTGTCGAAACCAGCCAGGAAGCGGCATCGTCGGTGTAATTGGTAAGGTACGTCAGATGCGTATTGAGGTCGTGTCCTCTGCAGCAGATCGGGTCGTTTTTGTCGCAGTATGAACGCATTCTGCTTGCGTAGACATCGAGAGCATCGAGCATGTTCTGCGTCCGAATAGCGTAACCATTTATATCCCAGCCACTCAGGAGATTGTACGATTGATTTGCAGTATGCCGTGTATCGCCAAAAACTATAGCAGCGGCAACTATACGTATTGCATCGTTAGTACGGAAATTAGTATATAGATAAAGGGCGAAAAAAAAAGAAAGAAAGAAAGAAAAGAAAAGAAAAGAAAAACGTACGATTCCTGCTAGCATTAGTAGATGTATCCAGCGCTGCACTGGCAGATTGCTTGCAGAGGTCCCATAGCTGGCCGCCTCCTCCACCGAGGATATCTGTGACCACCTGGGCACCCTGAGAATATCCGCTAATTACCAGCTTCGAATCCGGACATCGGTTGGCGTAGTCGATAAGCTGCTGGGTTCCGTTTTGCACGCCCGATTCGACAGACCAACAGAATCCGTCGGTGCTGTTCGAGGTGGCGGGGTATATGATATCCTCATAGTCGCAATTTCTCAACTGGCTGCAGGTTGCATTCACAAGCTGGCCTTGTGTACCTGGATATGGTTCGGACGTGCCACGGGCGAGGAAAAAGTGCACCGAGGAGCAACTTTGCGTACGTTCTGTGATCTGGGTGGCCCAAACAGCATGGCCCGTTGTAAGGCCAATGCTCAATGCTCTCAGTATCGCAACCATATTTCCGCTTCAGGACAATTATGTATATGTACAGTACGCTATACTTGGCGTATGTTCTTCTCAGCCCTCGTAGCGCGGCCAAAGGATGTCGAGCACCGGGCCATCTTTTATAGGCAAGTCATTGCGGCGACGAATGCATGCGCACTGTCATCGTGCAGTTCGGGTCAACCGCGAGACGCCCCAGAATCGCGGTCTACCACTAAATGCTGAGGGCTGATTTGTGTACCTGCCAGGAAATCCATCGCCAAGTGGTTCCACCAGCCGCGATCTCATCGGTCATCGATAATCGGGATCGGTGGCTTTCGGGGGCTTTAGATTACTGCCCTAATTTCCAAGTTAAACCTCCAATAATAGCGATACATAACCCGAGCGGTCCGACACTAACACGTGGGAGTTATATCAGGTCTTGTCACTGGCTAGATTGGGCCTTTTGACTGTTTTCCAGTCCGGCTGTCGTTAATGAAGATCTACAGTGTGTTAACGCCATCTCCACCATGATATCATGGTCCTGGCTATATTTAAATTTGTATGTAGCAGCTTTTTGAAGGAAGCGGGAGAAAGCTTGCTTCATTGGATCTAGGAGCTAGGCGAAGCCTATATGGGCTCGCTAGGTCACGTGATCACTAGGGAGCAGGGCGCCGAAAGGGGCAGCCGGAGGGGGCCTTTAACACTTTTAACCCGAGTAGCTGCCTTGGAGTCTTCTTTTTTTCTTCTCCTTCTTTTTCTTTTTTTAGTTGCTACTCTGAAAGAAAACTCTGACTTTCTCTTCTCTCTCCAGTGTTTAATATCCTTCGTACAGCTAATAAGGTTCAGTGATGCGCGGGATAAAGTAAAGCTCTTCGTGGATAGGTAATACTGCTAAAAGTGGGGAACCCGCCATAAGTATCAGTCGTGGGGCATACCTGTAACATCAGCATTACTTACTTGTCTTCTAAACATAACTCGTACACCCAGGATCTCTACTTACTCCCCTACTAGGGCCGGTGTGGGGAAATACCGATAAGGAGAACATCAATAGGTTAGCCCAGGTTCGGAACCAAGATAGCACAGAGTCTCTAGCGCTGTCAGAAAAGTCGCGTTTAAACATAACTGAAGCTCGTAAATCTGAGAGCAACCTCCTATTTATACCAACTCCAATCCTTGATAACAATAATCAACGCTATCAACTCAAAAAAGAAAACACGCCATTAGTGAAGCATCAGTCATGCATATCCCATGGAAAACGGATCTACGCCCGAAATAGCTTGCATCTGCATCCATGTATCCATCCACGGCATCTTGTCTTCCTCGACTGGGCTAAAGTCTCTATTGCCTAGCGCTTTCTGTATCACTAACTCTATGACGGCCCAGCGTTCCGGTCCCTCCGGCGAAGAGACGTGACTGTTAGTCGCATTCTCGGGTTGTTTCTCTGTAGCCTGTGCATCCTTCTCCAGCCAATCGTACCACACTTGGCACACACGGTCGAGGGATCGTAGTTGCCATGCAGCGAGTTCATGTGACTTGGATGCCTCTTGCAGCGCATCGCAGCACGTTTGGAGGTCGGAAACTGCACGGGCATGTACCTCGGAGCTCTCGGATGTGCAAGAAAGGTACAAATGTACCATAGCAGCAGTGAACATGTGATGTATGCCCTGGATGTTAATTCGACGCAGCGACCATAGCCGTTTATAGATGCCTATTATGCGAGTAATAGCCTGCGCCGCATCGACATACTTTCGTCGAGAATCTGGTGACTGACCAGCACCTGCACCTGGTAGTGTGATGAACGGATGGTTCGCAAATATCATAGCCTCATGATACTGGGCATGCAGCAGGAGGATATGGGGAAGATAGACCGCGCATTCATTGTCGATATCAATCATTAACTCATGCGGCAGTTCTTCCATCCATTTCTCTAAAGACCACGTGATCGCAGTGGTGTGCATTCGAAGCTGAGATATTGATCCGGTCTTTTTATCATAGCTATCCTTCAGTTAGAAAAGTCGAGCTATTTCCAGCGTACGCGAGATGGACTTACAATGTATTCTGGAGTCTTTCCAAGATATTGCAGAGTTTCAATTGGTAGTCCCACATAGACGCCAATGGGCTCACATATCTTCGGACGGTTGTCCCTGTATCTGTCAAATCTCCGGTGTAATTCTCCCAGTAATGAGGTGGGCCATTTCTATCTTGGGACGGCGTCCGCGCTGGGATCCTATTTACATGGGCGACTGGCATAACGCGTCGGCCGAGGTAATAACTCCACGCAAGGTCGATGACGAAGGATCCCCAAAAAGCAGTGCTTCGGACGTTTGCTTCCTGGCGGGTCATTTCCCCTGACAACACGTAAGGTTCCACGTCCAGATGGAGCCCTAAATGAACCGCTAGTCGTGAGGCCATACCATCGTATAGCCAACCGCGGGAATCTCTGCTTCGACTCGCTTCGCTGCCACTCATGATGGTCAGAGCCTGGACCGTCGCGATAGTCGGGTCGTCAATATCACGTTCAAGGAGTGCTCTTGCTCGAGCAACAAAAAAGTCATGAAGTCTCTCTGGAAGTTCTGGGAATTTCCGATCCGTGAAGATAGCGCCCCAGGAACACCTTTTGATGCGTAAGAATTATTGTCAGCATCGGGGATCGTAGTAGACTCACATGGCATTCACCAATAGCTCTGAATAGTAGGATGCAATTACGGTATTCTTAACTGGAAAGCCTGAGAGCGCTTGTTTGCGGGCATCTAGGAAAGCATCTTGATGGACGACGTTCGAGTATGGATTCTCCCAGGTAAAATAGAGCTTGATAAGGTGGTCTTCCACCTCTCGTGGGACTATGCCCCCAACTCCCGCACGTTGGAGCCAAGTCTCTGGTACGTCATCCGCGTCGGACCATCGATGAATATCGGGCTGGAATGGGGTGGCAGTTCGCAAAAAATGTACATTCGATGTAGCGCCAAAGAATTTCAACTGGCCATCCTCTGTGAACTGAAGGGATCCTGTTCGCTTTGCCAGTATCTCTATCTCCGTGTCCAGACCGGAGACCTTGCTGTTTCCTCGGTCGATCCCTTGGATAAGAGCTCGCTCTCGGTCTCCACTTTCCTCGATCGGACCGACTGCCAAAGCCGCTGGAGACGTCGAGGTGGAATAAGAGAGAGCAGCTGGAGAAGAGAAACTCGATGGCACAAACTTGTCAGTCGTTAAATCCTGCTGACCAGATCTCGAATGGAAAGCTGTAGCTGGCGGGAATGGGATGTTGTTCTCTCTCAATAATCTCTCGAGGAATTGGATCCTTTCGAGGAGCTCGCTCACGTCGACTCTTGACACCCTAGACGGTTTAGCATGGTTGCATTTCCAAGGCGAACATTAAAAGGAGGAGTGCCAGGATTTGAGGTTCTGTGAAAGGTTTCTCGCTAATAATGCCGAATGCTTTGTGAAAGAAAGAATAAACAAGAAGTAAAACTGAAAATAGGGGGGAGGGGAACGAGCCATGTCTCTTAACACCATGAAATCAAGGCAGCGGACAATGCCTGCCACATGCGCCCCTTGGTCTCAAACTCAACAGGTTTAATTGAGTCGTAATATTATACCCAATTCTCCCCTCTTTGGCATAAAGGAATAACAATTGAACTCAAAAGAAGCCAGAGGGGCAAAGGTCTTCCGTTAGGTAAAGTCTGGTACTTACTTCCGCTTATCTGGGCGTAAATATGTACACTGTTGCTGTAGTTTCTCACAGCTGGCACACCGTGGAGAAGCTGTGTCGCAACGGATTTTGAGACGGTAGCATTGGTCGCAGGCTGTTGTGACAAGAGATGATCTTCGTCTTGACGGAGTGGACATGATCGAATCGCTGCCGGTTAAAAAGGAAAAAGGAAAAGAAGAAGAAAAGAAGAAATCCCCGCGAATCAACTGCCCTCGATCTGAACCCAGATCACAAAGCAATAAGAAGCACGGCAATTTTTACTAGTTAACGAGTTAAATAGACGTCCATTCATCAGACACCGCATTAGTTACTCTGTAGTTTCTAATGAAGGCCTAGAATTTCTGGCTGCCGCACGGTCACCTGACTGCGGGCTATTGCGGGGGAGACACCAAAAGCCACCAAGAGCCACCGGGGCAGCGGATGTGCAAAGATGGAGAGCCGAGTCGAACAACTGAAAGAGCAACAATCTTGACTCCAGCAGTGCATTGGCCCGAGGACCAATGTCCATTGATTCGAACCATATGGCGGTGTTGACCACATTGATAGATGCTGTCCCGGGAGGCTATGAGTGATCCGTTCGGGGCGGATATCTCCATGACTTAACGAAATGGATTCACGCGGTTGTGTTGCCTTGTCGAATGTGGCAATATCCCTTCAAATTGGCCCTGCACAAGATCCGAACTTGCAAAACACGTGTCCTGAAGTTCTGGTAATTGCCAAACTGCCAGTAAGGGACTGTCAAGACTCAAGACAAGCACTTCCTCGACCATAAGTATCTTGGGGTAATCTGGTAACTGTATCGCTCAATTTGCGGGGGCGTTGCCGGTAACTTTATTACCCCAGATCCACAATAATAATAACTACCGGCGGGCAGGTACATACTCGGTACGGCTATCTTGGATATGATCAGAAATTACAGCTTATTGCCATCATGAGAATATGCGTCTGATTTGAATGATATTGACATATGAGACAATCACGATACACTATTGCAGAGAACTATACGCCATGCCTAGGAACCATACAAGATGCTTTTTTTTTCTTGGCCGCCGGAACCACAAGACCCAAGGAACTATACACGGTATTCGAAATTAATCAAATTCTGCTTCACTGCTTCGCCTTCTTGGACTTGGCACTTGAACTCTTGTTCGAGTCCTTCTGCTGTCCATTGGAGGGCTTCTTCTTGCTATCCTTTCCATGGGACTTTTGCGACGCAGTTTCTTTATCGGTCTTCTCTTTCACCTCTGTGCCATCCTTCTTCTCTCCAGCAGAACCATCGGCCTTTGATTTGTCTAACACAGCTTTGGGGTTAATGCCCTTGCGCCGGAGACGGTTTCTCTCAGCACGAGCGATAATCTCGGCATCTGCATCATCTTCGAAGGGGCCAAACGTGTCGCCTGGCGTCTCGATCGTTGTTCCATCCTCGTTAGTGATAGGGGTCTTGTCGATGATCTCATCGCCATTTGTTTCAGCCAAGCCGTCTGCTTTCGGTGCAGCAGTGCCCGAGGCAGATGCTCCTGCCTTTGAGGCTGGGCTAGGGCCGGTCTTCTTCAGCTTGCAGACAAAGAACCCATCCACGTTCTCCCGGTGGGGGAAGTAGCGTCTCGTCAGGTTCATCTTAGCATCAAACTGCTTGCCCATATAGCTCTTGAAGCCTTCGCTGCCGAAATTGCCCAGACCGGTGTCAACGATCTTGACGTTAGGGCGCTTCCGCAACACGTACTGAACAACAGCTTCGTTTTCCTCGACCGTGACGCTACAAGTCGAATATACAATGTAGCCACCTGTCTTGGATGAATGGTCCGTAGAGTCGATGGCAGCAAGCAGAAGCTGTCGCTGCATATGGGGAATTGCGAGGAAGTCCCGCTCGGTCTTGGAGGTCTTGACACTGGGGTCCTTGGAGATAACACCGGTACCGGTGCATGGCGCATCAAGAAGCACACGATCAAATCCACCCAGTGCTTTGGGGAAAGCCGTCCGAGCATCAAGGTTTGTCACAATAGTGTTCTTGCAGCCAAGACGGTGAATGTTACCAATCAGACCCTTGGCACGAACTTTGCTCGCATCGTTCGCGATCACACAGCCTGTGTTGCGCATCAACGCGGAGATATAAGTCGACTTTCCACCAGGAGCAGCAGCCATGTCGAGAACTCTTTCATGCGGCTGAGGAGCCAGGGCCATGACGGGGAGGAATGATGATGCGGCCTGGAGTATATAGTGACCTGCGAGATATTCCGGGGTTGCACCGAGAGGTACAGCGGACTCGAATACCTGCAACCCGACTTTAGACCACTTTCCGACGGGCTCAAGGACGACACCTCGGTTGATCAGCGCTTGTGCGAGAGATCTCCTGTTCGTACGGAGCGTGTTGGTGCGCAGCACGACTGGACGCTGTGACGAGTCAGTAAAGAAGTTCGAGCAGGTCCTTTACATAGCAGCAGAGAGCATCTAGAGCTGAGAAACTACAACAGATGGGGACGCGGAATGAATTGAGCAGGAAGAGCATTCTGCTACAGAACCAGGAAACGAGCCGACTTACCGGAGTTTCGTTTGCCTCGAAGAATGCAAAGGCCTCCATCGGAGTGAAAAGTGAGAACAACTTTTCGGCCAAAAATGGTGTGTAACCGTAGTAGGTGCAAATGTCTGATATGAGGAGATCGACATAGTCCGTACGAGACTTTCCTGGTTGGCCGAGCTTCGCCAGGTCTCCTAGAATTCGAATCGTATCCGTAATGCGCGTACGTAGGAATTGGAGATCGGGAGCGAGCCCGGGTCGTGCGCCTTCGTCGCCGAATACGTCCGGACGGTCACCAGCGATATTTGTCTGCATTGCCGACTCCTGCAAGTCCCGCTGTGCCTCCTCTTCTTCGGCCTGTCTCTGCATGTCCAGCTTTTTGGATAAACCCTCAATGTTTGCAGCAGTCAGCTGCTCTTCGGCATCGGACACATCTTCGTCTTCCGAGAATAATGTCTCCCGTGCATGATCCTCCTCAGAGTCAAAGACAGAGTCGTCATCCACTACAGAGCCCTCATCCTTGCTTCCCACAGATCCGTCGCTAACTCCATCCAGATCGTCGAACTCATCACCCATCAAATCCTCGGCGTCATGATCGGAGCTAAGTTCGTCGTCCGATTCGAAGAACTGAGCGGGGTTTTTGGGATGATTTTTCTTCTGTCGCGTTGAGCGTTCAGGCCTTGAGGCACCATTCTTCGCCTTTCCATTGGTGATCTGGTTAGCTTTCGTCTTTGGCTTCGATTTTCGTGTTTCATCGTCCGCCTTCGCTGTCCGTCGCTTCTTATCCGATGCTGGTTTGCTCTCCGCCTCGCTGGCCTTGCGCTTTTTCAAAATGGTAATTTTCGACTCATCAAGAGGGGCCGGCGGCCCCTGCTTCTTCATGCGACGACCGACACCCATCTTTGCGACAGGTTGAGGGGAGTAGAATAAGCGGGACAGCAGTCTCTGATGCTCTTGTGGGCCGCAGACAATCCCAACTTTTTTTTTTCTCCGTTGCGGGAGTCGGCGCCGGCGAAACTCCTCCCGCGGAAGGCGGTCTGGCCCTGACATCAACCCCATCTACCTGCCTAGATAGTTCCATACTGCTATTACTACTAACGGAGATGCGCATACTTCAAGCTTCTGCAGAACCTCGTTGACCGTCTTGAACTGCCCTGCTATCTCACTTTTCTACTATCCCACCATGTCCGAACTCGCTTTTTGCAAATCCTTCTTGTCTGCACTTGACACTCGCCCTGTCAAGCTTCCAGCGGACTATGTTTTTGATCCGCAGACAGTGGGACTGCGCGTTCCTGTGAGTAATGCAGTCCTCCCGTCTTGTTCCCCCGCTATATGGCAGTCTAAATACCTTGGCTTGATGATATGAGGTGCTCCTTGTAAGAGATATTGTGAGAAAGTGATTGACCGTTTACGCCGTTCTAGTACACCCTCCCCCGCCTACCACCCCCGCACCCTTCCATGCCAAAGAAGATCAGGCCCACAATTGCCCCTGGCTCGTCCAAATCAATACGGGTTCATCTGAAATCTGCTCGGAATCCTGTTTTGCAGTTCAGTCTCGACCAGACCCCGGTCTCTACCACAACTGTGGAAGACCTAAAACGAGCAGTCCAGGAGCGTGTGGTATCTGATACTCAGACCGGCGCCAAGGTTCCATTAGACAAGATCAAAGTTCTGTACAAGCGGAAACCAGTCACTGGAAAGACAATTGCTGAAGTTCTAGCGGACGAGCCTGATGTGCTCACTGGAGGCAGAGAGGTGGAATTCGGGGTGATGATTATGGGTGGCGCGACTGTCATCGATGAACAACCTCCAACACAAACAAAACAAAAGGAGAATGAGCCACCTACCGGTCCAATTCAACCAAAGCCTGCTGTCGGGCCCAGTGGAGAGGAGGTTTTGAAGACAGAAGCATTCTGGGATGATCTCCAGGGTTTCTTGGCTCAGAGGATCAAGGACGAGAAGGAAGCGGCTCGGTTGCGACAAGTCTTCCACACTGCTTGGGCAGGAACACAATAGGAATGGAATGCAACTGCTACTTGTAATAGTTTCTTTATATGATTAATACCACATCTCTTGGAAATCACCTTATCGATTTTGTCTTTTTCGCGATTCTCTGGCTATTTGGCAGCCGTAATGGCTAGAATTATTCTTACTGCTATGGGCAGATATCAATGTATCTGGCCCAACCTTCGCATACTGCATAGGCATATGTACACATATTTCACAATTTTGGATAGCCACCCAAAACATTAGCTTCTCAAGATACGCACATTGGACTGGCTCAGTCAGATGCTCTGGGAGCGATTCAGCCTATGTTCTGAGTGAATTGACCACAAATATCAGTTCTCTCGCAGCGGCAGGCAGAGTACACATTCCACTTCATCAGGCTAGAAAGGTGACCAATCCTAGAGAGGATTTATCCGGGAGTTCAGAAAGTAATATGGAGCTGTTATACACATTCATATGCGCACGAAATTAAAGGAGGCATAAAGACGCAGGTAGAGAAGGAGACACGAGGGTCAGGATACAAGCTTCAATCCCTTCCATGCAAAACAAGGACCAAGTAGAAAGATACATAAGTAAAGTCGTCGGCGCTAGAGTCAAAGTCCCATTAGAAGAGCTCAAGTCTCAAGAGCATCGCCGGGAAAACGAAGGCGACCCAAAAAAATGTGCTAGCTCATCAAGGTACTGGGCATTTTATCATCTTCACGATATCAGACGAAAGTAGGATTATCACGTGTTAGACTCTGTTATGGCGCACGTGATAGAAGAGACTGCCCAGCAATAATAAAGGGAATAAAGGGGAGTGTGAGTATCACTCAGGGAAGAGACACTAATCACAGAGGGGAACATGTGCCATGCAGGCCACCATTCCAAATGCTCAAATAGGTCAATCGGTTAGCCATTCATACTTTTCTCTGTATAATGACAGATTGTATCGCGTTCATGAGAAGAAGAAATCGAATCGTATATTGGCGTCATCCATGGAGAGTCATCATCTTGAGAATGCTTTGACGACACCATCGCCGCCACCACTGACGACCCAACGGCCATCGCGGCTCCAGACGACTGCGCATACTCCTTCGCCTCGCATTAGCCTGTGGCTGGTGATCTCTTGGGTGCAGCTACGCTTCTCAAGGGACCAAAACCGTAGACTAGCATCGTGACCGGCTGAGACGAGTTCGCGCCCATCAGGCGAGAGGGATAATGAAGAGATGGCAGACGGATGAGCTAACATCGTGTATGTGCACTGGCCTATGAATAAAAGAAAGAGTAAGTTTCCGTTACATCGGAACGTCGGGTCTATTGACACTTACCACTATTCGCGTCGAAGAAACGGATATATCGATCTTCGTAGCCACTAATAATCACACCCTCCACGCCACCGCTGGATCCAGTAGCTCCATGAACCACTTCTTCATCGGCGAGCGTTCTGCTTGGGTCGAGGTCGGCGGTCCCGTCGAAACCAATTGTAGTTGCAACTACAGAGTTCACGCCTGTCGATGGAGTGCCATCGTAGGTTTCCAGACTGGCCATGCCCACAACCTCCTCTCCAGTTCTGGTATCATAAACCAGAATTGATGCGTCCGTGTAGGAGACGACGAAATTGACTCCTGCAAGTGATAGAGGACTAATGCATGTGGGAGCTGGCGAATCGGTCCTCACAATGTGATGAACGAGGGTAGAATAGAACGGGGTAGTTGTCGCAGTGCTCGGCTGCGGTGACGACGGGAAATTCGAGCCCGATGAGATGGAATTCGCCCGTCGACTTCCGCCTGCTCTTCGAGAACCAGCTTGGGGAGACGTAAGTTGAGGTGGTGCACTCACAGCCCAGATCAATATTCTACCGTCTGAGGCACCAGAAGCAAGCAGAATTCGGTCAGGCCCTCCGTAATTGCTGCATTGTTCTCCGAACACCGATCCTGCGGTGCCAGGAAGAACGCAGAGCCCCCATACCGCATCTGTATGGCCATCCAAGGTGGCTTTCGGGTCAACTCGTCCACGCTCCCAGACTCGCACACTGGCATCTTGTCCTCCGGAGAACACCCAGCCATCTCCGAGGGCACGGCCACCGTTGGAGAAGTTCTGAGAAGGCGGGCAAGCCGCTAACGAAGTCACTGCTCCAACGTGTCCGCGGTGAGTGAAGTAGCTTGTGATATCCAAGTCATTACCCGGGTTGGTGCTGTATGGGCCATATCCGCCATAGGTAGCTGGAATGATCCACCGCTTGATTGTGCCGTCATCACTGCAGGTGCAGATTTCAGGTTCTGACGGCGTGCCACCGCCCGTGAAGATGACGGCACGCACTACATCCAAATGGCCTCTAAGTGCAAATCGGACCTTGAAGTTAGAATCGGTCTTCTGCGCAGAAGCACCACTGCCATCTTTGCTCTCCGTGGATCCGTCACTCTTCCGCCTGGCACCCGAGCTTTTCCTCCTATGAGAGCCAGAACCTCCCCTTGGCGGCGATTTCGGGGGTACAAAGTTGGCATTCGGGAACGCGTCTGTGTCTGGCCTATGGGACGGGACAGGTTCTGACTGTGCAACTGGTAGTGGCCGGTCATCGAAGTTCCATCCATCCGAGTCATCAGCAACCTCCTCTACGCTCTTCTGGGGCTTTGGGTCTTCTTTGATCGCTATTTGTCTTCCATATGCGTCAAATACGTGTTTGACCTGTTCCCCACGATCTCCAGCTTGCATGGGGTCGAAGGCTTGTTTCCTGCTCTCCGGAGCTTGCTGCAGCTCGATATCCCTTCGATCAGCAGCTTCTCTGGAGGTGGACGCCTGGCTGACTTGGTTTTGGGAACGTGCCATTTCCGTAGTCTCCGCGTAATTAGGGATCATAGCCTGATGGTTCTGGTATGCCGCCTCTCGAACCATTATATTGTTGGCCTGCTGCTGCTTCTGTCTCTGTTGTTGTTGTTGAAGGTACGCCTCTTCCAAGCTCTGTTGCTGCATCCCCTGATTTCCATATATGTGGTTCGATAGGTCCTGATCCCCAAGGTCCGGGGGAGGGTGCGACGCAGGAATGACATGATACGCGATTTCCTGTGAACATTTGTTCAAGTAAACCCGCGACTTATCACGCTCGGTATCCTGTCGGAAGTCAGGGTGATTCGGGTCTTCCGGTTCCACATCCGTGTGTATTGTCGAGTTCGATGCTAGAAGAATATGTTAACATCTGCCCGTGGAAATTTGAGGAGAGAGGCACACATTTGTGGATGGACTTGAGGTTCTCCTTAGCTACCTCCTTGGCATCTCTCAGATCCTCAACCTTTTCCCCGTTCATGAGGCTCTTGACCTTCTCGCGTTCCCTCTTCAATGCGGTTTCAAGGAGCTTGATGTGCTTGCCCAGAGATTCATGCAAACGCTTACTAGTCCGGGCGTCTCCCTCTAGCCTTCCAATGCGAGACTTCATTTCAGCCCGTTCAATCTCCCATGCATTGCGTTCCCGTTCATGTCGGTGCCATTCTGTCTGGAGGAAGCGCATCACACCTGCGGACGAGAAGGATTAGTCTTCTGTGGACATGATCACCAGCGTAGTGAATAGAACTGCAACTCGCCTTGTAGGGTGTATTCTGTGCCCTGGGGATGTCCGCCATTGGGCATATCACCCGCGCTTCCACCAAGTCCTCCACTTCCAGCCATGGCAGAGGGAGACTGCCAGGCCATGCGGAATAAATATGTTTAGCGTCTGTCAGCACACTGACAGATCGCGTCCAGATCCTCCGGCTAATGCTTCTGTAAGGAAAGACGGTCGCTTGGATGATCTTGTAAACCGCCTTCAAGCCAAACGCTCTGCAAGTTGTAAGCGATTCAAAGTGATTCGAGACGTCGGGAGGATTCCGGACTTCCCCAAAGCCTCAGGAATGGGAGATTGTGCTGGGACCGGGAAAATGATTGGAAAAAAATTCACAGGCGATGAGCATGCATCAGTAGAGGATGAATCGGCGAAGAGCCAGAAAGGCCAGGGTCGGGATCCGACCTCGAAAGCTGTCGCGCGTCCTCCGTGAGGTTCGGACTTTCACTTGCTGGTCTCTTGGTTTTGTCCACAGCGGTTGGTCGCGTAGCCGCGGTGCGGTCATAGCCGCCCTTAGCGCTCTGTGGCCATCAGGACAGACGATCCATTCGAATGTTTACTTCGCTTTGAAGAATGAAACATCTTCCACATTATTCATTGCACATGGCTTCTTCTACGTCTTACGGATTCGTCAGACTAAGATAACTATGTTCTAATATCCAGTAAGCGATCTTACATGACGAAGCAGTGGCTCCACGACTTGACACACGATCGAGAAGTTTGTTTATTATATTTTAATCGCCCTTGTACATAAAAGAGTAGCTATTTTCTAGTCATACATTTAGCTTACGAGGAGACGTTGTATAGGTCTAGTACACGGGTCATGAGATAGTAGCCCCTTTCAAAGAGCCATTGAGAGCTGCCAGCCCATATCATGGTCTACTATATATTTATGTACGTCACTCCGTGTTCACCGATTTTCAAGAGCCCTCCAGTTCAATCATGTGCTCAGCATGCTTCCGTCGGCCATTTTGTTAACCAGGATGCAATTGACACACCCCAGCATGCGCCAACTTCAACAGCATCACTCGCTGCAGACGGCCATATGGCAGGTTATCCTATGTTTGTTCTCTGTGCGCCGACAAATTAACCAGGGCTGCCGGAGTTGCCTAGGGAGGAGCTTAAGAGGAGGATACCCTGTAGCTGACAAGATGTCAAGTCTTAAACTTGCCTTTTACCAGACTTGGTTATAATGATTGCCGATTACTTACGCTTCTATACATACTATACAAGATTGCGAGAGCCAGAGCCTGCTCCGTGGTTGCTATCAAGTCCCGGGCCGTCAAAGTCTGTCTCTTGTGGTCCCCTTTCCTGACCATATAGCACTTCGCATACACCGCCCACTGGTACGTCCATGACTGCATCTGTGCCTTCACTCCAGATCTCCTTCCAATTTATCTTGCGATTCTGAGAGCCCATTATGTGGGACGTAGTCGCCCCCGGTTTCATTTTCTCAGAGCCACCCGGGCGACGTCTGCCCTTTCCATCGATTACAGCGATATTCGCAGCCTCATCCACGATATTCTCTATACTATTCATCGGCAAGGTGAGATAGCCTGTGTTATATGATGCCAAGGCAACGTAAATGTATACAATTGTCATGACAAGAAACGACGGGAAAGCGAGTGACCACCAACGATTTGGGTAGTAGTATATTCCCAGTTGATGAAGGAACGGAGAAGGGAGATAGGACCAGAGGAGATATATCACTGGCTTCAGGTCAGACTCAGACATTGCCTACCGCGACAGGATTACTACTCACAAAAGGCCAACGACGAGGCTAGATATAGAACGAAACCATAATATTCATACGTAGGGACTTTAGGACTCGCTCTTGGAACTGTCGTTGCTGTCCGAGCTGATTTAGCGACGGCGGCCTCGGTATCGTTGGGAGTCTCCACGTCGGAGCTATCAGGCGTTGTCGGACGCGATGTAGTCGTGGAGAAAGGGGGACGGAGAAGGGATGTCAAAGATGGTGACGGCGGCAGAGGAGTAGGAGGCCTGTTGTAGAATGGAGGAGCGAATGCATTGGGGCCGTGAAGCGAACTGGACGACTGGGAAAAAGGGCGACGCATCGCAATGTTGTCGTCGTCCGGTCCAAGGTCCTCGGCCTCGGATGTGTCTTCAGAAGATTGATTACCCAAAGAGTAGTGTGACTGAAAGTCGGCATCATCGTCTACCTCAGCATCATCCTCGCCTCGAGAAGTAACGCTGTGGTCATCCTCATCGTCGTACTGGCCGTCGGGAAGTCCCTGCTGCGGCGACTGTGGGCCATCTGGTGCAAGTGGTGGAAATGGTTGTTTCGTCTGGTACGAAGAAAATGTGGATGAAGGTGCAGCTTGTGAGGCGGTATTAGAAGCCCGACCTGGTTCGCTCATCTGGCTAGCCATCTGGTCAGACCATGAAATTCCCGACTGAAGTGGTCACTACGGACCTCCGACAGCACTTGGAGCGATTGCTATGTGTAAGTAAGTACTGCCGTCACTGACCGCTCAGGCCAGGCGGTCCATTATGATTGTGGAGACGGACGCTACTTAGAGCTTCTCTATCCAAACATACTCACTCCCTTTGGGCCTCGACAAGCTCGTGGAGCTGCCCTCATGACTAACTCATATTGAAATATCACTACTTGAATCTGTCTGCGACCACCCAGTCATCGAGAGGATCGCCGAGGCTCGTTAAAAGGTGTCGTATACGTTCACGGATTTCTCGTGTCCTCACTACCGGCGTATTGTACATACATGTTTGGGTTCTTTCACTTGACAGACATACGAAACTTCTGTGATGTTCAACTCTGCAGTTTACAGGAGGCTTAAAGTACCCAGACGGGTTCGATGTGTTATTCACTAGGGAACAGAATGTGGAAGACGAATTGACATGGCTCATTAAATATTAAAACGTCACTCAATACAAGATCTTCAACTGCCATATTGGAAGTCCAGTATCGTTCATGTCCCAGATTATTTTGTTTTTCTCATTAAGATGGGCCCCGTCATCCGTGATTGGTATAACCTCGCAGGTCTGTCGAACTTCCTCCTGACTCACCCCTCCCTTATCGCGCGGTATCCACAGTGTTGGAGTCGGAGACCATATACACGGCTCAAAATAAGCGTTATACATCTCTTCTTCAGTGTAAGAGATTCGTACGACATCCCTGCGGACTTTTCTGCGAAGTGCAGCATAGTCGCGATAGACGTTAGGGTGGAACCACTTCCACACAGATTCCCACCGCGACTGGTTCGGATGTAGGTACCCTGCATCTTCTTTGGCCTGGAGGTCCTCCTCTTCAGAGTCCAAAGACCGTGGAAGAAAAGTCATGAGAGGTGCCATGGCTTCGTTGAGAGAAATGTGCGCCAGTACAGTAAGGATCAAGTACATAACCATGATGACAACAGGTCCGACAGCTCCACGAATGGCAAACAGGCCGATCATACACACCACGGCGAGATATATGCCTGTCATCAGGTGCTGCAAAGCTCTGGGGTAGACCAGACCTTTGGTGTCAATCCTGAGGTCATAAACATAGAGGAGGTTGTATCGATAGGCTTGATAAACGAGGTAAAGGCCCACGAAAGCGAAACCCAGGATCAACGGTGCAATGCAAGAATAAGTCAGTGCTAGAGGACTGTCAGCTTTCTGCATTTTCCAATGGGCCTGAAATATTGGATCAACGGGGACTTACCAATAACACCCATATTGGCAAACACAGGAAAGACAGTTCCCCAGCTTAGCCCGCTGAGCTCGGTCCACTGTCTGAACAACCTTCTAGGTGTGTGATCGAAGAAGGTAGAAATCAATTTGAAGACCACGAGCCCCATGATTTGCACCACAGCAACAGAACTCATCGTCAGGCCCTGGAGAAGGAAATATGACACGTAAAAGTTGGATGCTTTCGGCAAGTTCTGGGCGAGAAGATCTTTGACTGACATCGGATCTTGAATAATCTTTGCGGTCGCAGCTGAAGCCGCAGATGTAATTGTTGTAACAAGGAAAACCTGCACCACCTGAAAGCAGAAGTGTGCATTTTGCGTGAATAACTCGACTGCCGCCCTGGAGGGTACGCCGGCATTTCTCGCCAATACTAATATCTATGGTCAGATAAATACTTGGAACTGTACGACAGAGCCACTTACTACGACAGATGATGGGAACCAATGACATCAAGAGCACCAGTGCCGCCGAGGGGAGTAAGCCTGCGATGGCGCCCTTGATCACACTGGGCAGATCATTCAGGAACCCCAAGAAAGGAACGACACTCGAGAGATATTGTATGTTGGAGATAGTACCGACGATGGCAGAAGGAATGGACCAGAAGATAATGAGTGCAGCGATAGCTCCCTGCATCAAGAATTTTCGAATAATTCTCTGCCACCAGCTCAGGTTCAAAGAAGACCAAATCACCTCTCTAGGAGGGATGCCAATGAAACGGGGTGTCATATGAAAAGGTTGATGATGGGAGAGCGTCTGTAATGCCACTTGAGCATCGTTCTGCGTCCTGAACTCTACGAAAATGGCGGACAGGTACTTGGCCTCGCCATCACGATGCTTCCGCTGAAGGGTCTGGACTTCCTCGATCGTCGAGGCCAGACGAGAGCGTAGCCAGTCGATCGAATCAACTTTCTTGCCGAAAAACCGAATACGATGAGTTGGACGCGGGATATCCGGCGTCCACAAAGGTGTAGCACGTTCGCAATCAGCAGACACATCGGGATATTGCCGCTTCTTTATCGCTTTCAAGCGGGCAGAATTGGCCCTCCTGATGAACCGTGTCTCTGCCGCCTCGAGGCGATCAGCGAGACGGTCTCGCTGAGAGACCTTCTCGGCCAACTCTTTACAGTCAGAGGTGATCCAAATTCGCACTATAGCGTCACCGAAGACCTGCCGGAGCTTTTTCTCGTTTTTATAGGCATCCGGGACAGACATGAATAAGACCGTCCTCGATGAGATACGATCAGCATAGGCGGGCGAGTTCAAATACGCTTGTCGCAGATTCGCGTAGAACAGACTCTCTCGAACGAGCACATAGAAGACGTAGGCTACAAATAAGGTCAGTATATTCCCGCGGGAAGCTGAGGAAACAAACGTACTGAAGAACGTAATTCCGATGACAGTATGGGCGTAGTATCTTTTTGGATTGGTCACATTGCTGAAACTCAGCGCATCCAGCTCAGTATTGCCTGCACCACCAGTAACATGGATCGGGAATAAGACGGGCCAGATAATCAGACATCCAATGGCACAGGTCGTGCACATTACCCGGAGAAAACGAAGAAAAAGGTATCCGTCAAGGGAAGAATGGTGCAAGACATGGTTGTCGGATATCCGAACGAAGTCCCAAAACCAATTCAACCAGCCTGATGGGAGAGGTGGACTCCGTTCACTGTTGCATTGTTAGTTATTGATAACCACTGAAGAACCCATGTCTGGGTGAGACGTACTGTGAGTGGAAGCTCGGTAGGTGTGCCCTGGGAGCGTACCAGCGAAGCTGAGTACGGCGACATATGATAAAAAGACCGAACCAGAAACACGCGACGACAAGCGCCGGCACCAGTGTCGATACTAACGCAGAAGCAGACGTTGAGTTGCCCACTCCCAAACCATTGATCACATCTGATGCGGTGGAAGATGGGTTGCCCCGAGCTGAACCAATGTTGGGATCGCTACTCTGACTCTGTTTGGAAATTATCAGCAAAAGTAGACTCCATATCGAATGCGTTTGAGCGATACATACCAGAGGGTTCTGCCGCTTGGCAAACGTAGCCAAAGCCTGGAGATGTTCCATGACTTGTCTCGTGGTCGTCCCCCGAATCCGCGACACATCCGCCCCAGTCAACGAGATCTGGGGTCAATATAAGGAGCGGAGTGCGTGTTTCTGCAGCCAGCCGGACCCCGCGAGCTCATGTCCTAGGGTAGGATATTTGAGCTGTCACTGGGACGCCACCGGTGCTTGACGGGGCCAGTTGGTCATGACCCGATTGGAGATGGCGATCTGGTGGACTCAGCACCAAGTTCTGGATCGAAACGCGAGATAATGGGAATCTTTTAGGACAGCGAGATGAATCCTAGTGCGCCCATAATGGGCATTGCTGATTCGCTGTTCATGGTGAAGTCCGGACCCGAAGATAGGGTTACGGGCCGGGGAAAAAAGTAGTGAAGCACTGATTCCTTGAACAGGTAGATACAGGCCCCAGGGAGACAGGCGCGGTTCAGCTCCTCCAGGTGCCGATCAGGGACGCCGCGGACGAGGTCCGAGCCCATTGCCTGAGTGGAATCGAATGAGATTTGCCTGATCGCCCATAGACTGGTTCCTTTTGCAAGGATGATGCATTGGAATGGACATCTCAGTCATTCTCGCTGCTGAAACGCGAAACATCCATGGCCTTGGTTAGGCGACATGTGAATTTCCTATCCCATTAGGAATGTACACGCCCAGGACTTCAACGGGATAACTTACGGGGACGTATGGGGAAGAAACAGACGGGGTGGTTGGTGATGAACGGCGATTCGGGAATGGAAAGGCCAAACCCAAGGGGCTATCCCGCCCCAAGTGCGCCACGCAACCAGACCCATAAGTCAATTAAGAACGGTCGAATCTAGATGGCCCTTCTGTGGAAGGAGAGACAGTTGCGAGAACCCCTTGACAAGGCGCTTTCAAATTCAGCCTCGATGAGCGATCTAGATAGGTTGCGATTTTCCCGAGAGCCCATCGGCATGGCTCAGCCTGGAAGCTAGAGAGTCCCGTCGTAGATCGTCTTGACTAGGGCGTGTTGGGTATCGACACATATGTCATCTGAAAAGGTCCCCCGAAGGTCGTTCGCCGGTAGCTGGGCATCGTCAATTGTGTAACAATATCATTCTCCAGGACCGTTCAAACTTCACTGTCAAAATCCTCTGGTCCAGACGGTCCGGCGCAAGGGACTGAGTCTGCTGTCCTATTATCGTTGAGTATTCTTGTTGAGTCGGAGCCATCTGCAACTATGGAAGCAGAGTCAACCAGCGTGCTTGCGAGCCACAATTGTTACCACATGTCTCCTCAGCCGCAGAACCTAACTTGAAGTGGTTGAGAGGATGCTGGCGCTGTTCATTATTGTTCTATTTTATTTGGTCCCAGTATTTTAAACACGGCGCACGGCATGAACTCTAGTCTGCCGAACAGTTCGCCTATAGAGTTCATAAGCGGAGTGAGTTCCGCACGTTTACCCTATGCAGTAGAGATTTACGCGAACTTCACTGGTGATGGAGACGCTATCCTTTAGCGGATCTGATACCTCGCGATTTGCGGGGCCCTAGCATCTCGAAAATCTGAAATATCGAATATTTCGTGCTTTCCCCTGCGGACACGCGGCCGTTGACACAGTTGACAGATGATATATGTCGGTTGGCAGTTGCGGGCCGGTAGTGGAGGAGAAACGACAACGGCAATCTCTATCAAAAGATGCCGTGTTTCTTCAAGAAGGAATTATTGACGACGAGATCTGAGCTCTCCGGCTTCTCGGCGGCTCGGGACTACGGAGTATCCACATTTGGGTTGGATGATGATCTTTCGCCTAGCGTATCTCTCTTAAAACAACAAGCCTGCCTGGGCCCTGTGGTAAGTTCGCGATTGGCTCAAGTAGATAGATAGTGGCCATGCATGGTGAACTTGTGCTTGCCAACGTCACGGTCGTCTCTGCGGTTTTTTGACTGCTCTCACGTCTCGGCCAGGAGGGGGTGCATTTGAGCTGTATATTTGAGCTGTATGCATCTCAGCCATGGCTATCTGCATCAGTTGAGCACAAGCTTGCGATCTTCAAGAGGTTCACAGACTCGGAGCGTGATAGCTACTCAGGAATCGCATGCTCACCTGTGCTAGTTGAGTAGTTCGCGGACACCCAACAGTGTGGATAGTTTCTGATTATTATCTAGCCACTTAGATAGACTCTGCTCTTAAAGTTGATGCATGCTCTAGAACTGTGATTGGCGGTCCTTACCATCGCAGAGGATCTGCAATGTCACTGTGGACGCGGCTCGACGTGACACATCAAGTATGACACCAACTGTGTTCTAGCAATCAGGTAATCATTAGTTCAACTCCCCTCTCGCGTCAACGCATCATATCGATCCTGTCTCTGCAGAGTTCGATTCATAATGCTTTCAGCAATGCAGGTGCTGGGATTCGCTCACTCTGCAGCATGCGCAGTTGACCAAGTCGTCTTACTGGAACGTCATGAGATCCCCTTCCCCCCCCCGAGAGAAAAAAAAAAAAAAAAAAAAGAAAAAAAAAAGAGTCGAGCCAGTTCAAACTCAAGGAAAGGCTTGAAGTAGGCCATAACCTACTATGATTTTGGCGCACTTTCAGCATATCTCAAATTGCAGCACCACTCTCATGACTTCCAGTCGTGGTGTGGCTCACTTTATTATCATGTTGCTTCCCCATGATGTTTCCAGATGGGGTTCTAGACTTTTATGTACCTCCATATCTACCCTTGATTAAAATGGGGTTGGGTCTTTGCATAGCTGTGGGCCTGAAGAATACCACTAGACTACATATTATTGTGCTTCAATGAGCCAGCTCAGATGTTACATGCAGTCCTAACCGATTCAGGGTAGAGCACGTGCATGGGCTGGATGAGTGGAATGAAGAGTGCGCATAGCAGCGTTTCATGCGCCAAAGGAAACGATTTCCTCGTCTCTTATGGCTCGGAGCGGTCATGAAAAAAGTGGATGGTAACTGTCGTCCGACGAGTACGAAATCTTGGTCGTAGGATAAGTTCTCAAAGAGTGCTTGTCAAATTGAACACGGTAAACAAAATTACCCGAATAACCAATAGTCCTTGAGTATCACTGTATTCAGAGCGTTGCAGTTCGTTGAGCCTATTTATGACGAGATGATCTTTTGAAGGACAATTATCCCAGGTGATTCGTCAGTTGCTAGTGAGAAGATTGTATTCTTGAGTTGACGCATGCTCTCTATGATACGCGCCAGTTCGTGGACGCCGTCCTCATGTCATTAAAGACTTCCGCTGGTCCAAGGCCTCCAACCACAACCAGACCATTTCTACGTGCCAATTGTCTAAACGCCATTTCCGTAAAGGTCGCAATTGGCATCCCGTGCTTCTGTCCAGAGGGACGGCAGGAACAATGACCAGGTTCAATCAATCCAGTGCTGACATGTTAGCAGATAGTCCCCTCCACTATAAATATAAAAGCTTTTCTTACAATATTAAACCAGTTATTGATTGGTTTTTCAGGTTGGGAGGCTGTTGGGCGATTTATATATTCCGCAACACAGTAATCCAGTTCTTTAAGTCCGTGATTCATCAACAGAAAATATGGGATCACCGGGTTCAGTTGTCAATCTCTGATACTTAAACATACCTAACAGAGGATCTTTCTGCTTCTCTTTGCGCCAAAGAACTCAGTTAGAATTTGCCCTTGTCTCGACATTTAATTCCTAGGTCCACAGAGCATTCGTCAGTCTGCCTCCAGGCAGGTCCAAGGACGGGGAGGAAAAACTCATTAGAAATCTTGATAAAATAGTTGATTCTGGCTACTCTCTGGAGCATAGATAACACATTGAATCAGGTTAGCGTAGAGATACGCGCCGTAAATAAGTAGTATGGCGTGGCAGGTCAATCCCAAAGCAACCCAAAGCCTTGATAATAACATCCTTCATAACATCCTTCAGATGGATGAGCTGCATTCTCTTGTCTTCTGGATAGGACAGAGAAACAATGCACATTAGATCCGCGCGCAGAGACCTGTAATGGATGAGCATAGGGAGCAGCTGCATCTGAACGCATGATCCCAGTCTTGCAGCGATCCTACTGAATAGGCACCTGACTGGCCATAATGGCATTCGGTGGCAAACTGTCCAAAGCTTGGCAGCGTTGCATAGACTGCAGGTTAAAAGCAGGCATGTAATAAGCTCCTTATGGAATTGCTGTTAACAAGTATAGTATAGCCTGCTACCTGATTTGTACCGGCAGTGCCTCGAGAACAGGCGGTCTGCACTGGCTATGTACCGGGATTCACAACAACTTTACACAAGGGATTAGACACAGACAGTTAAGAGAATGTTTCTTCCCAAACTAACACCAGAGCACGAGTCAGTCACATTCCTTTCCCATGTCCCTTGAACAGCAAGCACACAATGTCTTCGCGCATTATGTGATGGGAAACATCAAGGACTTGAGAATTTCTTTAACTGATTTCGCCAAGACGCCGGAACACCTCAATTTTTGCATAGATGCTGTTGATCTTGCATATCCCTCGCATTTATTCAGCCCAAGTGAGATATATCTCAGTCTTGAGCATGATGAAGAAAGCTCTTCAGCCACCTAAACAGATAGAAAAGATACTACGCTATTGACATTACTTTTGTTGGATATCATTGAGAAGATACCTTAGAAGCTACTTTTGAGTACATCTTGAACTACTCGTGCGGATGGTGCCCTCGCCTTTGTGTGAAACTGCGCAGTCTAGGGGGGCAGTCTTCAGTTCGGCTTCTCACGCGACTTAGCACAAACCTCCTCACCAGTTATGTTCTAAGGAACTTCAAAATCCTATAAGCCGCGTGTGCTTCGTGTACATGTTTGCTATTACATTGATAATACAGACACCAAGTGGCGGCTATCAGATGTGATGGTGCGTGATGCCAATTTCCGACATTCTGTTCTGAACGGCGGCCTATTTACCGAGTATCTAGATTTCGACGACAAGCTGCGAGACATTTATCTTAATATGCAAGAAGTATAGAGTACAATTCCTGGAATGGGACTGGGAAAGAGTCTACTATCGGGTCTTCAATACTGACACTGACAGACATTTAAATCAGACATGCAACGTGCTTTGATCAACCAGGGTCCTTCTCAACGAAGTCATTCGAGTACTGCTCTAAGAGTCCTAGGGATCTCATCGCGAAAGCCAGTTCTGGATCTCGGATATCATTCGCAAGGAACGATATCAGAACTCTGACGGAGATTTGCGCTTCTGGACCGTAGTACGTTGGCTACTCGGACATAGCATAATTGTCAGCAGCGAGCCGCCAGCAGTGCTTATGAAGCAGACCGCCATCTCCTTTATCTACCTTATAAACTGGATTGCTATACACTTACTTTGCCTCTCTGTCTGTGGGTCCTCGAAGTATTCTCCGGTCAGTATAGTATCCAACCTTGGGGTGACCAGACAACTGCGCCATATGGGTAGTCATTTCGGTATCCGTAATGCGAGAATGGTTGCCGATGTTCTCGAACAAGCGCCTGATACTTCGCCGTACTGTTCATATGCGATGCTAAGAAGCTACATGTTTGGTGCTTGATCTCGCAACCGTTCTTATACAACGGTATGTGGCATATATATATACATACATATATATATATGTATACCATACGACAAAATATGAGACCACATTGCATCCTATCGTATACCATAGTTGCGCCAGTTTCACCGTCTTGGAGATTTTCGGGACAGACTGCCCGATATATACTTTCCAATGTACAGATATGAGACCTTATTGCGGATGATGTTCGCTTCCGGCGCAAAGAGCTAATCGGCCAATCAGCTAGCAGTAGACATGGGAAGTATGGAACTCTCGACGAGGAGCATCCTCACCTGCCCTAACAACCAAGGAACGACAAACAAAAAAAAAAAAAGAAAAAAGAAAATACCTTGTCTATCTGCTTAACATCCTTGGTAGAGTAATAAAAATACTTAATGTTTGTATCTGATAGCCCTTAGGAGATTTTGAAGTAACAAAGACATTCCATTCCACCTGTGGATATTATTCTTCTGGCTGGACCGTTGGGACCCATCTCGAGACCACGGTCGACTCGGCAGCGGATTCAAGCGGTCAACCGGCGCTTGGCTAAGCTCGGTGGGATAATTTGCCCGATTTCTGGTACAATTGCGGCGGAATTACTAAGAATCGGCATTTCATCTTTATCATGCTTTACCGGTTCCGATCAAAAGCCAATACCGGTTACCCGAGCCCACTGTGCCAATAATAACGGTCTCAGAGAACAAAGATGTTCCATTTTTACTTGATCTTCACCAGCAAACAAGCCAATCGCGGTCATGATGTCGCCGGGTTGGGGCCTGTTAGCCAACAAGATGAGAACCAGAAAGACGGTAGAAGAATCCCGTTGCAGACTCGGCCCGTGCGAGAAACCCACTGGTGCCAGTAACCTAACGTCACCACTTGGGGGAAAGGAATAGTAAAGCAATGTTAACTTGTGTTTCAAAGACATTCGATTGGGTCATTGGATCGTCGTCCATTCGCGGGAGAAGTGGATAACTGTCTGCGATGGCAGTCCTTTGTCGGCTATAAAGAGAGACCATGATCATTCCTAGCTGTACCAGGTAGTTCTCCAGATCCAGTGCTCTCTTCTGCCAATTCGAAGCAAGCAAGCAATAATACCTATCACCATGTCCGCTGAAAAGAAGGTCCTCGTTACCGGCGCCTCCGGCTTCGTCGCAGCCCACATCATCCAGGTATTCCTCGAGGCCGGTTACGCCGTTAAGGGAACAGTGCGATCTGAATCGACGGCCGAGAAGGTCCGTTCGACCTATCCAAAGTATGCCGACAAGCTGAGCTTCGCCATCGTGCCCGATATGGCTGTGCCCGACGCTTTCGACGAGGCCGTCAAGGGCGTTGAAGGCATCATCCACACTGCGACTCCCTTCCAGATCCAGGTCGAAGATAATGAGCGCGATCTCCTCCGTCCGGCCATCGACGGCACCGTTAACATCTTGCGCTCCGCCAAGAAGTTCGCTCCTCAGGTCAGGCGTGTTGTCATCATTTCCTCCTTCGCCGCCATCGGGGATTTCTCCAAGGGCAACCGGCCTGGATACACATACACCGAAGCCGACTGGAACCCCATGTCCTACGAGGAGGCTGCGAAGAAGGAAACACCAGGTGCCCTGGCATACTGCGCAGCCAAAGCCCTGGCAGAACGCTCGGCCTGGGATTTCATCAAGAACGAGAAGCCCAACTTCGATCTGGTTACCCTCTGCCCGCCTATGGTCTATGGACCTAACATCAACGCCACCACCGATCTTTCCAAGTTGAACACCTCGTCCGCTGATATCTATCAGCTGATGGCCCCTGGTAGGAAGCCCACCGACGAGATGCCCAAGACCTCCTTCTGGTCGTGGGTCGATGTGCGTGACGTTGCCCTGGCCCATTTGAGGGCGTATGAGATTCCCGAGGCTGGCAACCAGCGTTTCTTCCTCTGCAACGGTAACTTCAGCTACCAGATGATGTGCGACATCCTGCGCGAGAATATTCCCGAGCTCAGGGATCGCGTTCCTATCGGCAAGCCTGGGTCCGGCTTTGGAGGTGTCGAGCTGTACAAGACCGACGCTTCCAAGGCGGAGAAGGTGCTGGGAATCAAGTTCCGCCCATTGGAGGTGCCCGTGGTTGATGCCGCGAGATCCTTCCTGGAGCTTGAGAAGAAGGGCGGTAAGGCCTAAGCGACCTGCCAACCTTCTAGGAAACTATTTCCATATTCTTCGAGGAGGGATAGGGGTATAGTTTTTGCTATATGGTACAGTACCTGTGGTGGATCGGATGACGTATGATATCACGACTATGCGATATAGGAATATAATAATATATGTAAATATCATACAATCTCTTGCTCTGTGGAAGCCCAAATAGAGTGAAGTTGTAGTTAAGCTTACAGAGGAGAAGCGGGGTAAGCTGGCGCATTACGGAGTACGTAGTTAGACGCGGAATTAGGTGTATCTAGTTAGTCTAACGAACGGACCTGGGACGTGCTCTCAGAACCGAAGTCGTGTTGCAGGGGGTAGATCGGTCCGAAGTAGGTCGGCCTAGGTAATGCGTAGTTCCAAGGAAGATATTATATATATATATATATATATATATATATATTTATTACATCTCCGTCCAGAGGATTCTCCGATGGATACGGATTAGTAATTATGGCCAATGGAAATGAAGAATCTCTCTCTTGTATTCCCTCGAAGACATGCAACAACGCCAAATAATGGTCTAGTTATATAGGATAGAAGGGGAGAAAAAGTCAAGGCCATTCCACATTCATCATTAGATTTCGCGACTGACATACTAGCGTTGGTGACAAAAGAGAAGATGAAGACGTAAGAGGTCAGAACGTGACTCTAAAG
Organism: Paecilomyces variotii; assembly: GCF_004022145.1. Lineage (NCBI taxonomy): Eukaryota > Fungi > Ascomycota > Eurotiomycetes > Eurotiales > Thermoascaceae > Paecilomyces > Paecilomyces variotii. Next base: position 53,442 of record NW_021167154.1, read on the forward strand.
TACATAAAAGAGGCAGATGCAGTACTCGAATATTTTGTACAGTAATCAAAAAGAATAAGCATGATATGTAATCTGAAGAAGGGGGACTTGTGAGGTTACGGCCTGCCGCGGACAAAATCAAAGATTTACCTCCTTATTAAACGAAACCAGCGCAACGCATGATCTCGGGGAAAACCGCTAACGACGAGAAATAATCTCATCTTTGTCCAGGAAGAGAGCCAGGATTAGATCCTCGGCTATACGCGCGGTGATGACCCGGGGGAGGAGGCCCGCTGGGCTCAGCCGGATGGCGCGGTGGGAGGTGGTGCAGAGAACCAGGGCCTGGAGGAACACCACCAGGATATCCAAGACCTCCTAGTGATGGTGTGGGAGCCGGATGCATCGCTGCGGGCGGAGTATATGGCCGTCTGCCGCTCAAGGACTGTGGCCCAGGAAGACTTGTTGTCGTTGTAAGCGGCTGTGTCGACACTGGCGGCGTGCTACCGCCGTATTGCGACATCCCAGGAGTACCCAAACCAAGAGCCGATCGCTGACCTTGAGGTGGCGCTTGCTGCTGGAGTGCTCCACTCACCATGGCCTGGACGTGCTGTTGATACGTCTGATGACTTCCGGGACCATGTTGTGGCTGATGTCCCATCTGGTGCATGACAGTCGGCTGTGGGGAGGGAGCATAGGATCCGGAGGACTGACGCGGTGGGATATTCATTGGTGACTGCACAGGTGTAGGCGGTCCCTGCCGGTTACCATACCCAGATATGACACCATTCCGCGGGGTGGGCGAGCCGATCGACTGACGGTAAGAATGAGTCTGAGGCGGCAGCTCGCGCGACGAAGAGAGGACACTTGGAAGGGCCGCGCTTTGAGGATGGGGAGCTACGGGGGCGGGGAACACGGGCTGATGGGCATGACGCTGCGAAGGAGTTGGGGGAGGAGCAGGAACAGATGCCTGGGACACGACGTTTGGCATGCTGGAGACAGGTTGGGAAGCAGCTGGATAGGATGCAAACGCTGATTGAGGCGCGGATGCTACCGAAGCACGCGATGCTGGAGAATCAACCTGTTGTTGTTGTTGTTGTTGCTGCTGCTGCTGCTGCTGCTGCTGTTGACCTCTGGGGTCGAATCTCGCCATCCACTCATGATTCACTGGGCCGCTGCTTGGTCCAGGGATGGATGAATATCCTTGGTAATCCGAGTACGAGCGTGACTGTAATTGCGGTTGCTGCGAAACTGCCTGCTGTTGACTGGTTGAAAGGTAGGGCGTCTTCACCTGCATGCTCGGCATGGGTGCTTCCTCATGTCGAGTCTGGACACTCGGTTGTGGCATATAGGCTGGCCGCGGGGAAGGCACACTGTAGCTGGGTGCACTAGCCGCCTGGTCACTAGCAAAGCGTTTCCGTGGTTGAGGTTCTTCGGGCTCGTCATTCAGAATATTCATGATATTGGACCGCTTAGCGGGAACTTGGCGCGGAGGTTCAGCAGTCTGTGCAGGAGTTGAGCTCGGTCGAGGAGCCTCCTTGGACGGCGATAGAATGGGGGGAGGCTGCTGAGCACCGGCATACTGTCCATGGATCGGATAATACGGCCTTTGGGCAAAGGAATCACGACGCACGGGGGAGAAATCTGGCTCGTTTCTCTGGAACGGCTGCGCAGGAGAACTAGGCGCTGTGGTCAAGCTGGCATGCCGGGAATGTGAACCCCCCTGGGATGCTGGAGGAACCTGCATATAGGCCGCTTGAGCAGAGGGGAGGCTAGCCTGGGGTGGCAGTAGCGGCGAGCCGTGAACTTCTGATGGCGGGGGAATGGTCCGCTGCCGTATATTGGATGTGTGCAAGGGCTCTATCCGGGCCATCTCTTGAGGCGGTACTGAAGTCACTCGCTGCGGAGCCTGTATTTCCATCGGTCGAGGCGGCGGGGCCCCGACGACGGTGGCACGGGGGTCTCTGCGTTCTTCAGAGAAATATCCCACGCGGGGCCCTTGCTGTGGCCGTGGTGCTGGTGTAGCATGAGGTCGGATCGCCCTCGGGGGCTCCTCGCCGAGCAGCGGGGATGCAACAAGGCCGCCGCTGGCTGCCTGGGCGAGAGGCGGATATCGAGCAATATTTCGGTCCTTCTCTGCTGGAGCTCGAGCATGGACCTGAGGTGGTTGAGACGACACCAGAGACGGGGCGAGGGGTTTTCCTTTGGACGCAAAGCGACTCTCCTCTGGCTCAAGGACCTCCGTGTGCGGTGCCAGCGGGCGGGGAGCAACAGCCGATGGCGTAGCTTCATACCGCCTCTTGGGGGCCACGCTGGGCACAGGCAGAGGCCCGGTGGGCTCGCCTCGCATTTTCTTGCCCTCCGCAATTTGAACAATCTCTTCAAATTCTTTGTGGCCGGAATCGACTTTACGCTGGAAATAGTTTTTGACCTGAACAGGCGTTTTAAGTTAGCTTTCCCTCGCGTGTTTCAACGGAGCTACCTAAAAAAAAAAGCGGGTGCTGCTTACCATGATCGTCGTCTTCGTTTTCATGGAGTTCGAGATTCCCTCAAAGTCCTTGCCAAAGTGTGCGAGAAGCACGGGGAAGTCCCGCTGTTCAGGCACGGACCAGTAACTGGTAGGTTGCAACGATCCATAACCCATGTCGGACGCTGCCTTCGTAACCACAGAATCCGGCTCGATTGTATCCCCCACATGCATATTCTCCTTCCCTCTCGTCCTCGAAGACTTGATCTCGGCAATATGTTGGTCCTTTGCGCGCAGCGCGGCGAGCTCACCAGCACCATCCATCGAACTATCCAGCTCGGGCTTCGGAACGGGTGCAGCTTGAGCGATAACAAGCGGTTGGATCGGTGCACCAGAAGGAGAAGGCACTGGTGGTTGCTTTTCTGATTTCTCCTGCTGCTGTTTCTCCAGCTGTTGTTGGTGTTGTTGCTGCTGTTGCTGCTGCGCCGCCTTCCCTCGGCGTCCACCTCGGGAGCCTGGCCCGGTGCGACCTCCTCGCCTCGTTGGCTTTTCGGTATCGCCATCCTTCGCGTGGCCGCGTCGTCCAGAGCCATGATCGTTGTCGGCGGAGGATTCACCGAAGGTTGGAGCAGCGGCTCGCCGTGGACGTCCAGTGTCCGTCACGGCTGGAGTTTCCTCCTCTCCGTCCTCTGGTTTCACAACGCCGAGGTCGGCCATGAGAGCGTTCGACTTGGGGTTCCGCGTGGACCTCCTGGCACGTCCCCTCCGCGTCCAGCGCTTGTTCAGTTTGGCCTTGTATTTGATCTCCTCCTTTGTGAGATAGTAGTGCATGATACATTGCTGGAAGTCTCTGCCCGGCAGCTCCTCTGCGATCTTGCCCCACTTCTTGGGATAGGCCATGAAGGCATCGGTGAATGCTTTGTGCTCTTCAGGAGTGAAATCGTCTGGTGGCGGATAAAATGAGAATACCTCGAAGGCATCAGCTGGGTCGACGATATTATTTGTATCTTGATAGACACTGGCCTTCTTCTCGTGGGGTTCCAACATGTCGGGGATTTCAGCCTCGCGCGTCAGATCCGGTTTGGCGGTGGCTTCCATCTCTCGCCGTCGCTCCAGCTCCTGCTGAGCAGAGATAGCCGAGGCTTTGAGAGCGTTCTGGAAATCAAGTTCGGTGTTACCCTTGTGGCGTCTTCCTTCAGGGACCGGAATGGCCTCAGGAGGTGTTGTACTGCCAGGGGTCAGGGCCTTCTTCTTCTGCTGGCGATCAAGTTCGTAGACTTCCAACCTCCATGGTTTGTAGTGAGCGATGTATTCCTCTCGCAGCTCCGCATTCTTTTGCGCTGTCAGCTTCTTCTGCTTCGCCAGCTCCTCTCGTAGAGTCTCTTTAAAACGCTCGTGGGTCTTGATATTCTCCTGAAATACCTCTAAATCCGACAGAGGCGTCGGCGGTCCTGAGTTCAGGAAAGGCAGGCTTGCGATAGAAATCTTATCGAGACCACCAACTACATGTGTCACATGCTCCTCAGCAGGTAACTTCTCCTCGACGCCATTCTCTTCTTTGTAAGGAACGGTAGCAGGCTGTTCAACAGCTTTATCGACATCCATAGCAGAGACTGGCTCCTCCAGCTCTCCCGGAATAGCCCCGTCGGCAATCATGCCAAGCAGCTGGATCTTGAGTAGTAGCTCGACAATGATAGGATCTTCCAGTGGCGGGGGTGGCAGCTCAGCCTGTAAGGCACGCATGTCTTTCTCGAAGATCGCCTTTCTTTCATTCAAATATTCCTCAGTGAAGACATTCTCGTCTTCATCTTCGTCGCTTGATCGAGTAAAGTCGGGTATCAAAGGCGCCTGCTGCTCTTCAGCAGCCTGGGATTTTTCTCCTTCCGCAACAGCATCCTCCACATCCTTCTTCCGCTTCTCCTTCTCCTTCTCCTGCTCCTCCTGCTGCTCCTGCTCCTGCTCCTGCTCCTCCTTCTCCCTAACGTCACTCTCGGTCACTTTAGTAGCTGCTTCTGGTCTTGGTGCCTCAGCTGGCAGCAACGGCTCTTCTGTCTCCGGTTTGACAGGTTGATCGGCGTTCCGGGGTTGTTTCTCCACGACTTCTGGGGGAGAGCGTCGCTCTGGCCTTGACTCCTCGCTCGCGGGTCGTGCACGATGGCTGTCTTCGAAGGAGTCCCGTCTCGGTGGTGGAGGAGCAGCGCTTCCAACGGAAGGCGCGCGTGTATAACCTGGTCGCACCCACTGCTTGCTTGCTTTGGGTGGCCCTCTGGGAATGGCAGATCGCTGCAATGCACGAGGCCCCGTGGGAACGCTGGAAAATGGCATCCGGGGAGACGTTAAGGGCCCCGGAGAGACGGCACGTCCACCGGACGGTGGGCCCTTCCCAAATCCCTGGGAGACCGGTGATGATCCTGGTCTGCCGGTTGGTACCGCTTCCGCATGACTAGCGGGCTCTCTAGCGGCCATGGCAGCAGGTGCAGTCGGTGGAGAGATATCAGGGCCTGCTTTGGAAGACAAAACGGGCGGTTTACCCGGGCGGGTAGGGATCTCTTCACGCCGGGAACGAAAGTCCGGATGGTGCTGCAACTCAGCTCGTTCCGCCTTGGGTCCTGTGGGAGGCTGTATCCCCGTCGGAGCAGGCGGTTCATTTCGAATTTTCTCGGGTTTGGAGGATGGAGGTGTCGTGTGCGGCAATGGGCCCTGGGGAAGCTTCTCTGCTGGAGGAGCTTGGGATGGCACAGAAACAGATCCGAATGCCGGCACTTGGGGAGCAGAAGGAGGCGGAGACCGTTTAGGAACGGGAATCTCTTTGGTAGCCTCAGGTCGAGAAGGAGCAATGTCAGATCGCTCTGAATCACGGCGGGCATCCCTAGGAGCCGGTCCTAAGGACCCGGACGGCTTTCGCAGTTGGTCTTTGACAAAGGGTTCAGCGATCCTGTCAGTATTTGGCGGCGGCACAACGAGTGAAGAAGGCGTCACATTCGACATTGAAGTGACCGTCGAACCACTGGGGATCCGATTTTCGGTCCTGCTAGGCGGACGTTCCCTCTTGGGGAAATCAGACGGTCGTTCCCGATCGTCCCGTTCCAGTCGTCTGTCATCGTCACGTCTCTCAAAACGGTCACGGCGATCGAAGTCTCGGTCCCGGTCCCGGTCACGGTCTCGATCTCGATCTCGATCAACCAGCCGGTCCCGCTCCCTAATGTCGCGGTCGCGATCCCGATCGAGGAGTGGACGTTCTCTATCCAGGGGACGTTCTCGTTCCAACGGGCGCTCCCGGTCTATAGGCCGCTCTCGTTCCAGGGGGCGGTCTCGATCTCGATCGCGCGGTGGGAGGTCTCGCTCCCATCGGCCCTCCCGGGAGCGACTACGACGGCGGAAGCTGTCGCGGTCGTCGAGGTATGGACCTCGCCCACGGCCGCGTCCGCCATCCCAATCACCGCGACCACGACCCCGGCCAGGGGGTCCATTCCGTGGATGATGGCCAATACCTACTGCAGGGCCGTCTGGGGCATTCGAGGAGGTTGAAACTAAGCTGTCGCGAGAGTTGCGGCGTAGCCGGGGTATATCTATCTCCCGTCCCGGGAGATCTCGCGCATCACGGAAATCTCTGGCGGGAGAGCGTGAGCGACCGCGGCCGAATCCAATTCGGCTGTCGCGGGCATCGAAATCACGGTCTCGTCGGCCCCAGTCGCGCTCAATGTCTCGTCGGAAGGGGGGCCCGTCTCTGCCATCGCGATCTCGAAAGTCGCGATCGCGATCTCTGTCCCTGTCACGATCGCGGTCGCGGTCCCTAAAATCAGCGCGAGGAGGATATCCTCTCCCGCGGCCGCCAAAGCCACCTCTGGAGGAGTCGATCAGAGCCTTGGGGCCCCGCGGCGGTTCTCTGCCTAGGGGAATCGAGTTGGCATCATCGGAGCCCCGAGGGCCCGAGGGGACATGGGCGGACGGGCGGCGGTCCCCGAAACGCTGGGGCGAACGGTCGCGGGGATTGAACCCAGAAGACGGGGGGAAACGCGACGACATGACCAGCGCATGCTCGACCAGCAGCGATGGCTATACAAAAGCTCCCAGGCGGTGGATCGTTGCAAGACCACGAACCGGGCGGAGCGTGCACGTGATGGGGGCGATCTCGAACGCGGCAGTCGGGGAGACTAACCGGATGCAGACTAGCTGCGGGAGTCGAGGCGCCAGGCGCTTGGCGCTTGGCGAGGCGCGCAGGTGGCCGATGGGGATTTATTAGTGCAGAGTAGTAGTTGGGCTGCCAGCACGCAGTGAAGGAGCAGGCAGTAATGACCAGCAGTAGATATGGTAGAGTAGAGTCGAGTCGAGTAGAGTCGAGTCGAGTAGAGTCGAGTAGAGTAAGGAAGAGTAGAGTACAGTAGAGAGTGGGTGGTCAATCGAGCAACGTGAGCCAAGCACAGAACGTAGTAAACGAGCTCCCTGGAGGGCACTGGTGCCAGCAATCAAGTCAGTGGGCCGTGAGATTCAACTCGGAAAAAGAATGACTGCAGCTGCACGGTGCGTGGAGGAATCGATCGCGTTGTCGAGCAAAAAGCGGCCGTTGGATTTGAAGCCCAGATTCGATGCCAGTCGGGCCGGGGAGCCGCCGAGAAAACTCCTGGACCGCGTCGTGCAGGAGATCGGAGGGCGCAGTAGAAGCGCAGAGGATCGGGATCTGGATCTGCCACAGTGCAGAGGAAATGCGTGTCCTCTAGGTTGAGTTCCCTTCTCTCAGCTATTACCTGGACGGAAGATGGGATGGACACGAGAGAGCAAAGGGACAGTAAAATACGGTAATGATGAAGAATGAAGGAGCAAAAGGCAGAGGAGACGAAGATGGCCGATGGAGCAGATCGAGGGTCGTTCTTGGCGGTCACGGCGTTAGACTAGGCCGGCCTGAACTCTAAGGTTAGTTCACTGGCTAGCCTCGCGGGGGAAGATGTTGATGAACAGCTGGAATCGAATCGCTGGGCTTCTCAATACAATGCTAATAATAATAATACTCGTAGCTCATCAAACTCCATTGCCCGGAGATTCTAACGGTTTTGCTGATCTAGTCTACTTACTCCATCATCACCCATTCCAATTCCAATTCGTGCAATTGTAACTACCTAGGTAGGTAAGTCACCGGCTCGAGTTCCAATCTGGTGCTCGAACCCCGGCTTTACAGGGTTGGTGGAATGCTATAATCTTCTCATGACTACATCTACAATAGATAGTATGACAGCAGAGGGCGCACAGTGGAAAGTGAGCGCGATCAGCCCATTGCTAAGCTACTGAATGTTTCAATGTTTCCGCCTCAGGCACCCACTGCGGGAAAATCTCCGAAAAAAAAGGTTCCTGTCCCACCACAAGCTCTCTCCTCTTCACCTTTCCCAACCCCTCCTCTATACACGCCAGAACAAATTCCATCATGACTGCTGAACAGACGTCCGCTGCCGGCACCGATCTCCCGGCCTCAGTGACGCAGGCTGTCCTGGTCGCGTCGGAGCCGGTGCCCGAGGGCGTGCGTCAGGTCCGCGGGGTGGATTTCCACCGCACTCAGGGCCGTGATATCACCGTGGCCGAGCTGGTCGACCACATGGGCAGCATGGGCTTCCAGGCCAGTGCCATTGGGGATGCGGTACGCATCATCAATGACATGGTAAGCGATCGTCTTTTTCTTTTTGTTTCCTTCTTTTTTTTTCCTTTTCAGTCTTACCAAATTCCAAGCGGAAAGCGGACACGAAACTGATCAAAGGTGAATCGATTGACCACAGCGTGCCTACCGGGATCCCGAGACGGGGGATCGCACGACCATCTTCCTGGGTTACACGTCCAACCTGATCTCCTCCGGGCTCCGAGAGACCCTCCGCTATCTCGTCCAGCACCGCCATGTGTCCGCCATCGTCACAACCGCGGGAGGAGTGGAGGAGGACCTGATCAAGTGTCTGGCCCCTACCTACCTGGGCTCGTTCGCAACCCCGGGGGCTGGTCTCCGGGCCAAGGGACTGAACCGCATTGGGAACCTGCTGGTGCCCAACAGCAACTACTGCGCCTTCGAGGATTGGCTGGTGCCCATCCTCGACCGCATGCTGGAGGAGCAGGAAGCGGCCAAGAAGAAGGCGCGGGAGACGGGCAACGAGGAAGACGAGCTGCACTGGACGCCCAGCAAGATCACGCGGCGGTTGGGACTGGAGATCGCGAACGAGGAGTCGGTGCTGTACTGGGCGGCGCGCAATGACATCCCGATCTTCTGCCCGGCCCTGACGGACGGATCGCTGGGCGACATGCTCTACTTCCACACATTCCGGTCATCGCCGGCGCAGATACGCGTGGACATTGTGGAGGATGTGCGGCGGATCAACACAATGGCCGTGCGGGCGAAGCGGGCGGGCATGATCATCCTGGGCGGAGGCGTGGTGAAGCATCACATTGCGAATGCGTGCCTGATGCGGAACGGGGCGGAGAGCGCGGTGTATATCAACACGGCGCAGGAGTTTGACGGCAGCGATGCGGGCGCGCGACCGGACGAGGCCGTCAGCTGGGGCAAGATCAAGGCCAATGCGGAAAGTGTCAAGGTGAGTTAGATCTCTCTCTCTCTCTATAACTCTCTCTAGTTTTCTTTTGCGCCTCTGTGTTAATTCTATCTCCGCCTGTCAGGTCTATGCGGAAGCAACGCTGGCCTTTCCGCTGATTGTCGCGGCGACCTTTGCACGAGCGGATGGCAGCACCCCGGAACCCACGAAGCATTGAGTCTGGCATATTTATTTATTTTCTTCTTCCTTCCGACTGAATCTACGACTGCTCTCCGGAACATGGCTGGACAGCCGGAGTTCTCGAGTAGTCTACTCCAGAGTCTAGAAGGAGTCTCTCCTGGAGAGGAATCGCTAACTAACTACTGGGCCGCATATCCGCGGGCGGGGAGGCGGAGTGGACAGCGCAGACGGGGACCTCCACTCCACTCTAGTCTAAAGAGACTCTATCTACCGGTCCCAATGCTCCCGCCCTGCAGCCTTACCATAGAGTAAGATGGAGTGTTAGTACACCGTGGCGGAGAGGGATTTTCATGCAGCGGCTGTCTGGAAGATGGGCAGTGGCACTGTCGATCGGAGCGAGAATCGGCCGTTCAAGCGGATGCTGCCAGTTCGGATTGCCACCTGGGATGCCGATCGGGGTGGCAACAACAGCACAACAGAACGGTTGTTTTTCTTTTTTTTTTTCTTTCTTTTTTTTTGTTTCTCTTTTGCCACGAGGAAAAGAAGACGCCGAAACAATTACCATAATGCCATGATCTGGATCTCCACCGATAAGAGACGATAAGGACCCACGCGGGGGATGATCCATGGGCGCGAAGAGCACGACACGGGCCTATGGGAGACACGAGAGGGGAATGGAATGGAAGAGATGAAAGGGATGGGATTATTATTGAGCATAATTGATGCCTTCTTTTCCGGGCTTAATTGAACGAAGAGTCAGAGAGAAGAGAAGAAGAAGAAGAAGAAGAAAAAAACAACTCCTCCTCCAGATATAATAAGTCACTGTTATTCCTGCAGTGACAGGTCAGCTCCGCCATCTGGACGTCTCTCATTGGCCGATTACCCAGTAGTCTCAGGGGTTCCAGTCAACAGCAAACAGAGTCAGTCAGTCAGTTAATTATCATTATCATCATCATTATTATCATCGCACACAAACTGAACAGAAAAAGAAAAAGAAAACAACAACAACAACAAGAAAATCAGTTTCTTCTCCTAGATAGCCATTTGTTCCCATCCAGCGGTGTGCTCAAGGTCCACGCTTCACCGCATCCTCTCTCCTCTCTCTCTCTCTCCAGCCCAACAGGGCCAACTAGACTCTGCCGGGTTCGCCTCACTTGCCGCCCCTCTCCGCTGGTCCTGGCCTCGTTTCGTTTCGTCTACTGCCTTTTCTCTCTCTTTTCTTTTCTTTTCTTTTCTTTTCTTTCTTTCTTTTCGATTTCTCTCTTTCTTTCTTTCTGCCCTTCCAATCCCCTCGCATCTGGCCCGGTCCGCGTGGTGGTTCCCCCCGACTAGTTCAACCTGCTAAAAAGCTCCACGAGGCCGATCGATAAGATCCGGAGAGCTTCCCGCTTCCTGCTTATCGTTTGTTATCGCCCTCTCCTCCTCCACATCCGGGCCCACGTTCGTTGCCACCTTTCGTGCGGAACGGAGAACAGTCAAATAAATAAAAATTCTCATCTCCTTTCTTTCTTCTTCTGTTGCTTGCAGACTGGCCTCTATTGCCTGCTGCTGTGGTGGGCTCTGTGAGCCGTGGTGGATGCCTGCTGGTTTGTGCTGCCTGCTCCATCTGACACATCCAGCCTCGTGTAGAACTGCTCCCGTATAACGGCTGTTTGGACTCTTGTTCTTCGTCTCCCTCTCTTTCTCTCTTTCTCTCTCTCTGTGATTATTCCCATCCACCATGGATCCTCCCCAGAGTGACTCCCAGCTCCATCTCGAGCAGCCCCCGCCGGTGCTCACCCTCAGCGTGGACTCCCCCGACCACTCCGTACCTCACATCTCGGCAGCTGCCTCACCCACGGAACCAGAAGACGTCTCTCGTGCCCAAACATCCACCATGCCGGACACTGGCATGTCTTCCATGGACGCCATGGACACCTCCGCCGACGATTCTCAAACTCAGACCACCGAGAGCCCTGAGCGTTCGTCCACCGCGGAGCCAGACGCCCATCAGACCCTCCCCGAGGAACCAACGCCCGCAGCTCCCCAACCCCCGGCGGAGGAAGAGGTCGAACACGCTTACTGGGCCGAGATCGAAGAGGATCACTCCGCCCCCGACGAGGCAGAGCTCAAGGACATCGAGTCCGCTGATGGAGACTACAGTGCATTTGAATGTACGTGATTCAATCCCCTTCTTCTTTTTCCGAGGAAGAAGAATCCAAAAAGAGAGAAATAGAAAGCACTGACGGGCAACTAGATGATTACTGGGAGAAGTCCTTCTATCGCGAAGTCGATGATCCCGAGTTCCGTCCGGCGGAAAAGGCCCGTCTGACCTGGAAGATCAAGGGCGTCCGGGGCACCAAGGAGCGACCCAACCGGGCCAAGATCATGCGGTCCCCCGCCGCCTACATTGGAGGGTACTGGTGGACCATCAAGTTCTTTCCCCGGGGCAATAGTGTTGGCGCCCTCAGTATCTACATCGAATGCTCCCCCGACATGCCCAAGGCTGACAAGGAGCTGCCCGAAACGGAGTTCAAGGTCCTGCGCGGGGCCCCAGACGCCGTTCTCAGCGAGCAGAAACCCGAGTTCGAGATCAAGTTTCCTCGCCAGGACGATTCCAGCGCCTGGTTCGAGGACTACAAGTCCCGTTACCCTATTCCTCCCTCAGAATCCTCCGCCTTGGACACCCCGGTGACAGGGGATGCTCCTTCTCCACAGGAGACCAACCCTAAGCGGGACTGGCGCGTGTCCGCCCAGATCGGTGTCATCCTCTACAATCCAGAGGAGCCCCGGACGGGCTGGATGCAGTCATCATGCCACCAGTTCAACCAGCACAACCTGGACTGGGGGTGGACCAACTTCCACGGCCCCTGGGACAAGATCCATCAGCGCCAACGCGGCCAGCGCCAGGCACTGCTGCGCAATGATACCCTGGCCTTTGATGCCTACATCCGCGTCTTCGATGATCCGACTCAGTCGCTCTGGTGGCACTCCAGCGATTCAGAGCCCGTCTGGGACAGCCTCAGCCTAACAGGATATCGTCCCATGGGCGACTCCGTCATCAACCACAGTGCTGAAGTGGCCGGGTTGGCGTCCTGGCTCTTCCTCGCCCCCTTCCGCAAGCTCCTGCAGAGTGTCGATGTGCTGGAACATTTCAGGGATGTCGACAAAAAGCCCAAGCCGCTCTGCGAAGCGCTGCAGAAATTCCTCTGGCTCATGCGGACCCAGCCCTCCTCGGCGCCGTGCATCCACACCGACGCCGTGACTGCCACCTTGCGCAACCTGCATGAATATTCGGGCGATGTGATGGAATTCTGGGAGCGACTACGCCGCAGTCTCGAACTTGAACTCGCTGGGACGGACGCGGCCAGGGAGTTTGCCCGACTCTTTGACAGTCCCGCCATCGACCCGACAGTGAACCGGCTCCCTTCAGGGGCTACCAACTCCCTGATTCGGGTTCCTGCCGACCAGGCCAAGACCGTTCAGGGCTCCTTGGACAAATACTTCTCCGCCAAACCTGGTCGCTGGTCGCTACCACCCGTATTGCATGTGGAGCTAGGTCGCCAGCGGTTCGACAAGAGGACCCGTCAGTGGAAGCTGCTCTACGACCGCGTCGAGCCGGACGAAGTCCTCGATCTCTCTTCCTATGTGGTGGAAGGCCAGTGCCCGCAGTACGACCTCTACGGGCTGGTCATCCATCGGGGCAGACGCACCTCGGGCAAGTTCTTCAGCATCCTCCGCCCTGGCGGCCCTGGCACCAGGTGGCTCGCCTTTGACGACGGCAGTGACAACCGCGTCGAGTGTTTGACTCGAAAGGCGGCGCTGGAGGCCCACATTGGCCTCGATCCGACCAGATCCAAGGAGACGGAGAGCAAGACCATCCACGATGTCGCCGTGGTGGTCATGTACGTCCGCAAGGATGTGGTCCCGGAATTTTTGACCGGAAAGCCAGAGCCGTGGGACGTTGCTGCACCCGTCAAGAAGTACTTTGAAACAACGCAGGATCCTTATGTTGTGGACACTGATGACAAGAAACCCGTCGACATCAATGTCGAGGTCTACTCGTTGCCGCGCTTCGACCAGCTACCCGACTTGTTCGACTCGTATGACCTGATGTCGCAGGCAAAGGCGACCAACAATGTGATGTACATGACCGTACCGCACACGACCACCATAGCCGAGCTCAGGAAGAAGATCGCCCTTTGGAAGTCCAACGACACTGAGACGATCGCCACGGAACGAATTCGTCTCTGGCAGGTTGGACAGACCAAGGAGCTGTTCGGTCCCACCGTCCTGTTCAACCGAGTCGTCGACCTTGACGATTACTTCTTGCTCAAGACGGCGCGTCTGTGGATGCACGTGCTCTCAGAAGGTAAAAAAATGACTCTCATATTACTGCCACCTCCGTTGAATCATTGGAAGCTGGACTAACGGGTTCGTGTAGATGATGCCAAGCTCTTTGGTCTAGTTGATCCCCCGGCTGCTTCCAATGTCTGCGAGGACAAGCCGGAAGAAACTGTCCAGGAACGAGCGGGATCGGAGTCCTCCGACGACAGAGAACATTCTCCCGCAACGGAGGATCGCACTCCGGATCCCAACAGTACCCCCAGAGCTGCAGATGATGAAGAGGTGTCGGCTGTGCCCGCCGAGCGGCAGACAGGAGAAGCAGCTCCTCAGAGCTCAGAGGAGCAATCGACGGACGCCAATATGGATGATATTATGGCCGCTAATGTCGAAGCTGTCGCAGCCGTCATTGCCGGTGATATCCAGGAAATGGATGCCGAGCCTACACCACCAGCGACCTCGCAGGCCGACGACGGTGATCTAATCCCGCCAGAGGACCTGGTCATGGAAGATTCCCAGGCACCAGGTGTTGCCGAGCGAGAGCGCACCGACAATGCTACACCAGCCAGACCCGCAGCGGCTCTTCCAGTGCCGCACGTCTACTACTTCATCCAAGTCTTCGATATGAAGCAGCAGATTCTGCGCACGGTGGGCTCGTATGTCTCGCGGATGGAGGACAATATCAGATCGGCCCTGCGGACGCACCTTCGATGGACTGAAAATAAGGACTTCCTTGTCTGGCAGCGCATCGATGGGACGACCGTCTCTGCTGTGTCTCCAGCTGATACCTTTGAGGCCCCCGTCCACGATGGCACGTGCTTCATTGTCGGAGACCGACTGAGCAAGGACCAGTATGTTTTTGAGAAATCCATATCGCCTTTTCTCGACGCAAAAACTAACAATGAGAGCAGACGTTCCGAGCTTGGTGCTGCTGGCTCTTTTGCCAACCCCGATCGCCTCGTGCAGTACTTGTGGGCGTCGTCCCGGCGCCATCCAACTCGCGCTTTCACCGGCACCAAAACCATTGATGCCGGGTTCAGCGGGGACTACTACAGTGGTGACTTCAACAAGGGCTACTACCACGGCAAGGGCACCCATATCTCGGATTCGGGAGCCACCTATGTCGGCGACTTCATTTTCGGCCTGCGTCACGGTAGCGGCACGATGGAATATCCATCGGGCGACACGTACTCTGGCGATTGGGTCGAGGACCAGCGCCACGGCCAAGGTACCTTCATTGAGCGCAAGACCGGTAACAAGTACGTCGGCGGGTACCGTGATGGCAAGCGTCACGGCAAAGGTATCAGCTACTGGGAGGTTGCCGATGAAGAAATGGACCTCTGCCAGATCTGCTACGGCGAAGAGCAGGACGCATTGTTCTACGACTGCGGCCACGTCTGCGCCTGCGTCGCGTGTGCCCGCCAGGTCGACACCTGTCCCATCTGCAGGAAGAATGTCATCAGCGTGGTTAAGATTTATAGGACTTGATTTTGGGGATGACGTTGAACGTATATAAATAACTGTCGGACATCGGTCTTGCGTGTGAGATATTCTTTGTGGACATGTCTATTTGGCCTTTTTATTTTCCCATTCGTGCCCTGGCAAGAATGGCATTGGATTTCATTTAGAACACATACCCCGGGTTACATTAGGCTACAGGTTAGGATAGGAGAGGACATTTTGGAGTTGAATCTACTTTATACTTTACATATTTTTCTACGGTTTACCTGCTTCAACCAAACGCTGCTGGCATTTCAATAGATTTTCTGTATGCATCGTCCTCGCGTTGAATATCAAAACAGGCCATCTGACTCGGCCGATACAAGTATCGCTATCTATGGCGTTCTAACGCGGTCGGAATTCGCCCGAAACCCCGAACAGAGAATCTCCAGATGCAAAACAAAGCGTCGATCTTTCTCCATTATCCCACTAGAGCGAGACTGGGGTAAATAAATCCGGGGGCCCCGCATCTGAAGATGTGGAGAGCAAGACCGCCTCGGCCATTGTCCGAGCTGGACACATGGAGAGTAGGCAGTAGTAGTAGTGGTGGTGGTGGTGGTGGTAGTAGTACAGGAGGTTCTTCTGGAGAGTGTCCCCTTTACAGTGATCCAGTATCTGCGTATTAACAGGCGGAGTGTCTGGTATTCCATTCTCAATTTCACTAATAGGAGATAACATGGGGGAAGAAACATTCAAAGACGATGTCGAGCACCTCGAAAGCAGCCCGCAGGCGGAGTCAACAGAAGACATCTTCCGTCGTAAGTCCTGCTACATTCGAATTTCTATAATCTACTTCAAGAGTTCTTCGCATTCTGACTATATCATATCACATTGACAGCGGAAGCACCATTCGCCAAGTATATCCCCGGCGGATACTCACCTTCACGATGTCTCAGACTCAAAGGGAGACCGATGACATATGCCATCTTCGTATTTGCCGGTTGTGCCATTACCTTCTTCGGATACGATACGGCGGTGATGAGCCAGGTCAACAATAATTCAGACTATCAGCAACGGATGGGCTTTGCGAATGGCACTGACCGGGATGCTGCGGCCATTGGAGGAATGGTCAGCTTGTGGTTTGCTGGTTTTGCCATTGGTATGTACTGGAGTCCGGCCCTTTATGATTGTTTTTTTCTATGTCATAGATTGGGATACTAAGCTGCCGTCTCCAGGTGCTCTCCTGGTCGGGTATACCGCAGATGCAATTGGCCGTTTGAAGACTATCCAGATCGGATGCATCTGGGGCATCCTGGGAGCCGCTTTACTGGCGTCCGCGCAGAATATCACCTGGCTCTCCTTTGCTCGTGTGATCAGCGGTATTGGCTGTGGCTATCTCAACACGACGGTTCCAGTCTGGACATCTGAACTGGCCGATCCGCATCTTCGCGGCGCTTTCGTTGCTGTGCAGTTTACTCTCGCGATGGTTGGATCTGCCATGTAAGTTTCAACCTCTTTCGATACATTTCTATAATAGCTCCTAGCCTAATAGACCTTTCCCCCAAGTGTATACTGGATGGAATTCGCCTGCGTAAAAACACGCACTCTATCCTTCGCATGGCGCTTTCCTCTCGGTTTCCAAATGCTATTCCTCCTTCTCATCCTCGCCGCAGCTCCCTTCTACCCCGAATCGCCCCGATATCTCGCAAAGACCGGAAACCTCACGGGAGCTCGAGAAGTCCTCAACCGGTGCCGAATGGACAGCAACCCGGAGAAAATCACCAAGGAAATGGACGAGATCATCCTCGCCATCCGC
Organism: Paecilomyces variotii; assembly: GCF_004022145.1. Lineage (NCBI taxonomy): Eukaryota > Fungi > Ascomycota > Eurotiomycetes > Eurotiales > Thermoascaceae > Paecilomyces > Paecilomyces variotii. The sequence goes on from NW_021167154.1 coordinate 70,165, forward strand.
GCCGAAGCCTCCTCCTCGACCTCAGCCAGTTTCTACAGCATGCTCTTCAAAAAGGATAAACTACACACTCGACGTCGAGTCCTCCTCGGCGCGGGCGTACAGATCATGCAGAAATGTACCGGAATCGACTTCATCAGCGTCTACGCACCGAACATGTTCGCCTTATCTGGATTCAAGGGCGATAAGCCCGCCCTCCTAGCCGGGGGGAATTGGTTCGGATATATCGCCAGTTTGGCCCTGTCCATCTATCTCTGCGACCATGTTGGTCGGCGCAAAATGATGCTGATCGGATGCTCGCTTATGGGCATCGTGCTCATCATCGGTGGGGTCCTGTCTCATGAAACAGTGTTGAATACCACCGTCGAACCAGCCAAAGCGAGCAAGTTTGGCGCAGGCGTCGCTACTATTTTATACATCTATATTTTCATCTACGGCAGTACGTGGCTGACAACATGGTACGTTGCACACCCCCGTCCCCGTCCCCTTCCCCGAATCTCAGCATCTTGTCTTCTCAATCCGAACCCCTGCTAGGATTATATTCTATTATACCATCCTAGATAATACATGACATACAATATACTAACAAACAGACACAAAGCTGGGTCTACCCAACCGAAGTCTTCCCCCTCGCCAGCCGCAGCAAAGGCGCCGCACTAGCCACCGTCGCATTCTCCCTGGCCGGCGGAACCATTAACGAAATCATCCCGTACCTGATCGACGCGATTGGATTCTGGATCTTTATCCTCTTTGCCCTAGTGTATCTGACCATGTTGGTGCCGATTTACTTATTTTACATTGGTGAGATTCCATTCTGTTTTTCTTTGCACTCTTATTTCTAGTTACCTAGCTTTTTCCTCCGGTATTCCGTGGTGATATATATATATATATAGATAATATTACTAACGGATTGATTGATGCTTAGAAACGGCAAATAGACATCTTGAACAACTCGACGTTCTGTTCTCGAGCGAGAGCTGCTTGGCATGGCGGGCCGAAAGGGAATATGCCAGAAAAACACAGGAAGGCCTGGAAGATTTGACTGTTATGGCGAAGCAGGCAGAGGGAGGAGCTGACGAGAAAGGACAGTCTGAGGTGTGAACTGGTAGGAAATAGCAAATACCGGAGGCCGGGCTAAGTACTATAGCTCCAAGCTTGTACACGCTTATACATAATGGATTTCAGCGTTCTTACGTATTTTGGTTGGATTCTTCGAGAGATCATAGTCCATTCCTATCCACTCGTTGCCATCCGCCGAATTTAATACCGCAACAATGAAACGAAAAGACAAATGAGAAACAAAGTCCGTCCGAGATGATATGTGGTGGTATCTTTAGTATACGATAACAAGGAGTGCACATGAAGCGCTACAAGAAGCGCAACGTCATTCAATCGTCAATTCAATCAGTCATTAAAGGAGCTCGTGAGTGAGCTCGAGCAGACCGGGAAGTCGGATGGTCCTCACAGGAGAGCATATAAACATTACTGAATAGATGCTTGCAAGTCTCGAATATCTCTGGGTCGACCAGCTTCACATGACAATGCAGTCCTTGTTCTTGTCGTCCTTGTTCTTGTCCTTCGATCTCTCCGGGACTGCCAAGGTCATCATCCCGCCAGGTATGACTCTACCACGCTGACTCCGTGTCCTTCTAACGTCTTGGTCCGGAAGATAAGGCGGAGAGAGGTTCGGATTGGAAGAGGACGTCTCGTGGTGGGGGCTTCCAGGAGGCGGCACATATGCTGGGCCGTTAGCAGCTTGCTCATAGGAAGGAGGAGGGGCATCATCAGCACCATCAACAGGACGGTTAACGGCTGCAGCATAGTTACGGGGAGGTATATGTGGCCGGTTATCCTGACTACGTGACGTAGCATGGCCGCGTGCAGCGGATGCATAGCGGCTTGCACCGCTGATACTGCTCGAAGAGCGACCATGGACACTCGCCGACTGTGCGTGCGAGAGGGGGGCCGAGGCACGCCGGTGGTTCTTGTCAGCTGTTCGATCGCTCTCGCGTTGGGCCTCCTCCTGGAACTGGAGCGAGAGGGCATAGGCATAATCTGCATCAGTCTGCTCCTGCGAAGGTGTATGTTGCTGGCCTGACCGACGACTGGCATCACTCCTGGTTCCCCTGTGACCTCTAGAGGTCGATCCACTTGGAGCATGACCGACAGGGCGAAAGTCCCCTGAGAAGAATTCCGTGTTAGAGCCGTTGACATCCACCAGAGACTCCCAGACGATCTCAGCGTGATTCGCATATCCAGCATCTGTTACCAAAGTGAAGAGTCTATGTGTCTTGGGATGCTTGTAAAGAGTCGAAAAATGATCGTTGCGGAACAGAATCGAAATCGAGCCTGGCGCAAGATGCGCGGTGAGATGATCCAATCCGAAACCGCTGAGCTGAGTGGCATTCTCGACATCAACAAAGTAAAGAATGCTGTGAATGTCATTCATCAGCTGCTCCTCTTCCGGAGTGATCGAACCCCCGCGGCAAACACGATCTTCGATCTCTTCCTTACGAAATTGAAGCAATTGTATGTCCTCGTGGTACTGCGCCACCCTGGTGAGCGCTGTATGTACTTCGCTAGAAGGTGATGCAAGCCAGCCATGTATCAGCGGCACTTTGAATGTGCCATAAAGCCGAATGTCATTCGTCTCATAAAACGAGCCAGCCGCATTCTCCGATTCCTACACACGTCAGAGTGAACCAACAAGACGATGATCATAAGGACTTACCAATGTCAGGCGGGGGTTAACGTTCATTCCAGTGTCAAGCATCGTGAGAAACAGACTTAGAGCCTCTATATCAGGGAGTTCTTCATCCGGTGCAAGGCACGTTGTAAGCTCATCAAATAATGCTTGAATGAGTAGCCCAAGCGAGATCTGTTCTCTTGTTTGTAAAGCCTTGACAATTGGCGTTCCAGCATTTCTATCCGCCCGCAGTACGAGGCTGTTAACTAAAGCGAGTAGTGGACATGGTCCGTTCTCATTCTGCACCAAGACAGGAGATTTTCGCAGCTTTCCCGTGTTATCAGTCCAGTTGACATGCCGGATTGCATATGTCTCAGATCGTTTCTCCATCTCTCTTGCGAGATCAGCTTCTGAAGGAGCGGTGGCTGCTGCTGCTTCTGGCCGTGGAGGCATTGGAGGAGCTTTTGGCTCATTTGCTTCTGGATTCTCCAATGGGTCACTGTCTAGCAATGACACTGGCTGCTTCCCGGAAGATACAGTATCATCCCGTGATTTTCCATCGCCCATGCTGGGTTTCGGTGTTGCGGCGGTCTGAGAGGTGCTGGCCTGCATCTGGGAACTTCCTGTGGTGTCATCGTATTCCAGAAGGTCCTGGGAGGAATCACGCGTTGCGTCGGAGACGGTGGCGGAGGGAATATTCGTCCAGCTCTCGGCACCTTGTGGTTCGTAATCCGGCTGTTTACCCTGAGCCACACTGTAGACATCCCGGTTCACCCCGGGAGTTGGGGCATCGGCCGAAGAAACTTGCCCCTGCAGGTCTGCATGAGGATCATACATTGGGCCTTCAGGGGGATTCACCGCATGGGGAATCGAATCGAACGTTTCAGGTGACCAGACCGCAGCTGGATCCTCGCCAACAGGCTGAGGGGGGAGACCTGTCTGTAATGGCTGCGACGGCGGCTCTCCATTGCTTCCCGGATGTTGTTCGCCCCATGGGGACTCATGTTCTGGTTCATCAAACAGCGACAGACGTGCAGTCATAGGAATAAAACCTTCGCCTGCGAGTTGTCAGCACAAGTTGGGACCTCTGGGGGAACACCACATACTCTCGCTAACCCTGTGGCCGGGATAGCCTTGACCTGCATTGTCAGGCCATGGAGCTTGCTGGTGTGCTCCCTCCGTAGGCACAGGCCGAGCCGTATAGTCCTCCCACGGATTGTATTCCTGCCGCGCTCTGAGAAAAGGATTGTTAGACTGCAATTGCTGCGGCGCTGATTCTGCTCTTGTATGTAATGGGGATGTTCCATATACTGGACCTGACTGCGGTCCTTCCGCAGCTTGTCTCCGCTGGGTGCTTTCCGTGACAATAGGAGGAACCCGATGCACTCCGGTCCTGTTTTCCGCCGCGGGTCCTTGTGCAGCTGGAGAAACGTCCGCTCGCGAACTTGATGACTTTGGATCCTGTTCTGGTTTCTCGACCAGCTCTTCTGCCCATGGATTCTGGGGCTCATTGAATGGGGCCCCCACGGGGGACCGCTGAGCTTGATCCAGCGTCATGAGGTCGAACGCAGGCGACGTATTCAGGTCCGGTGAATACACAGACTGGGGAGCGGAGCTCAGAGGCGTCTGAGAAGCACTGCGAGCCCGGCCACGTGTGAAACGACCAGATGAGGAGGGTGAGGAGGCAGCTACAGTAGCAGACGCTGAAGATCGCTGCTCCAATCGACCATCTCCCCGGTCGGGGGCTTCGATACCGGGTGGAGGAGGTTTGCGCAAGACCATGGAGAAGATGCCGTGCGGTAGTCCGTCAAGCGTAGACGAGGGTGGCAGACAATTGTATCAGGGCCCCCGTCATCAGTATTCCCTCAGTCCTCCGTATAGGCGCGAGATAGTTGGTCAACTTCAGGCACGGCGAAGCTCTGGCGGAATGGCCTCCCGCTGAAGTGCAGTCGGCCCGTAATATCCTGCTGCCTGGACCACCAAACCGAGGCCAGTGTCCCACGAAAGAAATTGAGGCGAAATAGCTTCTGTCCCAAAGTGCGATCTCGATGCACTCGTTCGTTGCTCAGGTATACGTAACCCCAAGACGTTCGTCGCTGGATGGCGTACGCGGCTAGCTCAGGTACAGTACGTACTTGCTGGAAGCTCCAGTCGTCGTGACCATCCGTCAACAATCATGGACGGGAACGAGGCCGATATATGTCGATGGGGAACTAACCTCACCGACAGTCTGTCTGGATCTCAATCTGCCTCGAATCAACGACGAGGCAGACACGAGAGTTGCTGTCGACAATATTAAATGGCGATGTGCAACCGGCTGCCTGCCGATGCAGCTGAAATCCTGTTTCAGTACCGTCGCGAGAAAACGCCCGGTATCGTCGGTATCGTCGGTATCATACGTATCGTACTGTCACACGAGCGGTGTGACATCACACGCGGTGGGACAGCGGACTATCTGTTGTTCCGGAGGGACGCCGGAGTTATCCCGGATTAATGTAGATCCGGATATTCCCCTTTGGGAAAGACAGCTCCCGGTGGTCTGTGCGTATCCGAGAGGAAAGAAAGAGAGCACGAAAAGTTCAAGAGACCGCAGAGAAGGACATTGGAGACGTCGCCTCTGGTCTCGTGTGTTTTTTTTTTCTCTTTTCTACTATTTCCTACTTATCAATCCGACCTGGGAAAGGCATGATTTGAACTGTCTCTTCTTTCCCTTACCGGCTGCGTCACCATGCAGTCGTTCGTTCGACCCCACGAATATGTCGCTTTGCGACTGCCCTCCGATCAGACCAAGGTTATCCAGCTCGTGCCCAACACGTAAGTTGCCCAATGTCTATGCTGCATTGCGTACCATGCAGCCGTTATAGCTCTCTCCATATAACATTGTTATCTTACTGAAAAATTCTCTCTAGGACTGTTTCGCTCGGAAAGTATGGCAGCTTCCCCGCAAACCAAATTATCGGACGCCCCTTCTATCTGACCTTTGAAATCCTCGATCAACCCGAAGAGAAGCATGGCCATATCCTCCGAGTGGTTCCGGCGACCGAGCTACATGCGGAGGCCCTGATAGCCGAAGGGTCGGGCGAGGCGGACGGCGAAGGAGAAGATCTCGAACCCAATGGCGACGCCGACGTGAACATGCGCACTAATCGCGAGACCGTCGATGATGTCTCCAGTCAAAAGTTGACGTTGGCAGAGATTGAAGCATTGAAGAAGGAGTCCAGTGACGCCGGCAGAGAGATCATCGCTAAGCTGCTGGAGTCGCATTCGGCCATCGATCAGAAGACGGCCTTCTCGCTAGCCAAATACACCCTGAGAAAACGAAAGAAGTATCTGAAACGGTTCACCGTGCTTCCAATGGATGTGAATCTACTGACAGAATGGATGCTGAACGAAAAAGATGCGTCTAAGGTGATGGAGTTGCGGGATGAATTGATTGGGCTCATCGGATGTTGGGGCAACGTCCACCACAGCGGGGACATGTCGCTCGACAATGCTGTTGCATCAAAGCCCAATGGACGTTATCTTATTGTAGATGACACCGGTGGTCTCGTGGTTGCGGCAATGGCGGAGCGAATGGGCATACTCTACCCTCCCCACGACGACGACGTCGATCTAGACTTGGAAACTCCACAGGCACAGGAACAGCATCCCAAGCGGCAACCCATGTCGGCGTCGAGCAATACTCTCACGCTGGTTCACCCCTATTCACAGCCCAATGTCTCCCTGCTGAAATACTTCGGATTCGACCAGAACGATCCTGATCCATTGCATCCCCTCACTGCCCATCTCAAGACCGTTTCCTGGCTGCAGCTGGTCGACCCCAACGCAGACTCTGTTTACGGGGCCGAGCCAGAGGTCCTGTCAGAAGAAGCTCTGCAGGCGTTGAAGCCGAACAAACGTAGTTCATATCATCGCAAGCGGAACCGTTGGGCCCGCGTCCACACTGTCGTCGACGAGACTCGTGCAGGAGAATTCGACGGTCTCATCGTGGCAACGCTCATGAACCCCACCTCGGTGCTGAAGCATGCTGTGCCACTGCTGGCAGGGGGTGCTTCCGTGGTTGTATACTCGCCTACTGTTGAGCCTCTGGTCGAGCTGGCTGATCTGTACTCGACTGCCCGGAAAACGGCCTACATCAACATTAAGCGTGAATTGGAAGAGAAGCAGCCGGACGAGGCTCAGGTGAAGAGAGACTCTCCCGAATCTGCACAAACCCCATCCGCGGGAGTTTCAAGCCTTCCAGACCTCAGCGCCGATTTCCCTGTCGACCCGACGCTCCTCCTCGCGCCGACTCTGCAGACTTCTCGCGTCCGCCAGTGGCAGGTCCTTCCTGGACGAACACATCCCCTGATGTCCGGCCGTGGAGGTGCAGAAGGCTACATCTTCCATGGGAACCGGGTACTTCCTGCGCAGGCCCACGTGGAAGCGCGTGGCCATGCCAGCCGTAAGAAGAGAAAGGTGGTCACCGCTGATACAAGCCAAGGTGTTGAGGTACAGTCATAGACATCAATTCTTTTGCTTTTCTAATATCTGCATCGTATTGGGGTGTTCTGGATTTTATTTCCAATCTAAGGCGCGGGTATACAAAAAAGTGGAGGTCACTGCATTTCTTTTTTTTTCTTCCTTTCCTCCTGGACGGTTATGAACATGTGTATAATTAGATGAGCGGACATGCCTGTTTCAGACAAAAGCTTTACATGGGCTAAGAGCCACAACATCTAACCCGATATTCGAATCGGAATTGCTCCCTTATTGCTTAGCTTTATGCGTTTTTCTCGTTTGTAGAACCGGACTCTGGGAGAGTCGGCAGCAATCGTGAATGTCTAATATACTACGTCGTTGTCCGGACGAGAAGCAGAAACACCTAAAACATAGCATTGGAACAAGCCGCGCCCTGTAAAGCAGGTATTTACGGCCAAACTAACCACGTACGCTATCAGAGGTAAAAGGAGGAAGCTATTTACAGACTCTTTCCCATGAACTTCCGCTTGGCAAAGCTTAGCCACCACTGTATATAAGCGTCAGTCAGATATAGGGATCCCGATAAAGTAGAATCTAGAACGGGGTCCTCGCAACTCACCTTGGACGGACCCACACCGCCCGGGTATAATCTCGCATGCAATCGAACAGCAATCTCTTGTCGCACTTGGGAGATGTACCTATTGAAGTCAGTCTACACGTATGCAAGCTTATGGAACGGATGATACGTACTGTCTGAGCGTTTCTGCGTCTTGGCGATCGCGGGGAGGCTCAAAGGCCTGGTTCAGGGGGAAAGACACGTCACCGGGAATCGCGAATTGGTCGAGAGCAGCATTGATCAGAGCCTATGTCAGACAATGAATATATATCAGCTCCTGAGTGCAGCTTTAACACCAGGGGAAGGATTGACAACCCACCTTCTCTGCCTCTCTGGCTGTCATGCCCGGCTTCACCTTGCTCAGGCACTCGCTGACGAACAGGATACCGTAGATCAGCATGCGGTCGGCGGGCCCCTTGATCTCGAAGTTGCGGAAGAAGGCATTGGCACGGAAAAGAGAGAGGATCTCATCGACACAGTCGTACGACTCGCTATCGGGGTCAACATCGACGTCGGACGTCGAGGGCGGAAGCGCGGGGAGAGTGTATGCGGGGCCGCGTGTGCGGGTGCGGAGGGGGAGGAGCGGGAAATTGCCTGTGAGCGCAGCGGAGTAAGTATATGTGGATGACTCTTCTTGTCATTGAGAGCGTATATGGCTAGGGGGGGAATGCCCTGAGAGGAGGAGGGGAGGGCGAAGTCGTGTGTCGTACCTATCACGGCAACACCTTGGTCCTCCAGGAAGATGGAATGGTATGCCTAGCGGTCACAGCAGTCAGCAAAACAAACGCCTTCCACGAGAGATAGGGTCAAACCCGTGACATACAGGCATGGCGGAGATAGTTCGCAAGACAACACGTCCCACCAGAACCAGTCTATGTAGGATGGTTGTGTTGACTGCTGCCCTGGAGATGTTCTGGACAGAAGAGCCGTTGGGCGGACAGCTCGACGTCCGCATGTCATCGACGTACAGTAGGGCTGACCGCCCAATGATTTTCCGGCGCCGAACCTCTTTACGCGCTCGCTCGCCCGACGCGTCGAGTTGATGATTTCCTTTGAACATTTGCTCTGACTTCTTTCTCGGTTCATTGGGTTCAATTTCAAACCTATATTATAATTAATTGTCCCAAGGATGTCCGATTACGAGGATGAAATGGATGTAGATGCCCCTCCTAAGGGTGCGATCCAGTTCAGCTCCGACAGTACGGCCAAAGGAAAGCGAACAGCTGCAGACCTGCCAGTTGAAGCGCAGGACAACCTACCTTGGTGCGAATGGAAGACCTCAGAATGCCGTGATGGTACTCTAACGTACAGTTTAGGGTCGAGAAATACCGTCCCAATAGCCTAGACGATGTCGCCGGTCACCAAGATATTCTCGCTACCATTAACAAATTCATCGAGTCAAATGTAGGATATCCCTGTTGAGAGCGTCGTGATTCTTTGCTGAGCTTGTTCGCAGCGATTACCGCATCTCCTCCTTTACGGTCCCCCGGGAACTGGAAAAACGTCCACGATTCTTGCCCTCGCACGACGAATTTACGGCACCAAAAACATGCGACAGATGGTGCTGGAGCTGAATGCAAGTGATGACCGAGGCATTGATGTCGTGCGAGAACAAATCAAAACCTTTGCGAGTGCGTTGCATCATCTCCCTCTCCAGGATGCGCAAGAAAGCTGACCCTGCTTTGGCAGGTACCAAGCAGATCTTCTCCATAGCACCTCAAACCTCGGGATCAGGGTTGGGTGCCTTCAAACTGATTATCCTCGATGAGGCAGATGCGATGACGGCCACCGCGCAGATGGCATTGCGTCGGATCATGGAGAAATATACCGCCAACACACGGTTCTGCATCATAGCCAACTACACGCACAAGCTATCACCAGCACTGCTATCACGGTGTACAAGATTCCGGTTCAGCCCTCTAAAGGAGGCCGATATCCGGTCGTTAGTAGACCAGGTCGTTGAGAAGGAGCACGTGCGCATCCAGCCGGAGGCAGTGGATAGTCTGGTGAAGCTCAGTAAGGGCGATATGCGACGAGCCCTGAACGTGCTCCAAGCATGCCATGCAAGCAGTCAGTCCCCTTTAACCGCAATGGTTGATTTGCAACCCGCTAACAATACTAGGCATACCGCTCCCTCTGCGAAACGAACCCAAGGACCGACCACTGCCCGAGCCAGAAACGATCACCAACGAGACCATCTACGACTGCATTGCCGCACCTCACCCGTCAGATATCCGCGAGATCGTCTCTACGCTTCTAGCCACCAGCGATGTCACGTCGTGTCTGACGACGCTCAACACGCTCAAGGCCAACAAGGGACTGGCCTTGGCTGATATATTGACAGCACTAGGCGAGCAGCTGCAGAAACTTGAAGTGCCGGCACAGACGAGAGTCACTTGGCTCGAGGGCCTGGCTGAAGTTGAATGGCGACTGTCCGGCGGTGGCTCGGAAACCCTACAGACGGGCGGACTGGTTGGTGTGGTACGGAATGGGTGTGAGTTAATAGGGGAGAAAGGGGTGGCTATGGAGACATGAGGTGTCTATTGTTATTGAGCGTTAAAAGAGACATTCTACATATGATTTGCACAAGGAGTTTCTGGGATTTGAGCTCGGTAATGATCCGGCAAGGGTTGTATACAATCTGTGTGACTTATGTAGCACCTAAAAAGCATGACAAGCATTATCGTACGAGTCTTCTATTCTGATTCGCGCAGCCTCAAACTATGGTGACATATCCTCACGTCTCTTATTGCAATAATCTCAGATTGCACTGGAGCCAAGTCAATGACTCCGACATGTGTCATGGACATTTTGCCCCCGCGGTCATCCACGGCTGGAGCTAAAAGAGAGCAGTACCAATGGATTCTTACCGCCAATAATGCCTATCAGGCTCGAGACTGTCACTGGTCGTAAACAAGCTCGTAAAGAGAGTGGGCATCTTGTTCTGGAGGCCTTTGCTGTGAGAGTTTAGTGGCGCTGATTGGCGTCCGACAGAAGAAGAAGATAGGATGCGAAGGAAAAGGAAAGCAAGCAACCGTGCGCACGGTCAGATCAGATCAATCACTTATTATTATTATTGCCGATGATAATCGTTAATCTTCATAGAGTCAATGTACAACTTTTCCGGTGGTTTCTCCAAGTGAGCTACGGCTCAACCCAGACTGCAGCATTCATCTCCGCGGGCAACTTAACAACCTGAGGCCGATTAGTGACCGTCGTTAGTCAACGATGGCGAGTGTCTCTTTGCACATCTCCATCTCCGCGGCCAGATCTGGAATCCAGTCTGCCCTGTCAAGCCTGCAAGATAATTAAGCCGGCATCGGTCAATGGCCCACTTGAGCGGCCGAGCTTCTTTCGATCGTTCCTATTAATCTGGACTTGCGATAGACTAGCCCAAGCCAGCCAGTTTACTTCCACTAGAGCAAGTGTCGGACCTATCCGCCCAATGGCTTGAAGTTTGAACCGATGAAGATTCCCTGTCACTCGTGGTTTGAGCAAATCCCCGCACACGGATCGGGAGATGCCTGTGGATGGTCCCATACTGCTACCTCGCAGAGTAGTATCGCATGGGAGAAAAGCAGAAAAGGTGCGCCGAGGAGGAGGGGTTCCAACCCCATCTTCGTCTCGATTAGCTTCCCCCGCTGATGGATTGATAAGAGAATTCCCGCGGAACCAGACTGACTTTATATAAAGAGGGCAAGGGCAACAGAGTCCGGCGCATGGGTTTTGTCCTCCTGGTGATTCCCGTGCACATCGCAACTCGAGTCGTCAAGTGGTAGAGGCTCATAGTAACGCTGACGGCCCTACAATCGTGCACGATGCAGTCCATTTCGTCCAGCCTTCTGCTGGCCCTCACGGCGCTGCCTCTGGGCCAGCTCGTCGCCGCAGAGAGAGTCCTGGGCGCCTATATGTTTGTGCGCCATGGAGATCGGACCTCCAAGTCAACGCCGCCCACCGTCCTGACAGACCTGGGCTACCGCGAGGTGTACATGGCCGGTAGCTACTACCATGATCGTTACATCTCCGCCAATTCGTCCCTCCAGATCCAGGGCATCAACGATGAGCTTGTCTCCACGACCCAGGTCATCGCCTCCGCCCCGGACGACGACGTGCTGATGAACTCGGCCACCGGCTTCCTTCAGGGTCTCTACCCCCCCGTGGGCTCGACTGCGACGCAGACTCTCCGCAATGGCACCACCGTGGAGGCCCCGTTGAATGGCTATCAGCTGATCCCCGTCGCGGAGGTCTCAACCGGTTCCAACAGCGAGAACTCGGCCTGGTTGCAGGCCTCGAGCGACTGCCAGAAGGCCGAGGTCAGCAGCAACAACTACTTCAGCTCTCCGCAGTACAACAGTCTGTTGGAGTCCACCAAGAGCTTCTACCAGGGCCTGTCTCCCATGCTGAACCGCACGTTCACCGAGGATGAGATGACCTACAAGAATGCCTACACCATCTTCGACTATCTCAACGTTGCCTCGATCCACAACTCGAGCAGCGATTTCCCCTCGGCCGACCTGCTGACTCCCCAGGTCTTCCAGCAGCTCCAGGTCCTGGCCAACATCCACGAGTACAATCTGGCCTACAATGCCTCAGACCCCGTTCGCGCCATCCTTGGTGCTGTTCTGGCCGGTCAGGTCGTCCAGGCATTGAACGAGACCATCACCTCCGGCGGCAAATCAAAGCTGAACATCCAGTTTGGCGCCTATGGCACTTTCCAGTCCTACTTCGGTCTCGCCCAGCTGCCTGCTGCGTCCGTCAACTTCACGGGTATCCCCGATTACGCCTCCTCGATGTCGTGGGAGCTGGTCACCAACTCGACTGAAACCATGCCCCCTGCGTCCGATATCAAGGTGCGATTCCTGTTCCACAACAGCACCATCACCGCTGGATCCGAGCCCACAGTGTACCCGCTCTTTGGCCAGGACAACACTCTCCTGTCCTGGTCCGACTTTGTCGACGGCACGAACAAGTTCGCTGTTTCCTCTCAGGAGCAGTGGTGCCAGGCTTGTGGCAACACTGACAGCACCTGCGCGTCCACCAGCTCCGGCAACTCCTCCTCCACTTCCAGCACTTCCGGCTCCCATCACGGCATGTCTCTTGCCGTTGCCGGTGTCATCGGAGCCATGGTCACTCTGGGTGTCATCCTCGGTCTCGAGGCGCTGTTCTTCCTGCTGGGTGGATTCAGACTCGCCAAGAGGAGAGCTGCCGGCCCAGCTATTGCCAGCACCGTCGTGGAAGACAAGAGGACCTCCGTTTAAAGGCTTGTGTTGGAAACCAGAATTGCAACACATACTTCTGAGTTTGTCATCTTTCATGCTCAACCACCTGACTTATGTCCAGCGCATGATCTGGACGGATATAATAACACTCAGTGCAGCTTTATGGAACCAGCTTGCTGGGCAGCCTTGTTTATCTAAGGAGCTGTCATTTAATCACGATGGGTGAAGCCCTGGTTATGAAATTTTCTATGGTTTATATGTCGTTAATGAAGCTACGAGCGAAAATATCAGACATGAGCAAATGAATTAAAATACCCAATTAGGTCATAAATCCAATCTCTGTAGGAGGTCAAAAGAGAGAAATGAAATAACTCTCCTCGAACGTGGATATCAAAGTCCGCTAGCGTAGTCGTAATTGACTGATCTGCCACAATCCGTGAGTGAGAATCGACTCTACAACTCAGACAATACTTACCTAGGTACCTAAGTACTCGGAACCCCGCATCGAGACTATCCCACGCGCCACGATCAGCATGATACTAATTCAGCCACAGTCTGGGGCTTATACGAGATGAGCTGTTAGCCTGTTACTATCCTCTATCCCCCTTTCTGCCCGGAGGGAAACAAACACCAACTGCCGATGGCACTCATCCATCTTCTTGCCCATGAACACCTTAAGTAGTTTGTCCTGGATGCTAACTAGGCACGCAGCTAGCGCTACTGAACAAGGCTTTCAAACCTGACCATAGGTATTGCAAGGAACGATGATACTAAGCTTCGCTTGAACCAAATCGAGATATAAAATGAAGCTAGCGAGCAAGGCTCGGCCAGAAACAGCCTTCGCGTTGACACGCAATGTAAGCGAGAACCTCGACAGCTTCTGCCAGGGACAACCTTTCTAGATAGTCTCGAAGTCCGTCGGAGGCTTTTGTACGACGCTGAGGTGCTGATCAAGCCAATACCATTCGATTGGGGGCCGCTTTATACCATGTTTGCAAATGTAGGGGAGGACAAAGATTTCCAACTCGACTTTCCACCAACTCTAGCGCCCTTGGGGGTCAAGTTTCAATTTCGGATAGCGACTGATCCTACTCGTGCATATGAGATTATCTAAATATCAGGCGCCCACTAGAACCCACGCTAACCTCGAATTTTCAATCCGAGTGGTCTCACCAGCTGTTGAAAGGTGGAGATGAGGCTCTTTGCAAGGCTCTTTCCGGTCCTTTCTTTGTCACGGCTCTTTGTTAGCTCTATGCTTCACAGGAACACCGCTGCGATTGGACGTGAGGGTGACAGAGTCACATCTCCAGGTGGTTGCCTGCGGTTTACCGCCAGTGACCATGGGATATCCCGTTTAAGCCCCCAAATTTAGCTGATTTGGGCAGTATTTCTGCGTTGCAGACTATTTAAGGTATAAAGCCGGCTCGTGTTCCTTTGTTTGGTTGTTTACTCTGTGATTTCTCTGGCTTTTACATGTTGATCTGAAAGTAGCAGTTGCCATACTACATCGATTATCCAGTGACCATCCACACTCGTTACTTTTTGTTTTTGATTCTTCAATATCGAAACTTCCTATCTACAACCATGCAGATCAAGTCTCTGGTTTTCTGCCTCCTGGCTGCCGCCAGCGGCGTTGCAGCTGGCGACTCAGCGTACGTATTACTAGACATCATCCGCTACACTACCTTCCATCAAGCAACCAGCTAACCAATACACTACACACAGCGAAGAATACCTAAGCCAAGTCGGTGTCACTGGCGTAACAAACAGCAAGACCGCTACCAAACTCGCCAGCGCGCTGAAATCCGCCTATTCCAGCATCGGAACACGATCCGATTATGAAAGCGCCCTAAGTGTGCTCAATACAGCTGTGCCCACGCTCACCAGGAGCACTTACCTCGAGCATATTGATACCACAGCGCCTCCGAAGTGGTTCACCGGACTTCCGAAGGAGGTCAAGAGTGAGCTCCTGAGTGGCCAGTCGGCCATCGACCATGTCTATACTAGCGTGTTGAAGATTAAATCGTCAAAGGGAAATGCTGCTGCTCAGCCGACGGCGCAGGTCATGGCTGGCGGAGCGGTCATGGCGGGAGCGCTGGGTGTCGTTGCCTTGTTGTAGGGATTACTTTCTTCGTGAAGGATATATCCTGGAGGATGGAGGTTATTCGCGACTTTACATACCTAATTCTGCGGATGACAGTGATGCCCTTATGTGATGTGATAATAATACAATTACGAATGTAATCCGGCATGGCCATTACCTGTACATGATATTCCAATATATTATTCAAGCCATCGTAGCTGAAAGGTCGAAGAATGGAGAGTATCTTGTCAACATGGACTAGGCTACCACATAGAAATATATCGAACACTTACTGTAATCTCTATATTTCTAGTGTAGATACTCCCTAGAAAACAGGAATGGCCAAATCAATGCAAAACAGAAACGGACACCAATCTAATAAAAAAATATACTGTCAAATTCCCCTATTTCGATGGAAAAGATTTCCACAATTCTGACCTCATCGCCTTTGGAATGATCTATTCGCCCAACATATTGCATACCACAGAAAACCAAAAATAAAAACATAGGAGAATCTGAAATCTAACCACAATAACACATCGAATGAAATAAGTAGTAATAGTAAAACTCCAAAGTCGACAATTTTCGCGCAGTTTGAGATATGGACGCGGCACATGACCGCGGAATTCCCCATTAGGTAACTAACTTACTGCCACTGAGCTCATCCTAGTTTCTCAACTACCTTAATCAATTAACTGAATTACCCTCCCGACAGCAACTGTTCACTCTGGATCATAGCGCTACTTGAAGCGCAACCTCCGCGCTTGTCGCCTCTACTCGACTAGCGGACTTGCACCAAGGAATACTCAATTCCAAAAGCTTGTTCTTGTCGACCACCCTCCGCGGAGGGACGGTCCTGACGCTCAAATTCGCCGCGCGAAACATAACTATAATATACAACTACTCTTATCTCCCTGCATATAGTCTAACTCCGATTTTCCAAACGACGTACATAGACGAACCGAACTATCATCATCAGAAATGTCCTCCCACTACAATACTGAGCCGCCACCAACGGCGTCCGCGACGCTGCACACGACCGTCGGACCGCTCCACATCTCCCTCTTCGCGAAACAGACCCCTCTCGCATGCAAAAACTTCCTCCAACACTGCCTGGACGGCTACTACGTGGGCACGATTTTCCACCGCGTAGTACCCAATTTCGTCATCCAGGGCGGAGACCCCACGGGGACAGGATCCGGGGGTACGTCCATCTACGAAGAGCCGGAATTCGAATACGATCCGGAAGGACGAGATCCGAACGAGAAGGTCGTGTTCAAGGATGAATTCCACAGTCGGTTACGCTTCAACCGGCGTGGTCTGCTGGGTATGGCCAAGGGCGAGGATGGTTCTTACGGGAGCCAGTTCTTCATCACGTTAGCGAACACGGAGCGTGAGATGAACAACACCTGTACGCTCTTCGGGCGCATTGAAGGCGACAGCATCTACAATGTGGTGAAGATCGCGGATGCGGAATTAGTGGAGGGGACAGAACGGCCGGTCTACGGAATAAGAATTACTGGAAGCGAGGTGAACGACCTCGGGCCGTTTGAGGGCAAGCTCAGAAAAAGAGACAAGGTCGCCGTGGCCGAGAAGAAAGAGGAGGAAAGGCCGGTGGTTAAGAAAAAGAAGAAGGCCAAGGGTGGAAAGACGCTGTTGAGTTTCGGCGGAGATGAGGCGGAGGATGAGGACATGCCTGCGGTGCCTGCGAAGCCGAAATTCAATACGAAGCTCGTCTCCGACGGGGGCGTGCTGGAGAAGGAACCTAAAACGAAGGCCAAGAAGGAAGAGGAGAAGGAAACGACAGATGCAGTGAAGGCAGAGCCAGAACCACGGCCGCGGAAACGACAACGATCAAAATCACCGTCCCGTAGTCCAGAGGATCGCAGACACCGTCCAAAGACACCCGATCCTAATCTGCAATTACCATTGCCTAATCCAGAGGAGCCTTCTCGATCCCCGCCTAGGTCACCCACTCCGCCACTGCGAAAATCTGCGCTCGAAAAAGCCAATGAGGAGATCGCCTCTCTGAAGGCGTCCATGAAACGAAACATCGCTACCGCCCCTGTCGAAACAGGGAGAAAGAAATCCGCGCTGGAAGAGATGATCCCAGAGACGTCGATCCGCGGTCGCAGACGTCCACCTCCAGGCAGCGCCAGCGGCGTGGGCAAGGGGAGCAGCACGAATGGCTTGACGGGCTTCAGCAGCCCCGCTGAAGCAGAGGCTCTCAAGCTCTTCAACGCCTTCAAGGCACGTCTCGAAAGCGCTGACGCCCACACTCATCACAACGAAACGCACAAAGGGAGAAAATCCAGTACTGCAGAGCGGCAAAATGACGCAGGCGAAGAGGACGAAGAAGCTCAACTCTGCGATTTACATTTCATCGCAAACTGCCAGTCCTGCAAGGCATGGGACGATCCGGAGGCAGAAGCCAAAGAAGCCGCTGACGACGATGACGATCACAGCTGGATGACACACGAACTGCGCTTTGGCAAGGACAAGTTCGGAAAGGACCTTAACTGGAAGAAACAGCATGAGGAAGCGGACTCGTTAGTAGTGATTGATCCGCGACAAAGAGAGAAAGAAATCGTCGGCGAGCGGCGAAAAGGCAGAGTCAGCGCGCGGGATCAAGAGCGAGAATTGAAGCGGGGTCGGACGGGAGATCTAGAATGGGATCGCGAGCGGAGGCGGTGATAGGATATAACTAGCAGCTAGGATCTCAATCTACATAATATAATATACATACCGGCGGAGCGGAGCGGAACCACATTCCCCGCCTACTGGACGAACAAAAAGAGTAAAGCAACGTATGTATATATCTGTAGCCACCAATAGTCTCTACTTTGATTAGTATGCAGTCTACAAAGTCTAGAATTCTACAAGAGGCACCAGACACATGAGTACACCGAAGACACAATCCGTATATTATGTATGTACTGCAGCCTATCTCCGTTTGCTGATACGTATTCATATCCCAGTACATGCAAAAGGAAACTGCGTGTATTGTAGAAAAACAAAGAGAAAAGAAAAAAACAGTAGGAAGGGGAGGGTTTCATCGCGTATCAAGGTGAGAGTAGCGAAGTCGAAAAGGTAGGTGTATCTTGTATGCGTGTTTATAAGGCTCCGTGCGGTGATCATGTGCGCTGCAGCGGGAAGAAGAGAAAAGGACCCAAGTGGGAAAAAAGAAAAAGAGAAAGAAAGGAAACAATAAGCCCCAGGCTTGTACCAGTAAAGAAAGCCATTCACAAAGAGTTATGCGTGTATGTTATGTGCTCGACCTCTTTTCCGCCGTGTGTTTTCTTGCTCCTTAGACTCTACCAGATCCCATTTACATGATAGGCAGGGACAAGATCCCGACAAGATCGCCCTATATGAAATAGTCATAGTAGGAACGGAATATAGGGAAAGTGGGTCTGGGGTTGTTGCGTGTGTAGAAAAAACAAGGAAAAACGCAAAAACCAGGGAAAAAATAGTAGCTGCGCGGAAAAGGAATCCAGACAAATTGTGGTCCGACCACCTCGTATATGCCGACCGTTTTCTCATGACGGGCCCGTGTGAACCACTCATATCGTTGAATTGACGGGCTTCCACCGCTGCCGTGTTGTTGTTGTTGTTGTTGTTGTTGTTAGAGCTCGGGCTGGCAGATGTAGTAGCGATCACGGAAAGAGCAGGATATATTTTTCGTTTCCTTTCTCGTTTCCAGTTCGGTTATCTGCCCTTCTTGTTCATTTGATGCCTCCTTTTTTGTCTTTGCATCTTATCTCTCTTTTTACTTTTTCTTCGGCGTTTCCTATTTCTCTCTTTTGCATCCAGCAATTTTGTATCTGTTATCAACGATAACTCGATGGACTGTGATTCAGTAACCTTTTGCCTCATACCAGGAAGACATTGGCCATCTGCTCCGGACCATCTTGTGATGCTAGACAGTCTCCGTATCACAGTTATATCAGAAATATAGTACTGTAGAATGTCCCATCCAACAGAAAACGACGACACGCCAGAAGAAAATCCAAGAGAATAGAGTAATTACAGAGGATAGAAGGAAAGGTGCTGGAAAGCATCAAATCATGTGGGGAGTTTCGTTTTCGTCACATCGCGGGCATCGGTGGTTCGAGAAAGGGAAAAAGAGATTAGAGAGATTTGTACTCCAAACGAGATATTGCAATCATCCACAGCGTCTTGTTCCTTTTGTATGGAAGCTTTCATCCTGTCCCCGTTGCCTTGGCCGTAGAATATGTTTGCGTTTGCATTCCGGATCAAGATTGGTATTAAGAAGAAGAAAAAAGGACGGTCACTCCGCGCGCTCTGTTTCCTCGAGGTTAGATTACGCCTTTCTGCGACGTTTTCCACCACCACCATTCCCCTTACCTCCTTCAGAGTCAGGAAGATTCCTCGTAGAAAGCTGGGCGTTGTCATCTCTTGCGCCAGCAGGAGACGTCGACTCGCTATCAGTGAAGGTCTCCACGGCCCTGCCTGGTTCGTTCGTGTTGCGACGCGCAGCCGTGAAGCCCGAGGGTGTGCCACCAGCATGACCGTTTAGACCCGCGGCCTTGTTGTAATCCTGGTAGCCCTCGTAGTATGTAGACGGCGTAGCTTGAGAATCGTGGTTGGAGATAACATTTGCGTCATCGAAGAGGTCCGGTTCAGCTCCAGACGGGAGATTGTCGAAGCTGAACAGATCGCTGGTGGGATCTGCGGAAGCGGGAACCGTCTGAGGCGGGGCCGCCGTTGACTCAGGGAAGTCGAGGCCACTCTTATCAATATCCGGAATCTCAGAGAAGTAATCGCTGTTGAATATCTGGTCAAGATCGAGCGATGGCTGGACCCCGTTGGCCTGTTCACCAATGCCCGGGATGGTACCAGTTGGGCTAAGCGGCTGCAGCAAATTGGTCAGATTCTGGACAGAGCGGTCCTGTTCGGCTTGCATCTTGGTGAGGTTATCGATCTCAGTGCGTGTGCTAGCAAGATGGTTGGCATAGTTCTGGGGCATTGGCGGCGGCGTGGGCGTGATCAAGGCGTTGTTGGACGAGGCTGTAACAGCCGGATCGGCCGAATTAGTCTCATTCATCATAAGTCGGATCATATCAGCACGTTGCTTCGGGGTTAGTGGGGAGTTACCGCCGGAACTCTCGAGGGAGGAGAGGACAGTAGGGAAGTCGGCCATAGTCGTAGCGGGGATACCATGGCGTGCGTTCGAGTTCTGGATGACGGACATGATGTCGCCCTGTGGCAATCGCTGGTTCGAATGCTGGCTCTGTTGAGACGCTCTTCGCTGCGGACTGTTGGCGTCAAACACTTCTTCGACGTGGCCGGACTGGGGTACGCTGGCTTGTCGGACGTGGGAAGGTCTGCGGGACTGATCAAAGGTCGTATGGGTAGCCGAGGGGGACAATGTATGCGCTCTGCTCGGACGGTCAAGTGCAACAGGGGGTGCTTTCAGCAGCA
This sequence comes from Paecilomyces variotii, assembly GCF_004022145.1. Taxonomy (NCBI): domain Eukaryota; kingdom Fungi; phylum Ascomycota; class Eurotiomycetes; order Eurotiales; family Thermoascaceae; genus Paecilomyces; species Paecilomyces variotii. The sequence continues at coordinate 90,672 of NW_021167154.1, forward strand.
GTGGCTGTCTCTTCGCTGATCTCTGGCCGTCCGAACCGGGTATCTCGCCGTCAAAGCGGCTCAGGCTGTAGTCATCGCCAACATCAACCACATTGCCTTGGTCTTGAGGGATGGCGCCGACGAAAGGGTTGCCGATGCCCTGGCCACCATCCTGCAGACTGCGATTATAGACGGTGGCCAGAAACGTAAGAATGGCGTTGATGGAATTCTCATGGCGAGTATGCTGTTCCTGGAAGGTAGCGGCCTGGGCGTACAGTTGCTCATGCTCTCTTCGCAGCTTGCTGATCGTGCTCGAGATAATCTGCTGTTGCTGGCGGATGGCCTGGAGCTCGCGGTAGACACCGGCAAGTTGCTCCTTTTGCAGATAACCCGCGCCCGTCAGGGAGAGCTGTCCATGGGGTCTGGAGCGGTCGTTCTGCCCATGTGCACCGTCTCCATACTCTTCACCTTCGTTCTCCTCACCATCGTCGGTTTTCGCGCGAGAGTGGCCTTTGCCAGACTTGGCTCCCTGTCCGGGAACATTCTTCGGCTTCTGGATCAGCCACAGAAGGTCGGGGTGGCCACGTTTGAAGTACGGGTTGGAATACTCGCTGGGGCTCTTATTCTTCCGTTCACTCGCCCGCATGGAGTTGTCCGATAGGCCGACTTTCTTGTGAAAACCATACATGTTCAGTTGGCGGACGAACGAGGCATAGTTGTTATGTTTGAACAACTCCGGTATCAGGGTCTTTGCGAACTCATCCTCATCTAGGACGATAAAAGAATTGCCATCATCCGACCATCTGATCAGGTCGGTATTTTTGGACTCGTCGAGAAAACTGTGATGTGGGAGTCAGCCATCCACTAACACGGTTCCGGGAAGTGCCCATGTTGGTGGGGGAGGGGAGGATTTACCTGCTTAGTTTCTGCACGAAAGGCGGAATTTGCTTTCTCTTGGCTTGAGCCTCTCTCTTGGCGATAAGCGCTCTCTGCTGCAATTCCGCCAGACTCTCTCCCCAGCCTCCGGTCTCCGAGACATTGCTGCCGTTGTGATCCATCAGCGGACTTTGCGGCTGATCGTATGACCGCGTTCTGCTGACGATCTGGCTCATGGATCGACGTGCCAGCTGGGTGGACGTCGGCGTGGCAGAGCCATCCTGAGACGAAACATAGCCTGCATTGTACGAGTTGATATCCGGGAAGACCGCCGGGTTCACTGCCGTAGGGCTCGTATTCTGGCCCCATTGGAGGAATTGGTCATTGGACAACTGAGGTCCTTGATTGGGAGAGTAGCCGGAGATCGAAGCCATCTGAGGATGCACGGCGGGAGACGCGCCAGGCGCAGGTCTCTTCCGGGTCATGCCCGGAGTCACATCTGTCACACCCATCGGTTCCGTGGAGGGCAATCTGACTACCGATGGCAACGAATGATGGCGAGATGGGTGATAGATGTGAGCAGAGGCTCACACTTACTCCCCGAAATCTCGATTTATTAACGTCGGGACGGCGATACTTGGTCCGAGCAACGGAAGTCAGAGGATGACCGGAAGAGAATGGGCGTTGCAAAGAGGACAAATACTGTCGAATCGACCTCGACGAAGTATTTGAAAGGCCGTCACGTCGTGAAGGGTCCGATTCGAGCTGTTGTCGCGATCCAGGGCCGGAGGACAAAGAGGACGTTCCTGTCAGACGGCGGAGAGCGGGCGCCGCGGATGGCGGAAAAGGCCTGCTGGCGCGGGGTCGCTGGGCCCTAGATGAACTAGAAGACGCCAAATGACTGTCAAGGGACAGACAGTAGGCAAATGTGCAACTTGCAGGCGCAGTGAGCGCGCGGCTACCCGATGAGGATGGACAGCGTCGATGGTGGCTAAGGATAGGAAACCCCCACGGCTCGATAGGCTCAATATTCGCCTAGCGGGATCAGGACGGGCAGAGAGCCACGGGGCTCACGGCGCCAGACGAAGGCCAAGTGGGAGGTGACTCTGGGCGGAGGAAGGGAAGATCGGACAAAGCGGGAAACAGGAGGGCGGGATGGAGGACGGGATGGAGGGAGGAGATCAGAGATGTTTGGTGGTGGTGGTGGTGGTCAGTAGACGAGAAGATGTCTTTGCTGCTGCTTCTCTTCTTTCTTTGCGAACAACGGAAATCTCCAGATGCTTGGCGCGATGAGGTCAATCCGCCGCTAGATGGCCCGTGCGCTGCTGACTCATCCAACACGGCTCGTTCCCCACACCTGGCGCTGGTGACTAAGAAAGAATATACCATACACTTGTTGACTAGATATATTGGAACTCTTGGAATCAAATCAAAAAAAAAAAAAAAAAGGTACGGCAAGAACAAGAGACTCCCTGGGCCGTGGAGGTACAAGGATCTCGCTACCGCTGCTGGTCGACTCTGTTGGACTGGAATCTCTGGAACAGCGAGGGCGGCGGCCTAGGCTAGCCGAGTCCACGACCACCTCCGTCGTCGTCATGCAAGAACCTACCTAACCTTCCCGGATCGCCGTATTATGATTATTTCCACGATCCTCCTACGCCAAAGAGCACTGCGCAACTCGACGAGAAGGACAGACGGTTATGAGAGCGCCAGTCCCAGTCGTGGAGATCGTCTTCTGCACTTTCTGCATCTTTTCCCTTTCCCCCTTTTTTCTTGTTCTTCTTCGCGATCGGGACCAGCTTGCCATTCTCTATTAGTCTACCACAAACCGTTGTCCGCACTGCAACAACTGTGTTCCTCGCGGTGCGGGAGTAATAAATGTCTCCGACGCGGGAACGAGTCAAACTCTAATGATGATAATAATAATCGCTCACTCACTGCAACGTGTGACCTGGCGCTCAGCGGTCAAGAATCGTCCCGGATCAGAGTCTTGAAGCTAGCCAGCAGTTTCTGCCATGCGTCTGGTCGCTCTGTCGCATAGCGCTCCACTTGTTTCGGAGCCGCCAGGTCCTCCGCCATATGAACCGCGTTCGTGGTGCCATCCAGGACGGTGGTGTGTCCCAACCCCAAGATCAGGCAATACAGCGCAGCTGCCGTGCTGATACCGGCTTCCTGCGCCAGCATCGCAACCTCTGCGCTGCGTAGCAGCTGCGGATTTGCCGTCAAGGTCCAGAAGCTCTGGTAGATGATTCCATGTTCGCGGCAGAAGGCGCGCAGAGGGCCGTCGAACCGCGTCGTGGGGTAGAACCGGTTCTGGATAACAGCCGGCTTGATGCGCACCTGCGGGGACCTGTACAATTCTTCCAAAACGGCCAGTGTACAGTTGGAGAGTCCCAGATTGCGAATGCGGTGAGGGACATAGGTCTCGAGTGCTGCCCATGCCTCCAGCGTTTGGGTCATGGTGGGGAGCGGAGAATGTAGGAGAACCGTATCGATGTATGCCTGGTCATCCTCATCAACCTCTTCGCGAATTCGCAAATTATGCAGAGATGAACGGATGGAAGCGTGCACTTGATCGGTGATCGAGGACGTCGGATCGTAAGGCATACGGAGCGGATCCTGGCCTTGGGCAGAGGTATACTTGGTTTGCACCTATATTCCCTCCCCCCGTAAGATAAGGCCTGTCAGTGATGGTCCAACCCAGCGATTATGTTTTCACGCAGGAAACGGCTTAGCGGCGCGGTGCCGGAAAGGAGAGATCCCTCGACTCAATCTCGATTTCACTGGGTATTGTCCGAACCGGTACTCACGTATAAATCTTCTCGTCTCACGGTCTCTTCTCTGATTGCTTTTCGGATCCCAGCTCCCACCAGGTCTTCCTGGTAATGCTTAGGCTGGGCGGCCGTATCCACCGCGCGAAAGCCAGCGCTGAGGGCCTGGTGCACCAATTCAGCTGTTCGATCATGTTTCCAGGCAGTCCCGTAGATCAAAACGGGAATCGAGGCCGGCGCGGCGCCGTGGACAGCGCGCAAGGTGATTCTTTCCCACGACATGGTTTTTGGACTGCAGTACAGCGAGTCTTCCCGCGGGAGGGACGAAGCGATTATACACTGGAGAGATGCTGGTCAATGCTCTGGACACTAGAAGCGCAAGGAAGAACTATCAGCGCCGTCACTTTTTGTTTCCTTTCTTTCTCCTTTTTACTGTTGAAAATGGAAAATTGACGGCAGAGGGAGAGCATCGAGAACACTGAGAGTATGTACCTGTCCGGTTACGTCATGCTGGTCGGGGGAGCCGCCAAGACACGGCCAGGTCAGCAGGCTTGAATGAGCCTTTGAGAAGAAGAAAGAAGCCGCGAGAAGTCGGGAATTGTGGAGGAACTTCGATCAAAGCCCAACAGGCTCGCACGACGGGGTGTCTGGCGACTTCTTATACTCGCTGCTTGCCACTGAGTTACTTTGAAGCCTCCCGCTTGAGGCTGCAGGTGGTCGTCGTTACTTGATTAATCAGACCGGCAGTTAACTTTACATCGATGGATGTCTTCTTTCTAACTGATCACCCAGGCACACCTACCTGACTTTGTGCGACGGAAAAGCAGGATCCTCACCCCGTGAACCACGAGTTGCTTGCTTTGAATGTTCAAAAAGACGAGACCTACCGTCTATTCTACCTTGCACCACCAGTTACTGTTTCTCTGAGATTGGGTTCGTAACCGACTTTCTCCCATTCGTGGTGGGATAAACACAGATTTAGAATCCATCGGCTTCGTCTGCCGGCGGACACAGTCTCATTGGTCTCCAAATGCCGTGACGGGGCCCAGAACTCTAGCGAAGCGTGCGTTGCGGCCCGAAGCCCTTGAATTTGAGTTACGAACTTACGATATAATAATCTCCCTCCTGGGGGCTCTCAACTCAACAATCACTACCGGTTTAACGTGTGCGTCGCCGTGGTTGAGGCCTCCACTGCCTGGGTCACGCATCATTGTTTAGGAAAGCTCCCCATTATCAATTTATCAAGACCAGCTGAGCTCCCTGGGGAAAATAGTTGGACAGTCAAGTAGTCTAAACAGAGATGATGTGGCACGACACGGCCCCTGGGGGTAGCAGTTGAAGCCCGTCCAATAATGACTTGGCATGGTTTTATACCAATAGTATAGGAGAAGGAGAAGAAAATATAATTAGCATCTAACAGAGGAATAAAAGTCAGAGATGCAGAGCATGAATGACACTCTTTTGAATCATCCCGTTCAATTGAGATAATCCGCGAGATCTCTAGTTGATTAATTATGATTAATTACTCTAAGTAATAATTGCTCCAAGCACCCAGGGCCCAGGGGTAACATAAATTAACAGACCTGAACGTCACGGCCCCATGCTGCTACTTGTCTTAAATTAGGAGCGACCCTGGTCCATCTGAAGTCTTCCCAAGTGAATAATATGTAACAATAATATTACTCCGTAGGGTACTCCATAGTAGTAATTCCCAGACTGTATCATAGTAAGCTTCACGTCAATAATAATAATCAATAGGGGGCTCATCCCTGTTTCATAACTCTACCACAGGATCTTGGTCTGCTCCCGCAGTGGATTCCACAAGATGACGGCTCTCGCAATGCCCAACTCTTCTGGAACGCCGCCGGGGTACGTTAGCCTCCGACAGGAACGGGTGGCGCATCCCCTCTTGTGGCTGAGAGGGAAAAGGGCGGACTACTGGGATCTCACTCGTCTCGTCTCAAATAACGGTCTCCGTCGAAATCCCCGTGGCAACGAACAGGACGGTCATGAGGATCAAGGATGGCTCGGAGGCAAAAAAGCCCGCAGCTCGCTCGCTGGGAGCAACTTGTGGCACTTTGTGCGTTGTTGTCAATCATAATGATCTGAAATACGAATGGGGTTGGATCTTCCCGTGCTTGTGTACAATAATGTACAGGAATAGACTATCTGGAGTCCCTGATGGTAACTAGAGACAGGTCCCTGGCAATGATACATTCAAACGAGTCATGAGGCGTATTCTATAGAGTCCAGTCGCTGAGCACGAGTCTCGGGATAGGCCAGAGTTGATTCATCATAATGCCCGGCTGACCATATCCCTGGGTCAGGGTAAAGCGATACAGTTTCCCGTGATTATTCTTCTTGTTCAATAGTTTCCCTAATAATAATAATCATGAACACTTTCAGGGGGCTCATGACTCGTCTGACCTTTCCGAATTCGAGTCTCAATTGGGCCAGTCCGTAGTAGTAGTTAGCAGTTCACCATCTATGATTATTATTATTATTAATATTCAGTATTCTGCTAGTTCACTACGGAGTAGTTATCTATCCATCCTCCGTAACGCCCCGTGCGATAGGCCATCCGGTTGCCCGTTCGCAATCTGGCTACTACGAGTACGGAGTAACTACTAGAGTACGTACTTGCTCCTCCGAGTCGGTAAAGCACCCCCCTGAAGTTGCCCAGGACGCTGCGTTCTAGAGCAACTTTACTGAGCAAGTTGCGCACCGCCGAAATGCGCCAGAAGGCCGAAAGACGCCGCCTTGGTGTCGCTGGTGGGCCGTTATCCAGGGGATGGCGTTTCCGGAAGCTTTGAAAAGGATTGTCTCCATCCGAATTCTGGGGACAGTCTATGCCGCATTCTGTATAGTTCCGGTCATAGTCCAATGCTGTCAGGGAGCTGGTTACGCGGGCTTCACGTTGGAGACCGCTCTTTTGGGTTATTTGTCTTCTGCTTCGATCCCCGTCGCGTCCGTCCCGAGTAGTATCATCCCCGGCGTGTTTGGCTGTGACGAGCAGTAACAGAATAATAATATCATGCCTGCTAGATATCTGTCACTGCACACTCATTATTTCATTTATTCCCATCACATCACATCAGATAGATGGATCGATCGATCGATAGACAGACAGACACACGGCCAGCCAGCTCAGTTGTCTCAGCAAGGATTATTATTATTCTTATTTACCTATTGCGCCAGCAGCAACACCAGCCCGTCGACCGCGGACCCCCCGGGGGCAATTTCAACCTTCCCCTTTTGCCCCATCGGCGGATCATCTCTTCCGGTATCATCATCGACCAGCACTGGAGATCACTACTAGATAGTTAGTTGTTGTCTGTCTGTAAGCCGTATCCACCCCGAGTGAGGCGGACAGGAGAGCTACTCGAGTTCACGGGGAGCGACGTCTTGGGAGACCTTCACCGTTCTGGCAATCGAAGATCAGCTCGTGCGGACCTCTGGATGCTGCGCGTCTAGTAGAGATTGGAGTCCCACCGTTAGTGGCTCTCTAAGCAGCTGGAGGCATTGGCCTTTCCCCCAAGACAGTTTAACGGACGGTTGAGTAGAAGGCCCGAAGAAGAAAACGACGAAGAGCCGGCGGGCCGGTCGCTGGGGGGAAGTCGAGTGCTCTTCACTAGACTAGATAGATAGTAGATAGTTAGTGATGATTTAGTTGGAGCAGTTAGAGCCTTTAGAGCAGTAGAGTATGTAGATAGTTAATTTAGTAGTAAGAATAGTTAGTTAATATTCGAGCAGAGAGGCAAAGATACGATACTTGTCGGTCTGCCTGGACTGGCGCAAGCGTTGTTCGTGCTTTTTTTCCCACCGCCGCACTTCGCACTTCCTCAGCCACTTCTGCTCCCGCCTGGCTCGCCCAACGAGCGTCTGAATTTCTATCCCCTCCCAGTTCCAGTTCCAGTTCCATTTCCCATTTCCATTTCCCCCCCAAAAAGCCAACCCAAGACCAAACCTCATCCGTCCATCTTCCCTGACCTTCTTCTCCAGCTCTCCCATCGTCTCTCTCTTTTCTTTTCCCCCCCATTCCCATCCTCTTCTCCCCCCCCCTTTTCCCTCACCTTTGCCCTCCATCATATCCCTCTTGCTGCTAACGAAATCACCTCGTCTGCCGTTCCCGTCGATTTTCTCGACTCGTCCTGTGTTGGCGGGCCGCTGAAACGGACTCCCCAATTCTGCGTCGCGGTTTTTCAACTTCCGCTGGAACGGCCGTGTGTGTGTCTGGCCTGCCATTCGCATCTCCGCTACGGCACCACGATCCCAACCGGAGTAACGAAATTGGGTGTCTAAACGAGGAGTCGTATTGAAATCGTTCTACTGGGTTCGCAACAGTCGGTGGTTTCAAGTCCAAAGACCGGACGCGCTGCTCCCGTGTGTATTGGGGGAGGAAAAAAAGTACGGTACATAGAAAGAAGGCCCAACATATGACTACGACCGTCACGACATCCTGTCTCTGGCGCCAGTAAGCGAAATCAGTTGTTGCTACTACTGCTGCTGCTGTTTTGCACGTCTTGTCTTGCAGCGGACCCTCGAGTATTCGGATCCCCGCCGTGATTTTCCTCTTTTTTTTTGCCGGGGTTTTTTAGAATTCCAGAATTCGTCCGCTTCCTAATCGCGTTTCGCTCACGACCACTCTGCTTCAATTTCCGTTTCACCGCGTTGTGACCCTATTGAATCGCTCGTATGCATCACTAGCGATCGGCTGTTGTGATTAACTCCGTCGATCGTAACCTTACCTTTGAACCTCAAGCCTCCGATCACATTCCTCGCAACTCTCGCTAAGGTGCTGGAAACCCGTCGGTTATGAACAACACATCGCCGTCCCAGGACATGTATCACGACAATCCTTCTGCACGCTCTCCGGGCTCCCAGCGTCACCAGCAGCCTCTGCACCGTCAGCCTTCTCGTCAGTTTGACGCGTACGGTCCGATGCCGACCAACTTCTACGACGATCCCATGGCTCGTTACGACACGAGCAGGCTGGACAGGCTCAACCCATCGATCCCTAGCAACGCGTATGGGTATGATATCTCGGGTTCGCAGACGTGGAATCCAAATGGCTTCAGCGGTGCACACACGCTTGGGGGTATTGGCTCTGCAACATCCCGCATAAAGCACAATCCGCGAGGGAGGACGGGTCTGCCAACGGTATGTCGCTATCTCTAGAGAGTTTCTTTCCTCGCGTGGTTTTGTGAACGTGTATTGCTGACACTTTGAACCAGACATGGCTTGACCAGCAGCCTGGTCTCATGGGTCCCTTTGGCAGTCTCCCCCCGGGTCCCCTTCAGGGATCGCAGATGCGACAGGAATCTTCGCAGCAGGAGGCTGACGACGAGTTGATCCCCACCGCCATAGTGATCAAGAATATCCCATTTGCTGTGAAGAAGGAGCAGCTGGTCCAGTTGATGACAGAGATGAACCTGCCTCTCCCTTACGCCTTCAACTACCACTTCGACAATGGCGTCTTCAGGGGACTGGCTTTCGCCAACTTCACGTCTGCGGAAGAGACTGCTACCGTGATTGAAGTGCTCAACCATTTCGAGCTGCAGGGCCGAAAGCTGAGGGTGGAATACAAGAAGATGCTACCCCTTCAGGAGCGTGAGCGTATTGAACGGGAAAAGCGCGAGCGCAGAGGCCAGCTGGAGGAACAGCACCGACCGATGGCGAACTCCCAGCTGCAGAGTCAGAACTCGATGTCCTCGCTCACCTCTCATATTCCGGCAACTTCCCCGTCTCCGGTCTCTCAGCGGGGCCCGAAGCTTGGTAAGTCTGGATTCTTTACCCCCCCCCCCCCCCCCCCCCCCCCCCCCCATAAATTAAGATGGATGCTGACTACCGTCCAGAAGTCGATCTGAATGACAGCCAGACCTTGCAGTTCTATTCGCAGCTTCTCTTGTTCAAGGAAGACTTGAGCCGGGAAGCTTTGATTTTCCCTGCCTCCATCACTCCGTTGCAGCGTCGCACTGTACATACTCTGGCGCACAATATGGGTCTGGGACACGCATCCCGGGGTTCTGGAGAGCAGCGTCAGGTTCATGTCTTCAGGGCTGCTCCTGGTACCAATACCAGCCCTCCCCTCTCTTCGATCCCACCGACGGTGCACTCTGCGGATGCCTCTCGTCGCGGTCTCAACCGCGCTGCCACGATCGACTTCAGCGAAGCTCGAAGCGACGCTCCGTTTGGCGCGCTCCGGGGACAGAACTCTGGGTTCCTCGGTGTCCTAGATTCCCCTGGAGGTTTTGGAAATGCCCAGAATCTGCGGGCCGCCAAGTCTTTTGCAGACCTGCGCTCCTACACTCCCTCTCCCGTACCTTCCTCTGCCAGCTTCCCCGCTGCTCTTCAGTCGAATGGAGCCCGTCTGCAGCAATTCGATGGACCGACGAGCGGCGCTTCTAACACTCCCACTTTGACATCCGCTCCGTCCGGGTCATCCTTGGGCCTGCAGCGGGATGACAATCTGCTGGTCAACAGCTTGAGTGGTCTGTCGCTCGGAACCGGAATTGGAGGCCCTCCTTCGGGTAGCCCTCGCAGATTGCGAGGCATGTTCTCCTGGGAGCAGCAGGATAACCAACCATCGACTGGCCCCATTGGCAGCAACCGCTCTATTGGAGTTGGTTTTGACAACCAGTCCCAGGAGCGCATGCCCGTGAGACAGCCTCGGGGCCCGGCCCCCGAACGCGGAACTGGATTCAGACGTCAGAATGGTGGGCACCAGAGTCGCGGTAGTGACGAGCTCCGTGCTAATTCCGGCGTGGAGATAATTGTTGAATAAAGATGAAAGAAATGTTTTTGTTGTCAAGATTGCGGACTATGACAAGACGACCACGATTTTTATATCACGAGCCCCATCACTTGATGGATGCGTGGCTTTACGATTCGATGAGGGATGACGAGACGACACTCAAGAGAAACCAAAAATTTACCCCGACTGTCCAGGTTCAGATGTTATTTTGGGGACAGCCTAACAGAAAGGCTGATTGGATGGACTTCTTTCTTGTGCTCGAAATTGAAGAAAAAAGCTCTGAACCATTGGCGGGCGGGCGCCTTGCATGCAGCAGCATACTTTTTGTTTTGTACCAGACGGAAAAGGAGGATATGAAGAACCAAAAAGAAGAAAAAGCGCCAGAATCCTATTTGACTGGGATAGGGATCGCATATCAGCATTTGCATGTTTGTCCGTTTGTACATGGGACACCTCGCATTGATTTACTGTTTTGTCCGATTTCGTCTATTACCGCTGTGCTCTAATACTTTGTCGAATCCGTGCTGTGCAGGATGGATTCGCTTCCCACCGCGACCGCGTCAAATCTGATTTCGACTGTCCCTGGTAGCTCGACATGTTTCTGGTCATGACTGCTTTATCGTGCGACCAGGAGCATCAGGTAACTAACACGTCTGCTAGTGTATTCTGCAGGTGATGCTTGTGCGACTGTCCAGTCATATTTCCATCGATCCTTCTGAGAAGTGCATCCGGTTCCATTCCTTCTTATGTTTTATCTACAACGCAGGATATGGTCCCAGTTCTCGTCTCTCTCTCTATCTCTCTCTCCTCCCCCTGACATAAAGTTGGCGTTTATGTTCTGCGATTATGGCAACCTCTTTTTCCGCTTGCTGCTGTCTTTAATACCTCACCCGGTCCCGGGGGTGCTTTTTCTTACCTCTTCTCTTCCGTCGTCTTTTATTCATCAAGTACCTCTTTAGTATCACAGATTTCACAATATATGTATGTTCTTAGTATGATTTTGTTGGATTTGCTTTATCTTTTTCTTCTCGACCCTTGCTGGGTGCAACGATCATACTTCCTGCTTGCTGCCATGACCATATCTGCATATTGCGAGGGCTAGTTGCTAACGTGACTGGAACTGATGGACATTGCTCCCATTTTTCTGGTTTCAGGCAGAAATGATGAGCTCGGGCATTATCGAAACAGAAAACCCAACATTGAACAAAGTCAACATTTTCATTTTCTACGATTCTATTGTGAAATCGATGTCATGAAATAATGCTGAAGTTGTCTTAAATTTTGTTCCATCCTAATCAGTTATGGGATAGAAAATCCACCTTTACCCGTGTTTAGACAAATGCCAACGTAACTATCTACATATAACAAATTACTGTGCTTAACGTCGGTTGATATTCTCTTAAAGCCCAATAAGAAAGTCTTCTGAATGTTTACTCCACGTGCCTCGGGTTTACATTCCATAGGGCTTGAAATCACGCGTCTAGACTAAGATTTTTAATCTCGTTATCTTAGATAACTAGATAGCCCACGCAAGCTCCCGTAAACAGATCAAGGTCGAGCATGCCGTCGGAACCGTAGCCAAGGTACTGGAATGCCAACCTGGCTCGCGTCGTCGCGTTCAAAGAGGAATTCTCATTCGAATTGGCATACTTCTCAGACCTTCTGCTCTGCTGCGGAGGGATTCGAGAGAATGCTAGATACCGATAGTTATAACTACCATCGTGGTAACTCTAAACCTAAGTTACATAAACTCTCTCAGAGATGAATACCATAAGTTTTTTTTTTTTTTTTTTTTTTTTTTTTTTTTTTTTTTTTATCTGATTAGACTAGTTACCTAAATTAAATACCAAAACCATCCATATTACTAGTATAATGTGTTATTTCACAATATGCCGTAACCACAGGAAGACGTTTAATATATAAATATAACTTCACGAATATTGGTATTGGCATGACACATATCATAATATATGATATATTTTCTACTAAAACTGGACTGAAAATATGAAGGACGTGCTACATATCCGACATGATCAGTCGAAAAGGATCGAAATTGAGAGTAGACATACCGTATTAATACACATGTTGCGATGGGATGTACACTCACACTCGTCTGTTGAAGAGAGGTGATAATCCATGTTGTGAGGATTTTTCGACACATCAACCGAGTTAGGGAAGATGATTTCTGTATGAAGTGATTCTACGGTAAAGGGGGGATATGATATGAAGGGGTCGAATAATTCGATCCTTACCGAAGTTGAACCTACGCGTTGTTTATTTATATTGGATTGGTTGATGGGAATGTATGTATAAATGCACACTTGTCTCGATTTACCGACGGTCGAAGTGCGTGCAGCACGCAAATCAGCGTCTCCATAGACCGCTATAGCACTCTTCATGTCTACGTGATAATAGAAAACAGCCACGCACAGCTCATCTCCCTAGGTGGTATTGGATTCGCCTCAAATCAATAACTACTGATACAATCTCCGCAATTAAACAGCGCACTTGGTGTGAAATCCATCAAATAAAAGCCAGTAAGAACTGACTCCTTAACTTAAGAATGTTTCCCGCTATCCATGTCCCCCTTTACCCATTACAGCGCCCTTTTGAATCGAATCAAACCAGATGAATGGACATAGACAAGGAGCAGAGACAGTTAACAGCCGGGGAATAAAACAAAGACAGGGAGACAGCGGACGCAACACCGACCGCAAAAGGCGAAATGTTGGCCTGGGATCATTCCACGGCCGTTAGGTAAGGACTGCCGACTTAGTATATGCGGTGTCCTCACTTGGACACCGCTCCCGGCAGGCCAACATCCCGTATTGCGACCTCGAGTCGCAGAAATCGATAACAGGGAAGACTTTCTTTTTTTATGTCGTAGGAAAGACCGGAGACGCTAGGAATTGTCAAACACCCCGTTCGTTCACGCATCAATCTTGTTCTTCTTCTTCTGCTCAACCTTGAGCAGCAGAGCCCGGTTGATACGAGGCAGGACACCACCAAAGGCGATGGTCGCGCGGATGAGCGTGTCAAGCTCCTCATCACCTCTGATAGCAAGCTGCAGGTGACGCGGGGTAATACGCTTGACCTTGAGATCCTTGGCGGCGTTACCAGCAAGTTCGAGGACTTCGGCAGTCAGGTACTCGAGAACAGCAGTGACGTAGACGGCAGCTGTGGAAATAAGTTAGCTATACACCTTTCATGATAGCTATGGTGCCAGAATCTTGAGCTGGCCCGTAACCAGAGACACGCGCAAGTGGATAGAACAGGTAAATGGGATGACTGACCTTTAGCACCGACGCGCATCTTGTTCTGCGTGTTGTTCTTCAAGAAACGCTTAACACGACCGCAAGGGAACTGCCAGACAAGAGATGTTAGCAAAGGTCACTTTCGAGAAAGTACGTCCAAAGATTGAGCGCCACGGTGCGACAAAGTTGGCAACGGAGGCGAAGACCCGAGATGAATGAAACCGAAGAAACATCGCAAAGCTTCACAACCACTATCACTCCTCTTATCGCGTCCTCATGTGGAGGGAAGAGCGTTTGTGGTCGTCAAAGTACATGCACAACAAAGGCCAAGTTGGAGGATATGAGGGGCAGTCGACATAGGTTCGGAGAGATCGGGTCACCAACCTGCAGACCAGCCTTCGCACTGTGAGACTTCTGCGTCTTCCCCGCCGCATCCTTGGGGGCGTTCTTGCCGCCGATCGACTTTCCCTTTCCGCCAGGCATATCGAAATAGTTCGAGATTTGGTGTCGCGTCGGTCGTTATGTCGCGTCAGATGCAGTTGCGAGACAATCAGACTCAAGTGTGGGAGTCGAGACGATCGGAGGGGTGAAAAGCGCGCGCGTTGTTGATGGATGAAGAAGGCAGAAATGTCAAGCCCATCTCAGTCGCTAAAGACGGCGTCAAGCCTGAAGTGGCGCTAGTCCCGATCGGGACAGAAACGCACGGCGGCCTGGAGAAGAGCGCCTGTTGACAGTGAAGGATGATGAGAACAGCAAGTGAAGAGCGCAGCATATGGAAATGCAGGAAGAACACAAGGAATTGAACAGAAAACACAACGAGTCAGTATAATAACATTTTGTCAGTCTCCATGAGCAAAAGAATATGTCTCGCAGTGATCAAGGCATCTGTGGTGTCCTGTGGCTCAGTTAGTGAGAAAAAGATTCGTAATCACCGTCGAATCATGATGTAGTCAAGTATCCAGTCTCAGACTATAACCTTCAGATGTCCTGAGAGGGTTCTGCACAGATAGATGTTGGTATACTGCAGGTCAATGAGGCATCTTATGACATGAAGCTGCAACTCTTGGAGCTGCGATGGTTGTCAAAAGTTGCTTATCTCAGAAGTCATGTGATCAAATGACTAAGTGCGCCGCGACTGCCGCACATGGAACTCCGGAGGGGGCGAGCTTCTCCGCATTATTTAATGATACAAGTACAGATTAATATGCGCGTGTATATTCTCAACTAGCTCTTGTATAGGTCTCACCTATAGTTCATAAAAGCGTTCTGATGCCGACCTGTGATCTGCTACAGTATTATTTGATGGTCTTACGTAGGCCTTAAGCAGTAACGTGAGCTGCAAAACGAGCTCTGGGCGCATCAAAGGTACCTATCTACAGATCGCTTGCGACTAAGAAACTCAAAATAATTCAATTGTGATTCGGCAACTCCATGAACGTATAACATTAGCTACGCATGTCATGATGGAGAACTTATGAGAAGAGTACTATTGTGCTCTTTCCTTACATTCTTTCAGAGACGCGGATACGTACAATATTTTTCTCGAGTTAGGTTGATGGCGCTATCGCGCCATCCTTGCCCTTTATCAGTCGCGTTGCGCTTGTCGGATATCTAGTAGTAAGCCGGCCAACAACTTGGACGTGCACGTGACATCCTACGATCTGGACAACTTTGGTCTTTTCCCCGGCCGAGCTCTTGAGATTTCCGATTTCCGATCTCCTTCACCAGCCATCTGCTCCTTGTCAACCTCCTCCGTCCTTCTTTCTTCGTGTCACTATCGGTGGTGCCTCCGGGTTCCAAAATGGTTTCTCCTCAGATGTACGTTTTAGCCCTTGTTCCCTGCGCGATCGCAAATCGCCATCGCCATCACCAAGAGAGATTTGCCGCTGGGAGGTAGATATCGCTAACGTAGAGTTGCTTTACAGAACAAACCTGGCCATCATCCTGGTGATGATGCAGGTGTCCAAGAGGATTCCATTTGACAATCCTGATGTGCTCCTCGGTGTTCGAGCTATGTACATCATTTCGAACCTGATCATCCTGGGCATCTACCTCTACGTGCAGGCTCAGATCAACAAAAAGAAAGGTACCTTAGCGCCATTACTTACCCTTTGTACTCTCTTATCTTCTGCTTGTCCGATCGGTTGTACTTGGGGATCAAGCTGCTGACTCGGCAAAACGACAGATATGAAAACGCTCCAATATGTCGAGCCCGCCCCGGTGGGTACCGGAGACAAACCGCGTCCGGTCACTACCACTGTGATGGAGTACGACAAGCAGCAACTGCGTCAGCTGATCAAGACGCAGCTGATGGGTGTTGGCATGATGGCCGTGATGCACCTGTACTTCAAGTACACCAACCCACTGTTGATCCAGTCGATCATTCCTCTCAAGGGCGCCCTTGAGGGTAACTTGGTCAAGATCCACCTGTTCGGCAAGCCGGCCACCGGTGACCTCCAGCGGCCGTTCAAGGCTGGTCAGAGCTTCATGGGCATGGGCCAGGGCGAGATCAAGAGCGACAAGGCGTCCATTGAGCAGGCCGAGAAGAACTGGAGGGGTGGTGTCAAGGAGGAGTAAATATACCACGGATCCCACCGCCTCTGTTGGAAGCCTACACGGGCTCGGGGCTTCTGATGTCTTGTGCATAGAAGATACGTTGAAACGCGGAGATACTCTCGGAGGAAGCAACCAGCACTCTTCCTTGTGTTCTGTCACGTGGCGGTTTAGAGTCTACATGTGGCTAGAACAGGTCCTATCTGCTGAGATGAATTACTATATCTTTTGAGGACTTTCCGGTGCTGGAATGGTCCCTCCACTTTTGCCATTATTATCTCGTTGTCCCACGTATATCTGATCCGTCATGGTGGATCGGGTCTTCATGCGTAAGAGTGTCTGCGTAAGGACCTTGGAAGCGGTGCTTCGGTGGTAGGATACCGTAGCTGATTGGAATTCTACTTGCTGTTGTTGCTGCCGTGTCGATGGAATGCGGCGAATAGATTCGGACCCCTCGTATTTTGCGGCTTTGCTGGTGCATGGCACACTGCGGGCAATGAGAGATTGGGCAGGAACCTGTAGACTATTGTCAGATGCAGAAGAGAAGAGAAGAACGCCGAGCCATTGCCGTCTCGCATGAGATCCTTCGGGCGGCGATTGCTGGTTTTTCCTTTTCTGAACCTGAGTAGCGAGACCGGCAGAATATGATTATTTATTATTATTCTCGTTATTATGATTAACCTAGGACGCGGGCATTCGATGAGTTTATGATTTGCGTAAGTAAAGGGCACCCCAACAGATTTTGAGGCTTCCTGCCAGGCTTGATAGACGATGCGGGGCTTTTGTGTCAACTGTTTTGCTTCACCGGTGGCCTCTCGAGTCTCCGGCAACGGAGGACTCTTGAACATGATAATAATAATAATAAAGACTCTAGGTCCACCACGCTGGCGGTCGAGTCTTATTAGCTCAGAGTCTCCGACAGAGTCAGCGTCGCCCAGCCGGTGAGTCTTCTGGGAGACCGCCGTTAAATATAATCGATTCACTGGCTGTCGCTTGACCTGGATGGACGGGAATGGACTGCGGATAATCGTTGGTCCGGGACGGACAAACGGACCGAAAACAGCAAGCCGGGTAAGCTAGAGGTGGGATGTTCTGCTTCTGCTCCACCAGGCATCATTTGGGTATTCTTGCGGATTAAGTAATAATCAACCAACCACTTTGTATGGTAGTTAATACTAATAACTTAACCCCTTCCTTACCCCTTCATGATGCGGAAGAACGTTTAAGGGGGGAACTGACATAATAATGCCAGCACATGGGTTGACGGAAACCCCAGGGCACAACCTAGGTCCAATAACACCCGATAGCCCGGGCAAAACATTCTCCATGATTGGCGGCGAGGCGATAGTAGATATCGGGAGTCTTCCTGCTTTGCCCGGTGTATGAAACCGGAAAGGCGGACCTCGGGGGAGGCTCTGGAATGGAATCATGGAGAGACATGGAGACATGGAGCAGTTACTGTTACACACCTGGTAGTCTAAGGGAGTTAGTAGTAGTACGTAGTAGTACTGTACCTAGGTAGTTAATAAATTAATTTACTAGTCAGCTCGATTCGAATGGTAAGCTGCGCCCGTCCGGTGTCCGTATTTTACTAGTCGCCCGCGGTGATCGGTCTGTTGCGTCAGCCCGAACTGGCCTGCCTTTTTCTTCCCCTCCCCCGCCCCCGTCATCCTTCTTCTTCTTCCAGCCCACCCTTCTCGACCTGTTTCTAAACAACAAACATCTTGTATCTTGTCCCATCTATTCAATCTCTATCCAACAGTGAGTCTTCCTTTGCTATCCGTGGTTTATCATCCTCCTCGTTGCCATCCGGTTTGAGAGCTACGCTGACAAGCTATTACCCCGCCAAAGCAGACAGCAAACATGGTTCTCGCTAAGGTACCACCCAGCAACCTCTGATCTTTCTGGACAATGCTCACCACCAGCTCAATAGATCGGTATCAACGGCTTCGGTCGTATTGGAAGAATTGTAAGTCTCTTGCCTCATCCTCCTGGTGAATCCGTGATGACTGACCAGCGTCCTGACAGGTCTTCCGCAATGTGTAAGTGATTGCTGCCGCCAGTCCAGAGATGAACAGCTCTCAAAAGTCAGACGGCAAGACGGCAAGATCAACGTCTCTAACATGGGTACAGCATCGAGCATGGCGAGGCTGAGGTCGTCGCTGTCAACGACCCCTTCATCGAGCCCCACTACGCCGTAGGTGGCCTCCTCCCTTGACAGTGCTAGGGTCGATACGCGAATGTTTTTGTTTTGGCACAGGCTAATGACCTACGAAATACAGGCCTACATGCTGAAGTACGACTCTCAGCACGGCCAGTTCAAGGGTGACATCGAAAGCACCGAGAATGGCATCAAGGTCAACGGCAAGCTCATCCGCTTCTACACCGAGCGTGACCCCTCCAACATCCCCTGGTCCGAGACTGGTGCCGAGTACATTGTCGAGTCCACCGGTGTCTTCACCACCACCGAGAAGGCCTCTGCTCACTTGAAGGGTGGCGCCAAGAAGGTCGTCATCTCCGCTCCTTCTGCTGATGCCCCCATGTTCGTCATGGGTGTCAACAACAAGGAATACAAGTCCGACATCAAGGTCCTCTCCAACGCCTCTTGCACCACCAACTGCCTGGCTCCTCTTGCCAAGGTTGTCCACGACAACTGGGGACTCGTTGAGGGTCTCATGACCACCGTCCACTCCTACACTGCCACCCAGAAGACCGTCGACGGTCCCTCTTCTAAGGACTGGCGAGGTGGCCGCTCTGCTGCCCAGAACATCATCCCCAGCAGCACTGGTGCCGCCAAGGCCGTCGGAAAGGTCATTCCTTCTCTCAACGGCAAGCTTACCGGCATGTCCATGCGTGTGCCCACCTCCAACGTCTCCGTTGTTGACCTGACCTGCCGCACTGAGAAGCCCGTCAGCTACGACGAGATCAAGAAGGTCATGAAGGCCGCCTCCGAGTCCGGCGAGCTCAAGGGCATCCTTGGCTACACCGAGGACGAGATTGTCTCCAGTGACCTGAACGGTGACACCCGCTCCTCCATCTTCGATGCCAAGGCCGGTATTGCTCTGAACTCCAACTTCATCAAGCTGGTCTCCTGGTACGACAACGAGTGGGGTTACTCCCGCCGTGTTGTTGACCTGATCTGTAAGCTTTTCATTCTGCCATTTCTCCATTATGACACTAGCTAACAGTTCTGTAGCCTACATCGCCAAGGTCGACGCCGGTTCCGCTTAGGAATCAGGACAGAAGTTAGAAGCGCGGAGTCTCCTGTAGTGAGATCTCCAGTCATGATCTATCGTGCCAGCCCGAGACGAGAGTCAAGGTCTGAGATCGCGGACTGTCCTACATTTATTCTGGGCAATCATCTGGCAAAAATGATGAGCCGATTTCAGACTGGAATCTGGACGGGGAACATCATATGAATCAGTAACATAAAATCCGATACATGCCCTACATTTAATGAGATGAACTGCATATGAAATTTCCTAAACTGAGAACCGTAAGCTTTACAGTAACCGAGAACCAAGTTAACGTACAATCGGCAGTCGCAATCCGCATATGGAACTGCCTGCAATTAGTATTTACGGTCAATGTAGCATCTGTATGTGCTGATAGGAACTAGCTTGCATAATTCTCCTGGCTTGGATTTACTTATTCTGACCAACGCCTGTCTGCTCCGGGGTTTGTGCCTGCCAAATTCTCAGACCACCAACCCCTTGATAACGATCTATTAAGGAGATCAAAATGCGATCATAATGAACCGAACTATGTCTTTACAATGCATGAATAGAAAGGAGAATGAGTAGTTGACTGGATATGAAGATGACTAAGCTATGCACGTAGCTCTGTGATAGGCTGCGGTCTGTTGCGGCGAACGCTCGGGGTCTCGATGATCCAAAAGGGATCAAAGACGCAATTTATCCCAATTCCACACCCTGATGCCATATACAGACAGGCTGTCTCTCTGCTGCATTCCACAGCACGTCCACTGCGGCTATTAACTATTGGCCTTTCTCTGGAAGGTGGTCCATCCTTCACACCAATTTCCACAGCTCTCACTAACCCGGTCACGTGGGATTGGAGCCCAGTTGAGCTTCATCGCCGAGCTAGTTAACTACCAAAGTTACCCTATATCAACTCACACTTCGGAAGATGCATGCGTAACTATATTGATTGTGTACTATTATTCCCCTATTGACGTGTTTAGGTGACCCGCTTTTGTCTTGTTTGTCGGTCTCAAACCTCACTTTTGTGCACCTTTTCCCCTTACAAGTTGTCCCTGTGCAAGGCCACTGTTGCTTTGGACTTACTCCTCCTGCTCCACCGTTTGAGATACCCAGCACAGATCTTTGTTTTTCTATTTCCAGAGTTCCCCAGTGCTTTTAATATTCACAGAGAATCCCTAGGTTTCTCCTGTTTTTTTATCATTCTGTGGTACCAAGCATCAGAAGGGAGGGGCCCTTGACAGGTCATGTCCTGTTGATACCATCAAGTTGTCAAACAGTTAATGGAGATTTGTCTCACTTGACTGTCTGCAATCATGGAAGAAGATGAAGACACTGTTATGTCAGACGCTGGTCTTTCAAGGCCCCAGCCGGCGGGCCAGGGAAGCCGGTCCCATTCTAGCTTGGGCAAAAGACCTGCAAGGGACATGAATGGAGATCAAACTTCGCCTCCCGCATCACCCAGGCCTGAAAAGCAGCATTCTAGCAATGTGAAGTCGGTGATTCAGACAGAAGTTGAAGTTGAGACCGATGGGTTCTCTTCAACCAAAATCCTGGCCAAGTCGGTTGAGGTTGAGGACACCAATTCTGAATACCACGAGAAAGCAGACAGCATCATGGAAGAGAATTCGGACTGGTCTGAAGAAGGTGCAGCGTCTGCGAAGGGGATTCCAACGGCATCGCTACCCACAGGTCTCTGCTACGACGTCAGAATGCGCTATCACTGCGAAGTGAGGCCAACCGCCGATGTCCATCCAGAAGACCCCCGTCGCATTTATTACATCTACAAGGAGCTGTGCCGAGCGGGCCTCGTCGATGATCCGGAGTCTCTAAGGCCTCTGGCTTCTCAGCCGCTCCAGCGTATCTCCGTTCGCGATGCCACAGTCGACGAAATCTCGCTGGTGCATGACCCTGATCATTATACTTTTGTTGAAAGCACAAAAGGTAATTCCTATCTAGCATGTGATCCGCGTTATACTGACAAGTGACAGACATGACCGATGATATGTTGATTGAATTGGAACACACTCGCGATTCAATCTATTTTAACCGTCTGACTTTCGCGTCATCTCTTCTGTCAGTCGGTGGTGCGATTGAAACCTGCATGGCTGTTGCAACCCGCAGAGTGAAAAACGCTATTGCAGTGATTCGACCGCCAGGTCACCACGCAGAGCACAACAAGACGATGGGATTCTGCCTTTTCAACAACGTGTCTGTTGCTGCAAGGGTCTGTCAGAAAGAGCTCGGGGAGAAGTGCCGCAAGATTATGATTCTTGACTGGTATGTCTAATCAAATGGCTAGCCGTGTCTCGAAATGTTGTACTGATTATTATCTAGGGATGTCCATCATGGTGCGCGCCGGACGAAACCAAATATGTGGTCCATGTAGGCTTACAATATCGCAGGAAATGGTATCCAGAAAGCATTCTACGATGACCCCAATGTCCTCTATATTTCCCTCCACGTCTACAATGATGGCAAGTTCTATCCTGGAGGGGATGAAGGTAACATCGACCATTGTGGCGAGGGCCCCGGTCTTGGACGGTAGGAATCTCTTCTCTCAAGTTTGACCAACTTTGCTGACCCTTGACCAGAAACATCAACATCCCTTGGCCATCTCAGGGTATGGGGGACGGGGACTACCTGTTTGCATTCCAGCAAGTAATTATGCCGATCGCTAGCGAGTTCAACCCAGATCTCGTGATCAGTATGTCTTTTCCCGCTTGAGAGAAGGTGCACGAGCTAATTGACCGCAGTTGCTTCTGGGTTTGACGCTGCGGCGGGTGACGAGCTTGGAGGATGTTTTGTTAGCCCTCCATGCTATGCTCATATGACACACATGCTAATGACGCTTGCAAATGGCAAACTTGCTGTCTGTTTGGAGGTCAGTGGAGTCTAATTATGCCGATTCATTCTAGAAATGTCTAACAATGTTTCCAACAGGGAGGTTACAATTTGAGAGCCATTTCAAAGTCAGCTCTAGCTGTCACAAAGACCCTTATGGGCGAGCCTCCAGAGCGTCTTTCTGCTACCGCACCTTCACGGCCAGCTGTCCATACAGTACGTCGGGTGATGATGACGCAGTCCAGATTTTGGAAGTGCATGTACCCGAAAGAGCCGCGGGAGGAGCATCTATGGACCGATAGAGTTCACGGTAAGTGGCCTCATCAATTTCCTGCTGGAACAGCGGACTAACTTCGAGTACAGATGTCATCAGAGCATACCAGTCTAAGCACTTGTATGATAACTACAAGCTAACGAGCCTTTACATCTACCGGACGGCTATCTCGAAATCCTTTGCAAACCAGGTTCTCGCAACGTAAGTTGTCATCCAGACACGGGTCCATGACCGTTAGCTAATTACTTGTAGATCAAACTATGATCAAGCTGTACCGCTGATCGTGATCTTCCATGACCCGTAAGTCGTCGCAGGTCTGATAATCAGTATACATCACTAACGACTGCATTAGGCCCGAAATCATGGGCATACCGAACCCTACCACCAACAAGCTTGAGCCTCACAACTGCTGGCTGGTGAGTGTCCACAATCTCAAAACCAAGGCTTGTGCTAACAAGTACAAGGCTGATATCGTGAAGGACTACATTGAATGGGCAGTACAGAGGAACTACGCCGTGATTGATGTCAATATTCCTAAATATGTGACTGCGGATGGCGTAAGTTGTCATTTTACGCCCTGCCCTGTTTTTGCTGCTAACTGTTTCAAAGTCTCCCGGAAAATACGAAGACGAAGATGAGAACCGCCCCACAGCTACAGAAGAACTTGCGGGTTACCTCTGGGACAACTACATTGAGTATGCACGGTAGCCAGATGATTTGCCACAAACACGAAGCTGACTTTTGACAGGCCCAACGAAGCGACCGAGATCTTCTTTCTGGGAGTTGGAGACGCTTTTTACGGTGTCGCCAATCTACTCATCAATCGTGGTATGTTCCTAATTCTGCTAAGTTATCCTCTTGACGCAGCATCTGATTCCCTCGCAGACAGCATTTATCAGCGCGTGAACAGTGTCATTTCATTCGTAGCTGAAAACCCAGTGCGGGCGATAGCCTCCCATACTCAAGTCTGGCTTTCAAAATGGTACAAAGAGGTAAGATCTGCACTTTTCTTTCTCTCCCAATGCATCATGTAACATCAACCAACACCGTATCTCTCTGCAGAACTCTCTGGTCTACGTCTCCCATGCACACGGCGTCTGGAGCAACTTCGAGAATCGACGCAAACCATCCAAGCGTTACGGACGGCTCCTCCGATCGCCAAAAGCAGGACTTAGCGAGATGCTCGAACATCACAAAAGCGACGTGTTCAACTGGATAGACTCGCGAGTTTCTCCGGAGGAAAGCGACGAGTCGGAGGAGAATGGGAAAAGCCGGTCGCCGACGAAGGAGAAATAATGGTTACCAGTCCAAAATGAACTTTCTGTTTACATCCCTTATGCATGTGAAATTCGAGTCATGAGCAATTAACTCCCATCTATTTCCAATTCTCCCGCGAAAGCACACCCGGGAGTTCCTCAGAACACTCGACTTACATCACGTATCTCGTCCCATCCCAGTCCGGTCCATCTACGCGGCATTTTGTTTGTACCAGGTTAGATAGAGTAGGTGGTCTATCTTGAGGTTTTCAAGGGCCCATGTTCAGCATGCATGATTACACGTGAGTTTATCAATATTGCGATCCAGATTTCTACAGTTCTATACTTCTGCATGCGGGTCTTTATTTTGGCCTACAAGGATGATTGCTAGTCGGCTACTGCGCAGATAATATCTCGTAGCATTGAAGTGACCCCGAAAAATAGAAATGAGACATTGAATTGAGATAGGAGTATCATGACTGTCATTTCATGAAATAAAAAATATATATAGAAAAAAAAAAAAAAAAAGAAATCCCCCCCCCCACACTAGGAAATTCATTTCCACCTACTGATCACAGTTTGCACTTCATCCCACACCTCTACCAAGGACGCTCCATACATGCGATCGACGTAGAAGAAGCCCATCAATCGCTGTCTCATCTCCTCGACATCCCTCCATCCGCTACTAATAACAACCTTGGCGAGCTCCACGATGAAGAACGGTCTCTCGATCTGATCCTTGGAGCAGTGAGCGCCAAGGAACAGCACCCATGCCAGTAAATCAGAATACGGGGCCCAAAAAGTCTGTCTGATTGACTCGTCGAGCGTTTCAAGCGCGACCTTCAATGCCTTGACGGGAACATGCAACACGGCTGCGGCGGATGTATACACGACCCATAGCACGGTATTCACGTACAAAAGGGCCGCGAGACGACAACATCCCTCGATGGTGTTATCACCCACGAACTCCTCAGTGATGGGATCAAATCGATAGCTGAGCAGACGGTACTCGATAAACAGGTTCTGCGTATCGAAGAAATCTTCGTCGTTGTCTTCCACGCCCGTGGGGAGTCGGCGGCGAACGAGCTCCGCGTACCGCGTCATTTCAGCCAGGTCATGAAAGACCTGCATCATGTTGGGGCTGAAGAGAACGCTTGGATCTGGGAGGGTGAGCAGATTGGAAGCTATACGGGCGATGTCTGCATCTGCTGCTGGGATGGCCTTGGTGGTGCGACGGATTGGCTTGACGAAGGGGAAGATGGGTTTCGTGAGACCGACAATGGAGATCTTGACGTCGGTTCTGATGATTTCTCACTTTTCAGCCTTTTTCCTGTTACAAGATGGGAGAGTATGAAGATGGGGGAGGGGGGAGAAAAGGGGTCGACTGACGTTGCAATCTGGGATACGACGGTCAATGGAAGGCTGGAGAGATCACCGCGAAGAGCGATCATCTGGCGCAGACCGTTAAGATGGATCCGGACCTGGTCAATATCGCCTGTGAGAGTCTTTGGATAGTTAGTTACTGTTAGGTTCTTGTATACCCATCATGAAGGGATTAATCTGAGGCGGGAGATATGGAAAAGATGATCACTGATGTCTCTGGCCAAGTCATAGGGGACCTTCTCCCATCATAGATCACGGTAGAAGGACAGAGCTTAGGCACAACGGTGACAAGCATGCATGCATCCTTAAGTCTTATTTGTTGGAAATCGCTCCCCGGTGACGCTATGCAACAATAAAGACAATAGATCCGCTACGTCCTTACCTCGACTGTAATTAAAATAGCCACAGCGGCTATTGTCGCATCTGCAGCCGCCTGCTCGGGATCATTGAGCTTTTCGTTAACTAATCGAATTGTCTCTGACTTGTGATAGAATGAGTCCAGTGTCGCGAGACTAAGCCGAGTCGATGGTGAGCGCAGCGCCATATCCGGGCCCAGATATTCTCCCGTCCACATCGCATATACTGTGCACGCGACGCTGATCATCGAATGCAGAAGAACTGCATTCGCCTGTGCCAAGGGGCCCCAGCCTGCCTGCAGGCGGAATCTGTTGGCACTGCGCAGCGGGTACGACATAGGAACCACTTCATTCACAACTATTCGACATCAAACCGGCCGTCAGTATGTGCTGGGCTATGCTTGGATAGTAATGCCAGTCCTCTTCAGACATGTGCTCCGTTGGATACGCAGTCCTCCACCGTGGGAGCGTATAAATGAGGCAACTTACAGTAATGAAGATGGCCTTGCATGCGTCCTCTTAGATTTGTAGCCATTGTAGCAAATGGGTCGCCAGACCCCTGGCCTACAGGACTCCAGATGGATGGATTAGGCCAACTTGAGACTCCTTTCTTAGCCGGGAGAATCTGATTTTCTCCATCTTCAGGTGCATTGTCTTGAACCCGGTATACCCAAGGTAGTGGTACAGAACGTCCACTATCTATATCACTGGGCCCGGAAGCATCACTCAAGATCTCCGGCGACTGTTCTGCAACACTGGCCTGGCGTTGCCCCTGTGATGGCCGCTGTACCAGTCGCAGTGACAGCGGATTGAATCTGGTCTTCTGATATCGTTCTAAATCCTGCAGACGCTTTTTGCGACGATGCTCGGCCATTACATGTGAGCGCACTATCCTCCGGTTCTCCTGCGTCTGCCCGCCGGCAACGGTCTGGACATCGGAGTGAACCCATTCCAGTTTGGACGGAGGGCGGGTGGCTGCGCTGCGCTTGTTGGAACGGTGATCATCTTCGGCAGGGCTTCCTGTCAAGAAGTTTAACTGTGGTGTACTGTACGATAACTTAAAATGGCTGCCGCGCCATACCAAGACGCCCTACCTCGTTCGGGGACCACACTGGCCGAGGAGCTCAACGGAGCCAAACCTGCATGATTCGCAGGATTATCGGAATTTTCCGATCGAGAATTTGGAGCCAGGACTTTGCTGGGCATTGCCAAGGCACGTAATCAGCTAACTAGCCGGTGGAATCGCGTTGTAATGGTGACCGGTGCTCCTGGATGGGGATACCAAACGATATCGCGAGATGGAGAGAGCGGAGATGGTGGATATGCCACCAAGATGACTTTTCTCTGACTGGCGGGCGGCATTTCCCATAAGAAGAAAAGCGCTTCGCCTGTTCTTCTCGCTGTTCATCGTTAGACGAGCAGGGGTCTACCTTAGGTTGTGGACTGTTTAGTGAGTTGGACGATTCACGATAGATAAACGAGCCAACCCCACGGTGAGCTAGCAGCTGCGACGAACTCGGCACTATTTAGTGGGGGAAATAATAATAGACTGGCCAACGCACTTGAAGCATATTGGAAATACTGTCTATTTGTTATGGCCCAGGCAAATGATTCCTTGCATTCAGTAATAAGTAGGTATAGATATAATGAGTACGGAGTAAGATGCTCTGGAATGCGATCTGCTGCGATCGAAGTTCAGAACAGGCAGCCGCATGACTGCAGCTATGATTCCTCAGAGATAGGTAGTCCACGCCAGAAAGAATCGAAGCTCGATGATTTGGGGGCATTGGTTACTTAGCAATACCCCAATTAAACAACGCTTACTAGTCCTGCGAGCAACATTATTTCTGTCCATGCTACCTGGTTTAGTGGATAAGTACGTATTGGCGTCCCCCGCCATCAACTAGACACAAGCCTGTCAGCACAGAAGCTTGGCCTCCGCATGGACACCATATACCATTTCAAGTAACGCCATGTGCTACGATAAGCTTACTGTCTGCAAAGAGGTTCAACAAGGACGCCAGATAGTGGGAAAGCTGTCGGGATAGTCTTTGTTCTGGACTCGTATAATCTAGAATAGTTTCCCATTGTCTCATACATAGTTCTAAGAGACCTAATCTTGCCCATGTGCGACACTGGACTTTGTAAAGTTACAAAAAGGCCCCCATGTTTTCTACATACAACAATATGAAATTCGCGGACCGTTCTCGGTTCCTCCCAATCTCGTATGACAGCGATCTTTCGTGGGTCTACTTTCAATAATGCCGTTGGTGCCAATGATGAAACTAAAGTATCAAGTCTGGGTAACGTGGAATTCGCATTTTCTTAATGTCTGCCTGGAGTTCGGCCTTCCGCAGGCGGGACAATACTTCCTTCACCTGGTGCTCTTCTTCGTTGTCGGAGTATATGAGGATGTCGTCAAGGTAAACGCTGACATAGTCGTCGAGCAGGTCAAAGAAGAGGTCGTTCACGTAGCGCTGGAAGGTAGCCGGGCCATTCGTGAGCCCA
Organism: Paecilomyces variotii; assembly: GCF_004022145.1. Taxonomy (NCBI): domain Eukaryota; kingdom Fungi; phylum Ascomycota; class Eurotiomycetes; order Eurotiales; family Thermoascaceae; genus Paecilomyces; species Paecilomyces variotii. The sequence goes on from NW_021167154.1 coordinate 118,701, forward strand.
AATGGAAGGACGCAGTATGTATATAGCATTTCGACACTCATTGATGTTTTCCTAAGAGAAACAATGGTTAGGATTAGTAAATCTCGGAAAATACCAACGCATGGCTACCCACGCGACGGTGAGGCATGGCCTCTTCAGCGAGGACATCATCCCACTCCCACGTAGCAGCATTGAGACTTTTTGTCGATGGCAGTTTGAAGGTCGGATTGGTCCAGCGTAGGACGTGAGTCATGATCGTATGCGCCATGGGTCCAGCCTTGCGAGAGTCGTGGCCGATATTCCCTGGAGTTCTCGAGCTTTTGCGTCTATTTCAAAATGGCCCATGGCGAATGGAATGATATATGTGCATTCGGTCTCTTCTCCTTCCCCTTCTGGCGAGGTCTTTTAGATATGATTGTAGGTCATATATTCCTGAAACAATGCATTTGTGCCTATTATGCCTAAGGCAACTGTCCTTTAGCCACCTTGTTCGTTCGAAGAAGATATTATACATACCTGCCAGATAGCTGTGTAGTTCTTATGCGGAGCCAAATCTTAGGTCTATCCTTGAAGTAGTATTCGAAGCCTCTCTTGAACAGTGAGAAAAGATAGTATAGGCGCAGCTTTTGAGAGAGTAATAGCAGATTCGGTAAGATACTCCGGTTATAGTCCGAGTTTGGACAGAATAGTTCAAATGATTGACAAGATGGTTGAAGTTCTTCCAATTCTTGGCTATATGGCCACATGTACTAGTTGTATTTTCTGATATCTTTTTCTGTTCGATCATATGTTCGGCGTACATTTCGCTTGTGGGTATCTGCCGAGGGATAATGTTGCTGGTGAACCTCTCTTCAAAGTCTATGAAATACTCGAGATCAACGGGTATGAGACAAATCCCGGGTCATGAGCTCGATCGAAACTGGATGTGACAAGTGTTCTCCAAACTGTCGACGCTTCTGGCTTTTCACTGAGTGAGGCTTCGCATCTTTGGCAAGTTGAACCCGATGATAAATCAGGTCGGTTGCCGGCAACGTATCGAGGTTGTCACCGTGGAGGTATCGGTAGTGGTAGAGCAATTAATTGCAAAGTGCGTCTCTTTAGATCAGCACTAACATTCCAATCGACGCTCAGATTAACTGACTCTACCCAGTGGTAAGGTAACTATAGAGCTCTGGGTCAAAAGAACGGGTAATACGTCAATCTGTGGGGAAAGGTCTTGGGTGTGCCAGATTCGGGGGTACGGTATCGATATTCCGTTCCATAAGTATGTCATTGGGAAAAACAACATAGTCAGCGAATGAGGTTGCCGCAAAATTCTTTATCATACTGACAAAGGAAGGGTCTGCTGCTTTTATCTCCTCAAAGATCAACTCAATCCTCTCCCGAGGGATTGAGATTCTAAGCCGGGTCTTAACATCGTAACGCCTGATCCCTTTGACCCTGAATGTCTCAGCGAGCGTTTGGACATGGGCTTTGTTTAGAGGGCAGTTTGCTTCGATACCTAGTCCCCAAAAGGGGGATAAAGGTACAACGTCCATAATCGCTGTAAAATAAAAATATTCGCGTACTTTGGCTTCTAGAAATCTTGTCTTTTAAATCGTAGCAGTCGAGGCTGGCTCTGGCGCGTGATGCCTCTTAGACCCCGTGGTGCTCTTATTAATCTTAACTTTGTTAAGCCAAGCAGGATTGGCAAGGGGATCTGCTATATCCCCCATATTGCTGGGTCTTGTTAGCAGGGGAGATATAAATAAAGCACGGAGATACCAGGACAAGATATCACGAAGAAAAACGCCAGAGACACAAGGATAAGACATCAAGAACCTACCAGAGTTCGAGTTTTAAAGATCTGCTTGTGAAGTAAGAAAGAAGCCTTGAAGATCTGGATCTGCTTGCGTCTTGATAGAAGTTTCTTGATATAGTGGCTGGCTCTCCCTTGGATAGATACAGTTTAGCGTCTTGTCCAGGACGGGAAATTGTATTCAGATGGGTCTGAAACAGTTTCTTGTTATGTTCAGGACTCATAGGAAATCCTGGGGGTCGTCATCACTTTCCTCTTCCTCCTCGCCATAAAATATAGCAAAGTTCAAGTATTTAAATACATGTAATCCTGTTTGTTTAGGATCAATTCATAGCAGAAATTCAAGTCTAAAGACTTTGCAAATAAAAGAAACTAATTGATATGGAGCTGGCCCAGAGGGTTATCAGCAAGAAATAAAAACTAATCACTCGTGAGCCTAGGAATTGATACGGGCCATAGTTCATCAATTACAAGTTGAGCTATAGCTTCACAGTCGCCTTGGATAGTAACATCCCAATGGATCTGCATATTGGACGGAGGCGGATCATAATTGATCCAAACAACAAGGCATTCGCGGCCTCCCGCATGCATAGTATCACTCAGTGTGCAAATGAATCTCTCCAGATCTGCGCTTGCGAGAGATGTTCCCGCCACAATAAGGAAGGACGAGGTGCTATCTTCTGTGGGGGGCGGTTCCAGGTTGTTGAGTAACTTGGGGTACATTAGTAGGTTATGATGCAGACTAAAAACCATTTCGGAACCCTTGATCTCTCGAGGGATTTCTCCTATGACTTCGGCCACTATATTTTGTACCTAGGCTCTACCTTGGATAAGTCCTTCATCCTCGTATAGCGTACCCAGTTGGGCGAGAACATTGCGGCACGAGCGATTTCTAGCACCCGCACGGGTTTGCTCACTGTGAGAAGGTTCGAGAAACCATCCAATGGCTCCTTTTAGAGCCTTCCCACATCAAAAACGTCCACATACTGCTCATCGTTGAGCTTTGCGAGTAAGTTGGGACGGCGGTACTCGACATGGATCCAGTCGACGGCGAAGTTTCCGCTAACGCAGCTAAACTCACAGATTCAGAAAGTTCCAGGCGAAATGTATTTCTCCAGCTGGCGCCTTGCATTGATCAATAAGATGTACAAATGCTCCCAGACTCTTTCGACTGAGTTTAGGATTGTCGTGGTAGTTGCTTGCCACAAGGTAGTTTGTGCGATGATGCTGCGGTACTAGGACTTGAAATCCATTCTCGAAATAGATTAAACTCCGGCAAAGAGATTTGAGCGTGCCGGGTAATCACCTAGAGGCCACATAGGACAGGGGTTCGAAAGGCGTATATAACAGACCTCCTTAATGATACCGAAGAGTCGCCTGATATCTTCTCTCCATTCTGGGGCCCTAAAGACTAGGATGGAGCTCACAATTCGAAGTGGTTTTATAGAAGATGAGCATTTCAAGAGGTGAAATTCTGACAAAGATAGGTTATTTCCTCCCAAGCCACATCTGATTGTTCGATACGGCGAATTTGAATAGATTGATACTAGAAAGTGGAGGGTATCCAAACGATGCCTGCAGATATATAGTGTCGTTGACTCTGATTTCGTTTGTTGTGCGAGAAATCTCCGCTATACCCCAACGTGGATAAGTAAAATTGATTCCAAGGAGAGTCATATATTGATACGAGGCAATCGATAAAAAGAACCACAGGATCCACCCTAATAAGAATATGGCGGGCTACTCTACAGCAATAATACCGTTGTTCAACTCTGTCACTAAACTCGGAATCAATTTGTTAAGATTCAAAGATAGCTGGCGAGTGTTAAAAGAGTGATCCAGATAGTAGTCATAGACTTTAACGATATGAGTCTGACCTAGTCTCCAGACTCGTCCGATAGCTTGTTGAATGTACCTGTCTAAAGTCGGGATGTCGAACAGGTGGACATTTCGGCAGAGACTCTGCAGGTTAGAGTCAGCTGAAATTATATAGTACGAACAGATCAAAATGTGATGAGAGTAAATTTTAGTGCAAAATGACTGTATCGGCATCTCTATTTTATAGTGATCAAGTTCTGCGTGAAGACATGTGCGTCAATGCCACATATGTGCAATGCGATATAAAAGGGCCCCCCCATAAAAACTATCAATATCTTCATGTATCTTTCTATGGCCACGACCTAGAGCTTGATTATAACTGCAGACAATATAATCGGCGAATTATTCGAGATTTTAAAAACTGTTGTCCGGGTCTGACCGTTAAGAAGACTTCTAATCTTTAGACCCGGAAAGACTAACTAAAAGTTCTCTTTGGTCGAGTGGTATGCAGTTCCGATATGATCCAATATCAAATTTGAATCCCAACCTCATGTTCGATGATAGTTGAAGATCGTTGTCTCGAGAGAAGTTTCGAAGAGTCAACTTGCAGATTTAAGACTGGAGACTTATTTCACCAAAGAGACCTCAAATGTGGGCGGGGAATACATACATAGGGCCCCATTCACCTTATATCAATGGTTGTGCAGTGAATCTTGCGAGTGGTACCTTTGGCCGATGCCAAACGTCCTTGAATAATCAAACTGAATCTGTCCACAGTGAAGATGTTTAGTGATAGGAATAGACTTTTGTTGCTGCCTGGCGAGATAATCACAGTCAGTCAATGAAGTTAATACGCCAATAAGTTTAGCGATGTTGAAGGATATGGTTCGAACGCTATTTACGGGTATTTCCTACAAGTGATAATCATAAGCATATGTCAAATCTCGACGTAGATAAGAAAAGCAATCAATCACTAGCTTATTCACGTGGGAAACGCTCGTTCAGACAGCGGAAGCAGTACTTATCTCTGTCCTCGCCGGCCCTAGACGTAGTAGTTAGGCAATGAATTTCAATGGAACCCATTTCTCAACAATCCAGAGAATATTTTCCCGAAGATATGGTCCCAAACGCAGCGTCCAAGTTCGTCCCTAACAAATATTTCCCATTACAACTCGACACCTAAAATCCCGGATGATGACGAAACAAGCAGAGTCATTAGCAGAATACATGAGATCACAGCATGCACTTCATACTCTATCTTCTATCAACGTCGCACTTAGCTCTGGACAAATTTCGGCTACTTATTATCTGCGGAGGACGCTAGAATAATCGATCTTGGAAGGTATCTTTTCCATCTGCTAATTCCAGCAACTGCATTTCCTATGCCTATTAACGATTAACCATAGATCATCTACCGCGCTCGAGACCATGACAACGAATACGACTACATACGAGATGGACCCTAGAGACGAGAGGACTCCAAATCGACATAAACAAGCACAAATTACAAGATGCAACCTCGCGTCTTCTAGCGCTGCAGCTGATAGCGATGGATTCACCGAGCAATATTACTTCCTTTATGGAACTCTAATGGATACATCTACGCTCAGGGATGTTCTTCAACTTTCCAGTTGGCCAGAGCTCCGTCCAGCAAAAATTGTGGGCTATCACTGTAAGCTCTGGGGGCAATTTCCAGCACTGTTGGAATCGGGAGATGAAGTGCATGGGATGGCATATTGGGTCCAGTCGATGACAGAGCTTGAACGTTTGATTGGATACGAGGGAGATTTATACGCTCGGAAGAGATGTATGATTCATTTCAATAATGGCCAATCACAGGTCCTAGGTAGCACGTTCGTCTGGTGCGGTGATGAAGCGTTGCTGAAGGAAGGAGATTTTGACTTGAAAGATTACCAGATGATGAGGTTTGAGATGACCGCACAACGATAGCGAATCTGATCGGACGTGTGGTGTCGAGTATTTTGTGACATAAATCAAGAATTTACCTCGCTATATTGTCTCAATGCAAGTGTACTGTACCTATGGATTTCCCGAGTCTAGATACTCGAGTAAAATGGACGCGGATCATGCGGAACAGGAAGATCAGACTACCTAGGGATGCTCCGAGGTCAGATAGACGCCCTGAAGAAAAGAAGTCGATTAGATTATTTTTCTGAATTATCAAGTATGCCATGCTGTAATCAAGGAATGCAAATCAGGACCCAGGCTTCATCCGGAAATGTTTTGAGGACCGGTAAAAGATTGAGCCCGGCGCATTGGCTTTACATTTGAACAGAACATTTCCCCCACCACCCCGCTCTCAACTCTTCTACAAACACTGGATATAATAATTGCACAATGTCCACCACATCTCACGAACGCGAACACAAGTTCGAACAATCCGTCAAACGGAACCCACATCCTGACTTCAAGGGAGTTGAAGCCTCGCGGCCTGACTGGCGAGAAAGAATCACCGAAGATGGGAGCAAGCAACCACTGTACACGAAAACCCGCGATCCGAATTGGAAGTTAGGTCAGGGTGGTAATGATAATGGCGAGTCCCTGGCCAAGGAACATGTCTCGATCGACCCGTACGAGGACGGGAGACCGGCAGTTTTCAATTATAAGTTGATGATTTCGGCGATCGTTCCTAGACCGATTGGGTTTTTGAGTACGGTTGGGAAGGACGGTATGTATATGTATATATTCCCATGATATTGATAAAAATGGAATACCATATTCATGATTACCCCTTGATATAATAGGAGTACCCAATCTAGCACCATTCAGCTTTTTCCAAATGGTGAATTTCGACCCGCCGATCTTCGTCGTTGGTTTCCTGGCAAGTCCCAAAGAACCAAAAGATACATTGGCCAATATAATCGAGACAAAAGAGTGTATGTCCAACTCATATCCTCTCGAATAAACTTCATTGACCATCTGCTGTATAGGCACTGTAAATGTCATATCAGAACATTTCGTCGAAGCCGCGAACGCCTGCTCGATCAACAGTCCCTATGGCGTCTCCGAATGGTCTCTCGTCGGCCTGCACCCGGCTCCGACCAAGGTGGTCAAACCAGCTCGTGTAAAAGAAGCCGTGTTCTCTGCAGAGTGCACGTTGGTTGAAGTGAAAGAGTGGCAAAGTAAGGCGAAGCCGGGCACGGTTAGCGGTGCGATGGCGATCTTGGAGGGTGTCAATTTCTGGGTTAGGGAGGATGCGATCAACGAGGAGAGGAATGGGATTGATCCGAATGTACGTCGTTTATTGTCTTGGTTCTTGTTGGATGCCAGTTAGCTGTGGTGGGTTGGATGATGCTAATTTATACCTCTCTAGGTCCTTCGACCAGTTTCCCGCCTTGGTGGGATCAGTTACGGTCGTGTCACGGATGCATTTGAACTTCTTCGGCCGGACTTTGCTAAGGAATCGCAGAAGCCGGAGGTCCAGGAGTTGATGAAAGGGAACTAGCCACGACTTCTATGTGACGGTGCTTTGGCTTCGCGGTAAGAGATATGAGCAGCAGCTTAGCAAGACTGGAGCGATAAGTGAGTATCAGATCGAAGACGCATCACGTCCCATCAAGTTGTATTGAAAGGACTTACAACCGTACATATATCACCGAGTATCAAAGCAGCAATTGAGAAACGGTTTTTCATTGTCGCAAATCTAGATATAACCTACATAGACAGATAGAAAGTACTTATACGGTATTTCGCTCCTTTTAAACGCCTGCGTCGGATAAGTTACGACGCCCTTCAAACTTGGATGCATCGGACAGACCACGCTCTCGCCTCCTGGGCAGTAGGATGCCTCATGGTGAAAAGCTTACCAAGATATGAGACCCACGCCATGATGGCCCGATTGAAATCACCCTATTATCTTCCTTGGAAACGCTTCTTCTCACTGTAACACTCACTGGGCACCCTGGCCGCCATTCTCCCCGCTTCCAGTGTAATCCTCCATGCCAGTATCCTGTCCATCGCTCGGTCCATCACCTCCAGCGAGGACCTTGGTCCGGGGGATTTCAAGACCCTCCGGAAGAGGAGTTCCCGGAGTCACAGCAACGACGTTGTCGTTCTCGTCCACGAACTCAAAGTTGTACCGGGAAAGGAGGTGAGGTATGGCGGAAAGCTGGGGACCATAACGAGCGGTATTATCGTACAGCTCGAATAGAGGAACCGCAAGAAGCTTCATGTTCTTGGGCACGGAGAGTACCTCTGGAAGAACATACAGCGTCAGTCTCATCCGCATAAAACAATCTCAAGCATAGCCTAGAGGGACTCACTCTTCTTCGGTAGTTGGATAAAGTAAAGCTTCTTGCACTCCTTCGGTCTTGTCACATGGCCGGGTAAGAAAGGATACATGAAAGTCTCAAAATTTGGCCGCCACCACTGTGCCAGTGTGTCCCCAATCTCCCACTCTTCGTTGACGCCTTCTCCGGAGAACTGCGAGCCAACAGGAGCTAGGCGCTCGTTTAGTCGTGACTTGAAGCCTTCAACTTCATCATCGTCGTGGTGAAGGTAGTCTCCGGGCCTTGAAATCGTCGTTAGCAGTCCATCTTCCAGGTATGGCCCGCGTGTGCAGGACAATGGGCGTGCTCGAGAGTCCACCCGGTAGGTAACATACAGCTTGAAGAACGCATTCGCAATCTGCAGCATTAAGACGTGGGGGTGGTTATGTTCGTGACACACAAGGACACCCTCACACGTCCTCCGCATTCCATATTTGTCATAATGTTCCTCTAGACGCTTTAGACGCGCAAGAACTGACGGATCTTCCTCTGGCTGTGTCTCCTTCGTTCCGAACGTGTAGTTCGACAGGGGGTATAGACGGATCGTTTCCGGCTGCTTCGCACAGAAGCTCTTGGGGATGATAGGGCTACAGCGATTATGAAAATAATGTCAACTTTCATGGTCTCTCTATACACTTGGTAGAGGGGGAACGCAGCGCAGCCGTTCATAGGCAGCTGGTGGGCAGTGCGGAGAACGTACGGTCGTGAGCTCTGCAGCGCAGTGGCAGTGATCGTCGACATCTTGAACGAAAATCTGTTAGGTCTCTAAAAGACGGCCTGGTTTCAATTCCACAACAGATATGGGCCTCTTAAGATGGCGGTTGAAGGAATTGGCCAGCTGGAGTCGGAAGCTCTCTCTGTCGCAACCGCAAGGCGGCGAAGCTGGGCGGTGGAGAGAGAACAGAGCGAACTCCGCGAAAACGTTCCACCGCGCCAAGATTGAAGTTCACTTTACGGCTTATTATACAAAGCGCAATTCTTCAGACTGGTAGTTTTGGATGGAAAACGGAGGCCATCGTGGAAAGATCATAATAAAATTTGCTTTTTTTTTTTAATGCTGTATAGGTAGCGTTACAAGATTCTATCGTATCGTGAGTCTACACCAAGCACTCTAGATGTCTCCAATAGACCAGCAACAACATTGTAAACCGAAAGTGGTCTCGACACGCCCAATGCCGGCCATGATCGTGGATTCAGGCTTCAAATACTCTTTAAAGCTTGGGTTCAAAATCCTCAAACTCAGTGAGGTCAACGACAGGACTGGGTCCAGCGCTAACTGCAAGACGCGCCTTGAACTCAGGAACGTTGGTGATGTATGTTGGTCCCCGGGGCAGGTCCCCATTGACACTGGTCTTAGCACCCTGCTCTGCTGAAGACTTCTTGTCTCCATTGGGCGATCTGTTGGTACCTGACTGCATCAGCTGAACACCCAGAAGCTGTTGCGCTTGTGAAATAACAGGGAGCGCCTTTTCCTCGGGAAGCTGCAGCTCAGACGTGAGGAAAGATTTAACTGTGGAAAGGATCTGTGCCTCATTGCCAGCAGACAAGTCAATTTCTGCAAAGGCAGCCTGCAGCTTCTCAGGATCAGCCGTGAACCCTGCTGCCTCCAGTTGTGCACCCAGGAGAGAGATAAACTTGGATTTCAGCTCCTGAGGATCCGCATTCTTGGCCGCTTCGCCGGCCTGGGCGTTAAGATGAATCGAGACTTTAGCTCTGGTAGGAGATTGAGGATCAATATATTGGCGGTAGAATTCGACCATCTCTTGCTTAGAAAGACCCCTGACGCGTGCAGCATCAACCTCGTTCTGCAAGAAATCGAAGTACTCGGATCCGATATGCGACCAATACCGGTTGGTCTCAGATGCAAGATTCTTCAACTTTTCCAGTCGCTTGTTTATAATGCTGCGCTTGTGACCCTCGAACTCATCCTCGGTCATGTTCTCCAGAGTGTCGGCGAACCGACTCAAGAAAGCATCAATGCGAGACTCCAAGTACGCGGCAGTGCGTTCACTCTGGATGATCACCCGGTATCCTAGAGTCGTGGCGGAGTAACGCGCACCACTCCAGACAACATATCCTAGCTGCTCCTTGCTGCGAAGCTGGTCGAATGCCGGCTCATCTGTCATCTGAGCAAATAGTAACAGCTTGGCCCTCAGAACACTGTCAACAAGACTGCCCAGAAACAAGTAGTACTCGATACAGTTGTTAACATTGGCTGGGTCCTTCAAGGTCTTCTCGTAGATATAGTTGCTTCCAGGAGGAAAGATTATGTTCCGGCGGACATGCCACTGAGATTGCGGCAGTGGGCGACCTGCGAGGATCGTCTCCACCAGGTCCGTCATCTTCAGAGCATCCTCCTTGTAAAGGTTTCCATGAGCCAGAACCTCAATGTGGGTTTGTCTGAGAATTTGAGGAAAGAAACTAGCGACATCATCTGCCTCGATGTCCTCTAGTTCCGCCGCATACTGCTCGTTTATCCAGGTCTTCTCTGAGGTTAGATATCTGGTGGAATCACCGACCTGATAAAATGGCTGTTGGTATTCCGCATTGCGGTAGCCCCGCGTCAGCCGTTCCTTGATGATCTTGAAGCGATCAGGATTCACGACCAGGTCACGCATACTAGTGAGAACTTTCTCTAGCAGCACAGCCATCTTATCATTATAGCCACCCACAGAGACATCCAGGCCAAAGATGCTAGCTGACAGGTGGTAATCAAGCCCCGCAAGCTCCGCATCATACGAGTACTCGACTAGAGCATCTCTCACAAGCTCGCAGTAGAGCTTGGCCTTGACATGGTTTGCAGGAGTGGCCCACACAAGGGGATTTCTCAGTGTCACATGGACTGTGGCCTTAGGGACCCAGAAACGGTCATCTTTCTTGTACCAAATACGCGCACGATTATCGTGACGAATCAGTTTCGGTGTCTTTGCTGGCTCCGGAACCTCTTTCTTCTCCACTGAGAGTCTCGTGGGGACGAACTCGTTCTTGTGTGGCATATGCAGATCAGATATCCTCTCCTGAGGAGACGAGCCAAGCGCCTTATGGATCTCGGACGAGAAGTCCTCTGGGATCTTTTCAACCTTATATTCCGTTCCATACCACTTCTCCCTGGAATCCCAGTCCCCTGGGTAATCCTGGGCCACGATCATGAGCCTGAAATTGTCCGCCCGCAGGTAGGACATGGCCTTGGTGATCGCTTCTGGGTCGAACTTCCTCAGCAGACTCGAACCGCTCAGCAACCATTCCCGAGGCAATGGCTTCTGCATGACGCTACTCAAACGACTGGTGAATCGGCTAGCAGGCGACTTCTGTTTGAAGCGGAAATCAACCTCGGCCAAATTCTTCATCTCGTCGAAGATCCATTGTTCGGGTGTCCTTTCCTTGATCATGGCGATGTACTGGAAAATCACCTTGACGACCTCACGGTACTGTTTCAGACCCTCTTGAGTCAGGCGAACGGATATAGTAAAGAAAGCAGACCCAGGGCAGATTGGCATGGCTCCCGCCGAAAGGCCGTTAGCCCATCCTTTGGCTTTGATGTAAGCCAGAATACTACCTGGTCCCTCATGACCAATAAGATGGCTGATGTAGCGGCTGGGTTGGGACTCGTACAGATTCTCCTCGTCGAGGAAAGGGAAATAGATGTCCAACGAGCGCGTATCCATCACGGGTTTCGCAAATATCTGAGTGGAGAGATGCTCCTCCGTAAACGGTTGGACATGATCCCAACGGTTTTGTGGGAGCTCTTTGTTCTTCACATCGGCAAAAAGCTCAGCTACCCATTGTTCCAACTGGTCCAGAGATTCCCTTCCCAGAACGACCAACTTCATCCGGTTAGCCGAATAGTGCTTGGAGTGGAAATCAATAAATTCTTTGCGAACGTCGATCCCGCGTTTCTGCGGTTCCTCCTTCAGCGTCTGCAGGTTACCAGTCGAGAAGTGATGGTAAGGGTGCTCCTTGTTCGACAAGGACTTGTTCAACTGCATTAGACGCCAAATGTCGCTCTGCAGGTTCTTCTTGTTCTCCGAGTCTACCGCTCTCAATTCTCGATCTAGAGTCGACTCTAGAAACAGGGGTGAGACGAAGAACTGAGCAAAGCGGTCCAGCGCGCCATACAGAGGAGGGACTAAATCGGTCGAGGACGAGCCGGCACTGCCAGATGTCCCATTCACGTTGCCATTGGTGACTTCCGCTGGAGTCGACTGACCGCTGCCATGGCCGTCACTTGACTCTGACGTCGCGGCGACTTCGAAGAAGTAGTTCGTTTCCGTTGCGGCCGTGTAGGCGTTGGACGATCCCGAGTGGGCTGCCAGGTACTGATTGTAGGCATTCTCCTTAGGGTACTATGACAAGAGTAGTCAATACCTAGTCAGGTTCTGGAGACATAACAGCAGGCTCCGCTGATTTACCTTTTTCGTGCCCATAAACAGCAGATGTTCCACGGCATGTGCCATTCCAGGCATATCGCCATCGTCAGAGAAGTTTCCCACATTCACATTTGCGGCCGCGCTGGCCTTATCTGTGTCGGGATCATGAACCAACAGCGCCTCGAGCTTGTTCCCAAGGCGGATGACCCGATAGGAGCGATCATCAAGCTCTGGCTTCTCCAGCTGATCCGTCACACGTTCCACCTTGGTCATCGTAGAGCCCGCGGAAGAGTTCACCGAGAGAAGAAGAAGGGATTTGGAGGAGAAAGGACGAGCAGAGAGGCCAGCAGGCGCAGAGGACTGATGATAGCGCTGAGAAACCGGACGCTGCAAGGCCGACTGACGGAGAGTAGAGTAAGGCTGCCCGACGCGTTGTCGAAGCAAGGGCAAGCGAAGCGTGGACCCGGCTGCGTAACAATGAAATCGAGCAGAACACCGGTATGGAGGTAGAAGGGACCTTGGAGGCATCCAGATCACAACCACGACAATGCGGAGGCAGTCTGGCCAATCCTTTCGACCAGCGGGGGGAAGGGGGCGAAGAAAGGGAGCGAAACAGAAGTAACAGTCTATACAGAGAAAGGAATAAGAATGAGCAGAGAGGCCAGACAAGATGATGGTACGGAGAATGGCGTGCGATCGTCCCTGGATGAAGTACCTCGGGCGAGGCGAAAGCACTTTGCGGAGAGACGTCGACAGTGGCGATCTGCGCTGCTAAGCATCTAGGCGGTGAAGCCGCTGCTTCCCCGGGCATCATAGTTAGTTACTTGAGTTAGTTAGCTAAGCTGTAACTAACTAGTGAAAGGATCAAATAATAATGCCTTAGGATTAGGTAGTCTTGGAATCAATCAAAGCAAGTCAGCTCCTAATACTAAGTCTCGCTCAAGGAACAGGCTGGATGACTATCCAACGTTTGTTATCGAGGTCGGCGTTTCTGAAACACCAACGCTCAGTTCTGGCTTGAGAAACCAACAGAGATACGAAGATAGTTCTTATGGTTTCATTAATATTGAATACCTACCTAGGTATCACTCATTGAATATCACTCGCAGAACGATCCGCTTTGGACGATGGCAAAATTCACCGGAGATTATCACCAGATCTATGAGATTAACTGCGTTAACAGAGACTTTCCCCGCGAACTTGCAAGGCTTTTTACTCTCGTCCTCGTTGATACTTAACCCCCATCATGCCAACGGAAAAGTCAGCCGCAGACAGGTGCAAAGAGCGCTTTATCAAAGTTCAAGCATCTCGTCTAGAAAATCAATGCCTTGCTAATTGGACTGATCTCGAAAATGCATTAATTAGAACTCTTGCATGTTCAACTCAATACCAATAACGTGCATCTGCTTCCAAGAGTTCATGGAGACTTATAAACCAGAGCTGTATGATTCTAAAGACTTTGAAACTGAGGGAGATTCTATCTATGATACTCATATATTCAAAGCATATGCGGTATATATTGCTCAATCTAGAACTGGTCGGATTAATGACATGCCTTTATCCCAACTATCCTCCATATGTTAGGACTTTCATAGCTCAGTTTCAAAATGAGCGTCTGCGAGTTTTCGTTTTCCTCACCCCTGAACCCCTGGACACCTTGATACGTACCGTTATCGTGCTGGAAGCTAAACTCCATCATGACAACAGAGGTGCGATTCAAGGCTGTTTTAGTGGCATTGAGTATAGGCCGAGCTTTTGCGTTTGGGGGATGGTGCTTAGATGTCGCCCAGAGTGCCGCAGCAAACTTTCATGCTTTGATTATCGCCTATCGTCGCACAGTGGCTTATCCTCCTATCGCGAGTCCTTATCTTCTATATACGTGGGAGGTGTCTCCTTTCGGGACCTTTCTATCCAGGGTCCGATGCTTTCACGACCGCCACGAAAACCGATTGGATGACTTGCAGGAGATAGCCAATGAACGAGCCAATTATCTTAGGTGACTATAAGGCTAGCAAAAGGGCAAGGGCGCTTAGCATAGGTAGCGCTCTTCGCGTGGTTGACCGTTGGGGAGGTCAAGGTACCCTTGGTTAAGGAACATTACCTCAGAAATTGCATATGAAGACAAAAACCACATGCAACATATCCTTGGTGAGAAAGACATGCGTGCGTATTCTATATACATATATCGAGGCTGACTTGACTCTATAGGTCAAATAGCAGAATAACTGTACTTGGCTAAGTTGAAACTCGGATATATATCAATACATCACGAAACGATATTCTCGGCATGCCAATCGAGTGAACCTCAAATTTGCCACATCATTGCGAAGCGGAACAAGCAGGTACGTGATAATATTGCTGCCGGCTCGAATGGAATATGGATAACCATAGGTGGTTAGGTAGAGGATTGGTTCGAGGCAGGCCTTCTCAATTTCAGTCTAACACATGTGTCTGAAAGTCAGCTGTGTGATTATACACATATCTACCCTTACTCTATGGGGTGGCTTCTCGGATCTTATTTGTTCGAATCTGGTTCTTCATTATGGGATTATCTCAAGTTGTTCTGGGAAGACCGAAAAATTGACTCATGGCTTAAAAGTCTTCTCGGCCCCGGAGGAACTGAGACTTTGAAAAACAAACTTACTATGACTGCCACTGTTCACCGTGCTTACGGAGCATGTTTCTTTTATGACTTTGACCGCTCGGGTTCTAGATATATCATTTCTAGCAAGGAGATGCAGCACCGGATTGCTTGTACATGGGTTTTATCATAGTCTACCTATCTTTGCTCTATCTTTAATAAAACTCTCAGGCTATATTTTAGAAGTCTCTCCGCTTAATTATTATAAATAAGAAACTGTTTTATATTATTTAATCTATATTAGCTGTATTAAAAAGCGCTATCTATTTTTATTATCTGACCTTCATTAAAGATAACCTATGCGCTAGAATAATTAAGTTCTTTTTCTCTACTTTCTATTGTCCGAGTAGTACCTAATTCCTGGCCCATTAAAGAATCACCCTATGATCTTCTGTCCACGATGTTAGCTCAACCATGGGAGGTTCTAGCTATTTGTGGAATATATACACGGCAGGGCGGGGCGGGGCGATGGCTGTACTTATTCCCCGAACATGAGAACTGGATGGAGCCATGAAGAAGTCCGTTTAGGTACATACATGGGTGTTCCCTGTTGCTCATTCATGTCTGTCACTCCTAACCATAAGCTATCACATATGGATGGGGACTGTATTGGAGTCATGTATTATAAACCATCAAATGTATATTAACTCGTAAGCGGGGGATATAATAGCAGCCACTGCATCGCCTAACTAAGTACCTACCTAGGTACCTAGGTAGTATCGAAACGCTAGTCTAGCTGCACGTATATACGAGCCCAGAACTCTCCGGTATCCGTCGGAATGTGAAGAGCCATCAAGTGTCTTGTACCGTCGAGGGATCTCAGGTATCATCACGATGTAGTTCTGCTGACACGCTAGACCGACTCACTTAGAAGTTAGAGCGCACGAGGCCCAAGTAGCTAATCCGACAGGTCACTTTCCTAATGTGCAGTCCTTCGACGCTGCATATCACTTTCGATATCTTGGTACATTAGGCGGAAGAATGCGCAGGTGTCTAACTGGGCGAAAGGATTTAAAGTCTTGTGGCTGTCGAGGAATGTCACGCTGCCCACCTGGGCTAGCTGAGGGGGCCATTCGACCTGCCGATCGGTCTATTCTTCCCACCACAGACGTCTCGCTCTCACATTGTTGCAAGTAATGTGGATGGTGTTTTACAGGGGCAGGATAACTCCGATTCGTATATCGGACTCTTACATTGGTGGGGGCTATGCATGATATATCTGCAGGGCAGAACAGCCTAATAGAGACTGTCGGCGATGTTACCTTTCACTTTCTACTACGTCCGGCCCTATTCTCCAAGGCGACTTCAAGAGGGGTACCCTGAGATATAAGGATGGGCGGATCTGTACTTCATGAGGGGAGGGATAAGTAGCTTCTAGTGCTACCGGTCTTTGCAGTCAGTGCGATCCAGTTGTCTGCAGGCAGGCCTGTAATTCGCAAAGAAAGATGCACAACTTGCAATCTATCTGGGCCGGTGTTGCCCTCGCATTGAGCGTCCTGGTTGCTGGAAGACCCGCGCCTTTGGTCGCTCGTGGTATGTTGAATAGATGTTTATTATGAGATGTTCCCTTCAGGCTGACGACTTTCACAGACGTTTCTTCGGATCTCCTTGACCAATTCAACCTGTTTGAACAATACGCCGCTGCAGCGTATTGTTCAGAGAACTTCAACTCAACGGGCACAAAGTTGACATGCTCGGCTGGAAACTGCCCCCTTGTACAGGCGGCGGACACCGAGACATTGGATGAATTTGCAGAGTAGGTGACATTCTGTCGATTACTGGACACGGATATTGACATTCACAAAGTACTTCTGGTTATGGCGACACGACCGGTTTTCTGGCCGTGGATAAAACGAACGAGCTGATAGTTCTGTCCTTCCGTGGCAGCTCTTCCTTTGACAACTGGATTGCCAACATTGACTTTGTCAAGACCGATGTTGACCTCTGTGACGGCTGCGAAGCCCACTCGGGATTCTGGGAAGCTTGGGGATCCGTCGCGGATTCCGTGACTAGCCAAATTGATTCGGCTCTCTCGACATATTCGGGTTACAAGCTAGTCATCACCGGACACAGTCTTGGTGCAGCGTTAGCTACGCTTGGAGGCGTTGTTCTGAGAAATTCCGGACACACCCTTGACCTCGTATGTCCTTACCATAAGATGAAATCCATACAGACCAGAGAACTGATTAGAACTCGCATAGTATACGTTTGGATGCCCCCGTGTCGGAAACGAAGCGTTGGCCCAATACATCACGTCGCAAAGCGATGCCACCTACCGTCTTACCCACACGGATGATCCTGTTCCTAAGCTACCACCCAAGTCGTTAGGTTTTAGCCAGCCCAGTCCTGAGTATTGGATCACGAGCGCATCTGGTGATCCAGTAACCGCATCCGATATTCAAGTCATTCAAGGTATCGACTCCGAGGCAGGTAATGATGGAACGGCCACTGGTTTGGACATTGAAGCTCACAGATGGTACTTCAATGCTATATCGGCATGTAACTGAGCGATGAAAGGATGTAGTTGATGACCGCGATGTGTATACGACACTTTAACCTTTTTGATAGACATATCTGAGAAAGTGATTGAGTTTAGTTCTGGGGTGCTCCGGTTCCATTTTGCAAATCGCAAACTAGTAGGATCATAGACAATGGACCCATATCAGATTCGCGGAGGGTTTGTTAATGCAAGGAGTCATGATAGCAACACCAGCGTTGTCGAATGGGAAGCTAGACAAGTGTCCAACATCACCCAAATCCTCTTTCTCCAAGACGTGTTGGGTATTATTCCTGACTACATTGTCGTAGTCAAGATGGAAACCTCCAACTGCACCTAACCGCAAGCTAGGACTTCCGCATAATTATTCCCTGAAGGATCGCCATGCTAGATACTTAGATCTCTTCAGGATCAGGGTTCAGGGGTCGCTTTAAGGTTGTGGCTGAGGGTCCAAGGATTTCTTTTCTCCGTGGTCTTCAGACGATGACGCTGTTTCACTGCGGTGAAA
This sequence comes from Paecilomyces variotii, assembly GCF_004022145.1. NCBI lineage: Eukaryota > Fungi > Ascomycota > Eurotiomycetes > Eurotiales > Thermoascaceae > Paecilomyces > Paecilomyces variotii. The sequence goes on from NW_021167154.1 coordinate 136,598, forward strand.
CCATCGAAATGGATATCCAGTGTCCATGAGGCCCGCATGGCGTCTGCCGTTTCTCTACCACTCTTGCGCCGTGGCACGACGCCCCGCTGTTCGTCGGTTCGTTAAGGTCTTTTAACCAGTGAGTGCTGCTCGATGAAGTCTGGCGTTGAACCGGACCAGCACGCGCCAGCGGATCAGCGGGGTGGCTGTATTTTTATTCCAGGGGCGCCCGTACGGACTGTTCGGCAGCTTGACGCTGACTCTGCGCTCCACGCGGCCTGCGGAGCTCGAAGGGATGTGAGAGCTGTCCAAGGGCCACGTTCTTTAATACTTCTTTTCTCGTTCTTGTTCTTTAATCATTCTGGGAGTCAAATATTACTGTTCTTTGGCTTCTGCGTTGCGCGAAGCTCGGAATTCGACAATTGCGATCCGGTCCCGCCAGAAGATCGCCTTAAGCTCCCGCCTGGGTGTGCACAAGCATTCCTCGCTGCGCGCTGGCAGCTCAGCTGACGCCTTGTTGACCTGCAATTGTCACTTGTTGAGATGATCATTTCAAAGATCAATTCCCTGCGTCGGAGATCGTTCTGTCGAGCCGCGAGGTCCAGCAGCGGCAATCAACAGCCATGCTCTTCCGCAAAGGAGCGTACAAGTCCAGATTCCGTCATCGAGCCAAACCGATAGCTCTGGCGATTCTGATTGTATACGGAATATACTGTCTGTTCTTCGCTGACTCGACGAGTGCCAACCTCGTGTCTCGAGGAAACCGGCGCAGAGGATCGAAACATGCCAGAGCTTCGCACGCTCCGTTGCCCCCGTTGAAGAAAGATCTGGTCGTGGCGAGCATGACCAAGGACGACACGTCGTGGCTCTTCGACTATTTCCCGGATTGGCATAAGAGCATCTATGTGGTGGATGATGAAGATGCGGAATTGACCGTGGAAATAAACAAGGGAAGGGAGTCTATGGTGTATCTGACGTATGCAACCTCCCCTCTTGAACAAGACATGTTCGTTACTGAGGAAGGATACCTGTTGCTGACCCAGTGGCTTTTTATAGGTATATCATTGACAACTATGACAACTTGCCCGATAATATGCTTTTCATCCACTCTCTACGCTACCAATGGCACAACGATGACCCCTACTATGATGGCGTTCCTATGCTTAGGAACTTCCAAATCCCTTATCTGGAGGCTCAGGGGTACGTCAATCTGCGGTGCGTCTGGAATCTAGGCTGTCCTTCTGAGATACGTCCATTCCACGATACCCATCGCGAGGACGTCCACGCGGGCGAATACTTCAAGACCGGGTTTATGGAGCTCTTCCCTGAATCAGAAGTGCCAGAAGTTGTGGGCGTTTCCTGCTGCGCACAGTTCGGCGTGACCAAGTGGAAGATCCGAGAGCGACCCAAGAGTGACTATGAGCATTTCAGAAACTGGCTGAAGACCACTGATCTGACAGATGAGCTGAGTGGGCGCATTATGGAATATTCTTGGCACAGTAAGTTATTTTCAGATCCTGATCCTAATAGCTGGGCCGGTCTAATATTGGACCTGCAGTGATATTCGGAATGGAGCCCGTTCATTGTCCAGATGTCGCTCAATGTTATTGCAACGTTTTCGGGCTGTGCAACTTGAACTGCGTTGGACCCGATAGCTGCGATAACCGGTATATCCTCCCTCCGTATTCTACACTCCCAAAGGGATGGCCTTACAAAGGCTGGGACGGCGAGGATCAAGACCCCAGCCGACCAATCTGGGGGCCTTGAGCTATCTATGCTCATATGTTATTGAAAATCAAATACGTCGCAAGCCGCATAGCGCTCCACGGATTTCGACCTCGCAAGGCCTGCAGTTGACATCTACAGGAATATCTAATCCGACGGAAATTGCTAAGCGCCCTTGTCTCGTGCTGCGATCGCGCTGAGACTGAACAGGGCAACCCATTTGCGAGATCATAAAAGACCAAGCGCCGGTCATCTCAGCTGCCGGAAACGTAGCTCTCCATCAAGAGGATAATCAGAAAGATCTGATTGACGACGGAAAGTCTTGAGCTTAGAGTGGGTCGAGAAGGGATTGAAATCTCCAAGAAACTATTCATTCTATAAACCGTCATAAACCATCTTGATGGGACGCTCATACTCGGGAGGATAGTGGAACTCACGCTATCGGAGACCTATGTATCGAGCCTGCATGGCTGGCATGGGCAGTACGCACGCATAATAAATTATAGATATAGAGTGCTCTCCTTTTGGAATATGCCAAGGAATAAAAAAAAATAAAAATAAAAAAAAAAAAAAATTAATAAATACCATATCCAATGCTGAGCGAATAACACTTTGAAGAAAGATTATAGGTCCTCTATATGGCTTATGTACCGTTGAATACTAATCACAACCACCCTGTTTGCGGATATTCATCTCCGCGGGGTGGATTGCGCTAGCAATGGCGGCCGAGGTCCAGGAACTCCCCCGCGGTAGTTAAAGGGTGATAACTGTAACTTGCTTGCTGACAGGCCGGTTCCTGATTGATTTAATGACCATCACCTGCTCTTTAGATAACCTCTTCTCGAAACGAATCCAGCGTCTACACTCGTTATCCCGTATCCCGTTCTCACGCTCATCCTCCCCTGTATCACGTCATCGGCGTCCCTCTTAGCTGCATCGGAGCTTCACAAGCTGAATTTCAAGGGCGTCTCCGGCTGAACAGACAAAGAGACGTTATTACAATCGCATATTGATCCATTACCGCATACCTGCCTACCGTGAGAAACAGATCCGAAACCCATTGACAAAGGGAGTGGAGGACGGATTCCGCATCGACTCGGGAACCATTCATCACCTTGTCTCACTCAGAACCTCCGGATTAAACCACCTCACACATCAGACAAACTCCACAACCATGCTCATTATCGGTCTCACCGGATCCATCGCGACCGGTAAATCGACCGTGTCCGCCCTCCTCTCCGCACCTCCCTACTCCCTGCCCATCATCGATGCAGACCTCATCGCCCGCCAGGTCGTCGAGCCCGGGACGCCCGCCTACCGCGCGATTGTGAACTACTTCGGACCCAGCACGCCCGATCTCCTCCTCCCCGACTCTGAGGGCAAAGAGGACAGACCACTGAACCGACCAGCGCTAGGCCGGCGCGTCTTCGGTGACAGCGAGGAGCGCAAACGGGACCGAATGATCCTGAATAAAATCGTCCATCCGGCCGTGCGGCGCGAGATATACAAAGCATTACTATACTACTACCTCCGTGGATATTGGGCGGTCGTGCTGGACGTCCCGCTGCTCTTCGAGTCCGGAATGGACGTAATTTGTGGCACGGTCGTGGTAGTCGGGGTGCATGATCCCGCAGTGCAGATGCAGCGCCTACGCGCGCGCGATCCGCATCTCAGCGCGGAGGATGCAGAAAACCGCGTCCGCAGCCAGGGTGATGTGTTGGGCAAAGTGGCAAAGGCAGAGTTTCGGGGCACGAGCAATGCGCGCGGCGTGATTGTCTGGAATGATGGCGACAAGGCAGATCTTGAGAAGGAGATTCAGAGGGCAATGAGCACGATCAGTGCGTCGAGTCCGAAATGGTGGTCGTGGGTTTTACTCCTGGCGCCGCCGCTGGGCGCTGCGTGTGCAGTATGGAACATGGCGGTCAACTTTACGACGAAGAGGAGTTGGGATCAGAAGGCACAGAGGGAAAAGGCGAAACTGTGAGCCTTTCCCTGTTTTACATAATCTGAGTAATGGATCTAACTATATGATACTCTTTTTCTGTGGGCGATGAGTTATCATTTGTAAATATTATCGACCTTATACCTATTCTTCGTTCATACGGGATATTTTGTCTTGGCACTTACTATAGTTCGTATATTTGGATATTATGGATTATTCTTGATTCCCTTCAATTAATCACTAACGAAAGTGATCCCATTAATAAAAAAGCCCGTTGATGCCTTAAGAAGACCTCGTCACATGCTTTTCCGTAACGCCTATTCTATGCAGAAGCAAAACGCCCGTCCCTCGAACATCCCCCCGAAACTGGAGATATGGATCAGAACAACCGATACGGATCTCAGATCAGAAACCATCAGAAAAAATAAAGAGATAAGACCAGCTCAATCCTGGTTTACGCTTCACCGCGACTTTCTCTTCTTCTTTTTCTTATCAAAATCTTGTCTTATTCTGGGGGCCTCACGACCACCTGAGATACTCGTCAAGTCACCCAGCCTGATACTATCAGGGTCAAATTTCTTGACTTGTTTCTTGGCTGCTTTGATCTTGGCTCTCTGCAACATGGCATCGACTTGTGCTGGGTCCGTCAGATCCACATCACCCAAGTCATCATCCGAGTCGTATTCCACCGCATCGTAGGCGGATTTCTATTGAATGGGCAATTAGTTTATGGATTTAGTCTGTCAGAATGATAGGATTTAACATTACCTTCTTCCGCTTGAAGTTCCCATAGCTCCTGCGTCCCCCAGAGACCTCGTCCGGTACATCCCAGGAATCCTCGGACACGATATAGGGTTGCTGTGGCTGTGCTGATACCGGAGAGTCTGCGCCAGGGAAATCAAGCACCCATTCTGTTTCTCCAGCTTCGGCCGCCTGACGCGCGACTGCCTCAGCGCGTTTCTGCTCTTCCGCCTTGATGGCAGCTGAGATGGCATCTAGATCGGAGGAGGGAGTGGCAGGACTTGATCCTGCAGCGTCCATGGAGAGTCGTGCTCGTTTCGGCGTGGTGCGACTCTCTTCGGATGGGGATGCAGTGGCATTGTTGGCAGCTGCGTGGGCGGCCCGTTGCATGAACTGGTGATATTATGTTAGCGCGATTTTTCATTTATTTCAACGGTGAAATAGTTCAAAGATTGCTGGGTCGGGGTTTCAATTTCCACATACTTTCATTGTGAGAAGCCGCGAAGACATTGTCTTCTCTGGCTTTGCGCCAGGCGTCGATGAGCCTGACATGATGATGACTGTTGTGTATTTTAGAAGAGAACACTCTCCTATATCTCAAAGAGTAAAAATATAGAACCCATCCAGCAGAGCCGTGCTCTGCTGCTCGTTCGTTGTGAAAAGTGCAGCTTCACAAATAGAAGTTCTGCGGGCGGGCAGTTTTCGCCGCAAAAGGGCAGGCTGGGCGCCGATTGGCTGAGGACCGACACCCGCGAGCTCGAGCAAACCTCACTCAACATCACCGGCTCGATCTTCGAACTCCCCCTTCGCTTCCCCTCGACAATCCACATCGGGCTGTCGTTCCAGCACTCTCACATCAACCGCCATGTTCTCCTCCGCCAGAAGCCGCATTGCGGCTCTCTCCACGCGGCCCGGTGCCTTTGCGCTCCCTCGCGCCGGTTACTCGTCCACGGCTGCCCGGCTCTTGCCTGAGAACGTGATCCCAGCCAACGACCCGACCCCGCGACAGCCCAAGCCCAATGTCTCTGCGACCAATGCCACTCCTGTCGATTCTGTCGGTGCTTGGGATGCTGCTCTCCAGGAGGAGCCCGAGGTGGGAGAGCGCAGTCGCCAGCTGCAGGCGCCCAACCGCGCCACCACCTGGGCCAAGAGCCAGCAGCCCAGAGCGCAGGCCATGACCGGTCCTCGCTTCGAACAGACCATCATAGAGCTTCAGGTCAGTAGCCTTCGATCAATTGTTAGATCATCTGCTGGATTTTGAGGGAGGAGTTGGGGAGGGACAATGACAATTGGGAATACACATTGTCCGATTGGTTGATACAGACACGACTGACGAGATCCTCATGAACAGCCTCAACCTCTGGCCGCCATTGAGCTTATCCACAGACAACCCGTCCGCTGGCAGAAGAAGAGAGTTGTCGAGTGCGATGGTGGCGGTGGTCCCACCGGTCACCCCAGAATCTTCATCAACGTCGACAAGCCCCAGATCTGCCACTGCACGTACTGCGGTCTGCCTTTCGTATGTGACTCCATTGATACGACCTCTAGCGAGACGAAGTCTAACTCTACCGTATAGGCCCACGAGAAGCACCGTCCTTATCTCGAGTCCCTGCCCGCGACCACCTACCCGCTGAAGGCTACCGGCGACCCTGCCGAAGTTAACGAGACCCAGCGCGTCACGGACAGCGGTTGGGAACAGCGATAAATCCGATCTTTTTATATCTTGGCGTTGATGACCTTGTTAGCTTTTTTTCTTTCCGCCCTTCTGCCCGCGAGGGCTCCCTGTACAGTGTTCTTAGTATGCAGATGCAGATCAATAGATATTATTGATTGAGTGGAGAACTGTCTTGCTGACAAGACTTGTTAATAGCGAGGATATCTGTCGCATTTTCCGTTACAGATATCTCTGTAGAAAAGAACCATACTTGATATTTGATATTTTCCATATGCGTCGTCGCTAGGCACTAGGTATACATCCACATTAAGTCACTTCCCCTGCACCAATCATGCTCTTCCAGTTTCTAAACACGGAACATCATGCTCCTCAGAAATCCATTGGAGATCTGGACTTGATCCCAAAGCCAACGACTGCTAGTATAATGGAAAACTGTCTTCGTGCTTGGATGGTGGTATGTAGGTCGCCTGGGCTGGAGTACCTCTTCGACCGTTCAACCTTCGTACATAGCAAGGTTTGCGTCCAGTGTTTGGAGGCTTCGAGACAAGAATTTTCGAAAGTCCCATATTCTACGAGGAAGAAGACGTACTCTAGGAATCCCAACTTTGGCGTAGTTGAGGTCAGATATCTGCGTAAATCACAGTTCATTGTTGTGGATGGTTCACCCACTCAGCTACTTGGGAGAGTGAAGCTCTTCGGAACCTGGGGAGGCACCCAAACCTAGACAGCGCCATTTTGGATGCAACTGGGATATGAAGCTCTACTATATGCACAATCGATACCACATGAATTGATCTATTCTCTGCGTTCTTGTCCGTCTACATTTTTCTAGTCAATAAATCTCCCTTCACCGGCGCCGCAGCAGAAGATCGATCCAATGACGTCGACATCCCCAACCCATCTTTCCTTTCCCCCCACCAGATAGCAGCAAAATCAATTAAACAAATCAATAACGATTCAATCTCTAACATCTTATGCCAACAACCCTGACCCTCAAACTCTTCGCCCTCCAACTCCTCCTCATCGCCGCATTCTTCCCCAACTTCTTCATCGGCACGCTCAGCTATTTCGTCCCAGAATTCATTATCCCCGCGCGCAGTACTACCGCCAAACAGCACCAACCACCATCCCCGCATCCAACGCCAGCCATGTCGTCCTGGTTCCAGAAGACTTTCACCCTTCCTTCCCGCTCGCGCGGCTCGTACCTGATCACAGACACCGTTGTGTCTGAACTGCCCGAACTGCGCAACTACAAGGTCGGCATTCTGAACTTGTTCATCCAGCACACGAGCTGTGCGCTTTCGTTGAACGAGAACTGGGATGAGGATGTGCGTGAGGATATGAGCGATGCGTTGGATCGCATCGCACCGGCGGATCGCAAGGGAAATCTTTATCGACACAGTGCGGAGGGAGAGGATGATATGCCGGTGAGTAATCAGATTGCTCCTCGCGGGGATTAAATTAGGATTGAATCTTGAGAATCTGTGGGATTAGATTGGAATGTCTAACTGAATTTGCTGGTGCTATTTTAGGCCCATATCAAATCTGCCCTCATCGGTGCTTCTGTGTCTATTCCTATTACCAATGGCCGTCTGAACACCGGTACCTGGCAGGGTATCTGGTACCTTGAATTCCGCGCAAGCAAGCACTCGAGAAAGGTCGTTGCGACTATCCAGGGAGAGAAGGCTTGACTGGGTGATGGGTCGTCGAGGCATCTACTATAAATTATGTCATTGGTTCAGATCGTTCGTTGCAGAAAAGGCAAGGATAACTATGTATTGCTTCACTGTAGAATACGTCACCTTCCCAGGTGCTGCAGTGCCGGTGAAGATTAAGATCGATCAGAAGAAGAAATGAATACCAGATGTGAATAGTGCATGGTAATCGAATTCTCCGGAGGGGAAGTTGTCAAATCCAGAGCACGGAAGCATGGTATGATTTGAACCACCCAGCTATGCTTGCTTAACTCTAGTTCTAGTGAGTTTCGAACCCATATTTGATTCCTAAGCATACAAAGAATCGAGATTCTAGTGACCTAGTAGGTTCTATCCTATACCAAAGAACCTGCTGCAAACGGATGATTGACGGATTACCTAGACATACACTTTGTACGCCAACAAATCACCAGAAAGACGGTCAACATCGTGAATACTCAGTAACAGAACTAGTCTCAAAGGTAAGTCTATGTACATGCTGATAAACCCAATGCATGACACAACTTTCTGACATGGACTTAATTCGATGTAGATGGATATCTCTAAGAAGACGGTTCGGAAGTCCCTCGACGGAATTGCCTGGACGAAAATTTACAGTGATAACGAGCATGAGATCATCATGCAAGCGAACAAAAACGCAGATGATGCGGAAGTAAAGAAATCTGCGCAGAAGGACAGCCATAAGATTTTGGCCAAATGTGTCATAGATGTGAAGAATGAAGATCCGCAGAAGGCTGAGGCTGATTTGCAGGAGTTATTTAACGAGAGAAATTGATACGGCTGTGATTTGATATGGGGATCTATTGATATTGTTAGTGGCGTAGTTAGCAGTCTTATCATGAATCCATGAAGCACAAGCCAAAGCCAAAGTCCAGGCGCCTCATCTATGCGTGAATACTGTACAAGATAGGAATTCTGACCACCTTTATCTGTCTACCCAGCGAGTCTCTCTCTCAAATTCCTCCCTCTCACTACCGGTCAAGTTCTGAAGGCCAACCTTTCGTAACTCTGAAAAGAATGCAACAGCATCCTCATATCTTTCGTTACTTGTCCAACCATCTCTCTTCACCAGATGATCTATGTGATCAAAGAAATCTTGGACTTCGTTCCATCCCTCCGCATCCTGTAAATGGCTCTTTAAATCTTGCTCGGTGAAATGAATTGGACAGTTCTCTTTGAGTCCTAGTTCTTTCCAATATCTATGACACGTTAGCCGTTGTATCTCAACTGTCTAGAGTTCCCAGCGAAGAAATATGTACCTCTCGACATTGATGAGTGTCTCCCGAAATGACACTATATCATCGTCCCACGAATCCCCTGAGTACTCCACAGCAAGGCGTCTTGTCTTTCCATGGTCCAGAGTAAACGCCTTGGCTAGCTTTGGATTACGCTTCTCCGATTCTAATATATAAAGCTGAGACAGCGTTGACCTCGCAATTTGTGCTTTGATCTGAACTTTCCGCTCTTCATCGAGATCTTCGAAATTATCCGGTCGTTTCAACAGGACAGGACCTTGATAGTCAATTATCGGGCAAGGCCGGGCTCGAAAGAGAAGAGGACCAGCCCATACGCTCTGCCAGTCGATAACGGAAGTGATGCGATTGCCATCAACAAAAATATTTGAACCATGGAGATCATCATGCCATAATATTGATTCAATGAGTTCCCGGTCAACTTCTACAAGATATGGAGCGACTTGGAGGTACTTCTCCAGGAGCTGAATATGAGCTTCTGGGTCGTTTTGTGCTGTAGAGACGACGAGAGGGTCGCTAGGCGCTTTTGCAACTGCGTAACGCTTAATCCACGCGATTTCTCGACGTCCCACAGACATAACGTAGTCGACGGCGTTGGACCCTTAATACGTTTAGTCACTGGAATCATAAATAAAGGCGCTCTGTAACGTACAGGGACCACGATCGATATCCATCGCGGAGCGTTCTCCACGCCAGAAGCCTCTACCAACGGAGGGCCCGATAGTGAACGTCTTGGATACTTTGTCTTTCAACCCTACAGACGTATCACTGGTGATTTCTGCGGGCACTGCGCCTTTAACGGCGCTGTTCGCAAAGTATATGCTACCATAGCTAAAGGGCCTGTAAACAATCTGTTTCCAAATAAAAATAGAAACAGAAATAGAAATTATGATAATAAATGGTAACTTACTGTGAAAAAGACACGGATAACATTTTCTGCTCCAACTTCACAATTTCTCTCATGACTTCAAGCTTTGAAGGAGGTGTCAGTCCTTCCCACACGTTTTCGAGTTGCGTCCCGACAGCCTCTTCCATGATGATGTATTCTGAACCAACTGAATTATCATCCACAGCACTCCACGTGTATACTCGTGGTACTGGAATACCTAGTACTGTTCGAGCCTATCACTCCATATCAGCGTTACGCCGTTGACCTAAGCATATAGACTTTAGACTCACGAATTCCATCGTGGCCACTTCGGATGCGGTAGTATAGAATTTAGGTCCAGCATTTGGATTTGGAATGCGCGCTATAGCAACTTTTCCGTCGTCCATAATTAAACGAAAGATCTTATTGTACCCTCCTTCTGCGAGTTTGATCATGGAGACACATTTTTTTGAACCTATGCTTTTAGCTGAGATCTCTTGGAGCTTTTTAACGTTGAAGCGTTTGTATCTGTCGCGAAGCTGTCGCTCCTCATCCCAAAGCCAACGCCCACTGGTGTAGCGGAAAAAGTCTTCATATTCAGAGTGATGTATTGACGTATGCGTTTTGCGGTCACCTGTATATCGGAAGTGGTTTGGGCGACTTCTGCTACTTGAAAGTTGCCGGGATAGAACCTTTGGAAGATGGAATGGGCCGTCGACAAATGACTTGGATCTTTGCGCCGTCCATTCTGGCACAGCCGACGATAGAGGTATGCAAAAACGAGAATTCATCACCGTGGGGTCGATGGATGGTTTCGAACGAGGCTTTATCAATCCTAAGCTGAGAGCCAAAACCCAGACCGTGGACTCTGTTAGGCAGCTCCCGCCCAGCAACAAGTGACCCGCCAATTAGGGACGGGGACCCAAGGAAGCTTGGAGTATCACCATCGCCTGATGATCACTACAGCGTGTCTGTCAAATTAAGATGTTGCACAGATCATTCCTTTTGATATCCACAGGGACAGCTTTGTCTCAAAATCATGTTCCCATTTGCTACTGTATGCGCTCACATTACCTATGTAGGTATCTGCTAGAATTTCAGCTCTCATCCATCCCCTACCTGTGAACCACTGTCTGGGCAAATTGATTGGAGACAGCCACATCCGCACTGTGATCGCCCTCCGCCGCCTTAATCGTATTCCTCAACATCTTCAACGACTCGAATTGATCATTCCACGCCCTCCCCGTGAGGATCTCCTGCGCCGGAATCTTCCGCCCATAAAACCGTTCATTCTCATCTGTACGCTCAACCACAACCGTCCCATCCACCTGCACACCAGCGTAGAACCCTCTACTTTTCAAGTATGTCCATATAGGCGCCTGTCGTTTATGCACTTCTGATTCTAGGATCCCTCCCATACCCACGGGTCCCAAGGCAGCACTGACTTCTCCACCAAGAGTGCATCGGATCTTTGTAAAGGCCTGCAACGCCTCATAGGTATTAATGACCACGACACAGTCGTAAATATCAATACCAGCCAGAAACCCCAGACCAGCCGTATGAAGCAAGATCCCCGAAGGCGCACTCCACTCGCCAGTCTCTGGAATCCTAGCCACGAGCACGCCGCTGCCTCCTGCACCACTGAACCACAGACCCGTGCGCATAGTTGTGAAAATAGCAAGTCCCTTCGCCTGTCGAATCACCTCTGTCGGAATCTTCTGTAGCACTTTCTGTTTTCCGCGCGGTTCGTTGATCTGTTTCTCCGTCGCACGGGGATCGTTCGGTCTCTCTTTATCGAGATATATGCCATCTTTGCAGAAGCTGCGGAGAATACGGGCTGCCTTTTCAGCCTCTTTGTCGATGGTCATGGGCCAGAATGCTTCTGAGCCGAGCTTGTTGCTGAGTTTGTTCACGGGGGCACCAAGCTTGTCGAGAGCGTTCCATGCTTTGTCGAAGCCGCGTTTCGAGAGGCCTTTTGTTTTCGACCACGCATTTTGATCAGTCGTAGTGGATGGTTTAGGATACATGGATGGAGGTAGAATTTGGGTAATAATTATGATTAGAGCGAATTTATAAGTGCAGTGATGGGTTCATGGGATAATTGAACGCGCGAGGGGTATCTATGCCGGGTTGTCAAAGATGAGCTGGTGAATAGGATGTTAAATTGATCAAGTTCTAGACAACACTTCTAAATAAATCCAAAGCAAAACGAGATGTGAACTACCTAGGTTTCAGCTATATACCAGCCGGACAAAGGGCTGCTTATTATGAAAATGAAAATAAGGCTGCGGTGTCTTGCAGTACTGTAAGACCTAGCAAGGCTTATCATTGCTCAGCCCCGCGGGAACGTCATTGCCAGTTGCTCGTATCCGTATCACTCAGGGGTGCTTGCTGCCTTGTCTCCAAAATCCCTGTTGCCCATATGAATCGGATTAGAATGGCTGCTCGCATTTCAGCCACTGTTCTAGACTTTTGGAGCATGTCTAGCTTGCTCAATAGTACTACTAGCATCTCGATTCTCGGTTGCTGGGCCTAAATTCTCCATACAGTAACCGTGGAACCGCAGCCTAAGAATAGAATAACGCAATGAAGCTTAATTTCCCTCCCGTTTGATAAAATTACATTTTATAAATAAGACTTACGGGATAGTTTTCTGGGATAATTTCGTGCACAGTCGCCATTGTTAACAGGGAGTTTTGTGTGGATAGGCCCGAATATTATTCCCACGGGAGGTCAACCTACGGAGAGCAGTCGCTATATTTTGTAAACAAGGATCTTACGAATATTCTACTGGTAGTCCAATGAGTGATGGATTTTGGTATAGTAGAAATCGGTAGTCGCTAGCAGTGCTGAACGGCCTATGGAGCAGAGCAAACTCCCGCATGCACAGAAGGCGGGTTACTGGTAGCATCTCCCCAATTCGCACTTCCCAGAGCCTGGCCAGCTTGTGTCGAGTCGTCTGATCGAATCTGCCACAGGCATATTAGTACTTCGTTGAATGTATTCCGTGAGATATCTTCTTACGTAGTATGTCTTGTCGACATAATACCACCAGTCGTCACTACGGAAAGCGTTGTCGGTTGACTGGCTGACAGGATCATTCCAGCCGGTGTTGCGAGTATCGAAGTTCGCATGCTTCGACCAAGACACATAGACCTTTGGGTGATCATTGTTCTGAACGCCATTAGGATCCTTGGCATCGCCTTGTTGAATCTGCTGTGTTGTAAGTGTATTCTGAATATTGCCCCATGCCAAATCGTGGTAGCCACTGTGAGAAGAAAGGAGAGCACGAGATGGCGCCCACATATTGTTGCTGTTCTTAGAATGGATGATGATCACTCGTTCCCAGTCACTGTGGGAAATTTGCTGTCAGATGCAGGTACTAATAGGGAGTATTGATCCTTTTCCTTACTAGTTGTGACCCGTCGCGATAGCACCAAACTGCGCTCCATCCTTCTGGTAAAATAGGTTGTAGACAACTCGAATATCACTGTCATTACACTTTTGATACGTGTAGTAGATGGGAAAGGCTGGACCGGGATTGCCAATGCCAACCCCCGGGTTGCGGCAATAGCATCCCACATTGGGGTACTCGCACTGCGGTGCGGCGGGAGTTTGATGAGAGGAATCGTAGATATCAGATGAGTTAGGAGATCCTCCGAAAGCCCAAGTAGGATAGCATGGCGGCTGGTTCTGAGCCTGGCCAAAGAACCACAGGGGAGCGTATCGATCAGCGAGATCCACGCCGCCCGCATCGAGAAGACCATTCATATCACTATCGCTGATCTGGGTGACCGCCAGAGCCCTTACGGCCAGACCGACCACGGCGAGAGAGGTTCTGAACAGCATGATGACCTGGCTGAACTACTATAACTCAGTCTCCAGTTGTGGTCTCCAAGGATATTCTCCGCTGCACATCCAATCTTCCATCTTTGGGATTTTAATTGCTTTAAAAACATCTAGATACTGGCCGTACCTTCCTGAATGGAGAAGGGTTAAGGTGCGCAGTAGCATCGTGACATCGCGTCGGCTTATCCGGCAGTAAGATCAACCCCTTCTGGGGAAAGATGGACTTTGCTGATTCCTGGAGAGGCGTCTCTAGCGGCGATTACAACCCCGAATGTCTGTTCAATTGTAACCACGGCTGGAATATGTAACAAGCGTGATGCAGACCCCAAGAACAGTCAAATAGCGGAATTAACTAGCTGAAAGTAGTAGAGTCTCCGCCCCCAAGAGGATCTTTTAGAACGATGGGACGTTCAGTTTATGCTGTTGCCAAGGACGTGCAGAAGCCCTCTGCAAAAATGACCAAGGGTCGGACAATCAGTTTACTCCTGTTAGGTGATCGATTATCGGATACGACAGGGTACATGGCGAATCTCCCCGCCAACCGATCGTACCACGTGCAACAAAAAATGACACTTGAATTGCTCCAAGGCGAACTATTTTCATACCGAACCTACTTCATCAACTGCTCCTTCGAGTGATGGGTTCGAGTTCTGGATGATATAATAGAAGATGAAGATCTCGATCATAAAATGTCTATCTGTACATGAGCGTATATGGTACAGATGCCTTTTTTTCCCCTGCCGTGTTATCTCAGTACAAAATATTCCTAATTATACACAAAACCAATGTTAATGGAGTGCACCCGGATTGTCATCGGCGCCACAGCGTAAATAATCTCAACCAAACACATTTAATCTTCTCTTTTATAGTTTGTGGCCCGCATCGTCTAGGAGCTCACTTTCGTTATCCAACCCTGACCATTTTGGCTTCCCATCTGGGATCTCGACTATACGCTTACTGTAGAAGATGTGGCAACTGGGGACCCTGTTAGCTCTGCGAACCTGACGCATCGTAGCCGCGGACAAGCAACTACTTACTTAACCTCGAATACCTCTCTCCGTTCTCTTTGCTCCTCATCTGTGTGTCCGAAATCGATCAACTCGGGGAAAATCAAGACGACCTTGCGGCCTTCGTCCATGATTGGTGTTCGACACCAGGCGCAAGAAACCTTTGTCGGGGTCTGGTAGTCGCGGCTCTTCTCACCAGAGGCATAGAAAGATAACCCCCGGGAGCCATTCTTGAACATCATGTCCTCCTTGTGGAAAATGGCAGCCCATTGAAAGGGAGCGCCTGTGTCGACTGGTCAGTCTGCTTCACCCATCATGGCAATGCTTGAATGAGTAAAACGAACCATGCATAACCTGGCATCCTCTGCAATGACAGAACTTCGCCGCGAGTGGCTTATCCCTGTTCAGCATATAGGTGACTTGTCCGCACTGGCAGCTACCTCGCCATTTCACCTCGCCAAATTCCTTCATCGACCGGAGCGCATAAGGTGGACGGTGTTTCCATTCTTCCTTGCCATCAAACGGCTCTTCTGAGACTGTGTTTGTGACTGCAGGCTTTGGGAGCACGCCCGGGTCCATGGATGTAGGAGCGTCCTCGGCCATCCTCGCCAAAGTCGTGTGAAGCTGCTGAACGCGCGGAAGGACAAAAGAGTCGCGGACCGTTTGATCGACAGGTTTACTATCAGCGGAGTATAGAAGCGGTCGTGTGAAAGAGGCTGTAGGTATCGTGGTTCTCAGACAATCTGTAGCGCGACACGATACGGTCAGGCGGCGGGCTACAGGAATGAACCGAAAAGACATCAAGAAAGCGAGTAAGATAACCCGACCACATCTCGCATATAAGGGGACAGTGGTTACTTATTTGAAATCGAACCGTGGTCTGTACTCCCGACCTGATGCAATGTGACCGATCTTGGAATTGGCTTTGGCAGTTCGTAACTTTGATAAATGATGTCATAGCGATGTATACGGTGGAGTGAGCGAGACAAGAATACGAAGAGAACTGCCACGGCTCATCCTGCAAAAACAGGAACACAACACGTGGGACTCATGCCTTCATGGTCAAATTAAAAGTTGAGAGGCTCAATTGAGGTGGACAAGATGCGGCCATAGCCATGGCCCTCGGTTACAGCCGCAAAGGGGAGTGAACCCCATTCTGGTGGAGTACAATGATGAAAAGCAGGCAGATGCAAAAATGCACTTGGGGTCGATCACGTCTAGATCTTCTCGCAGAGGATGACGGTAAGATCGATGATGCTCAGGTCAATGCGTTGGATGACTTGCTGATAGTAGGAACACATATAGGAGAATCAAAAGACTTGGTGGAGAAAATCCAGTCCAGGTAGATTCATCGTATGAAAACATGAGAGTCGTTAAGGACCAGGCTTCCTATCTACAAAGCCACTTTTGTTAACCAACTCCCAAGTTCCATCGCAAGTCGCTCAGGCTGGTCAAACATAATCAGATGCCCCGCCTCTTCTACCAAAATAACCTCCCTTGCACCGATTAACTTGCCAAGTTTCACTGCATAATCGGATGGAATCCATCTGTCTTCCTTTCCCCAAATGACCTTGACTGGAATAGCCTTGCCAACCTCTGCATATCGGCCTTCGACATCCTCTGCGTACCGCTGGTCAGCTTGTAATAGCTGTCGGATAAATGCCTCTTGACCCTGACTTCCCCCCGCAGTCCACGGTTCCAGGAGCCTATCTATCATATTCCCTGGAAGAGGCTTGAATGACGCATCTTTTATATATCCGAGAACGATGCCTTGAAAGATGGTGTCCGGAATCGAACTGAAGACGGACTTATTCTCAGCAACTAGCCGGAAAAATGGACATCCAAATGGACCAACAGCGACGACATCGATAAGACAGAGGCTTGCATATTGACAACCATAAAGGATGTTCGCACGAAGCGTCATGAGACCGGCATTGTCATGAGCGATGATGTGAGGAACGTGGTCTGGTTTGAAATTCCATGACCTGTATAGAGCGGCGAACGCCTCCGCCTGACCAGTAAGAGATCCATCAAGGTCAGTCTCGGTATCTGTGGGAGCCAGGCGCTTACGGTCTGGCGATAGACCGAACCCGGGCCTGTCGAAGAGATAGACCTTGTAGTGTAAGGAAAGCGCCTTCGCATAAGCCTCCCAGACTATAGAGGACCAAGGTGTTCCATGGACAAAAACCACTGGTGGTCCGCTATCAGGGCCTAGAGATGTCCAGCTGATAGAGTATTCGTAGGCATCACTTCTGTGAGTGAAGTGTTCAGTCAAAGGGATCGGCTCAGGCGTCATCGTTTGATGTATGGAGTTCTGCGGTCGCAAATCGTCTTCTTTCTTTTTTATTGCGAAATACCCCTATACGGCTCCCTTCAAATCACTTATAATTTGCTGGGTATGAAGAATATAACTTCATGGAGCCTAGGCGAACCTCTTAAGAAACCTAAGACGGCGTCTGGGGGTTTTGCGAAGAATACGGTAATATTACTAGTTAGTACATATCTCTCATCTCTTCCTATCAAGTCACTTTAATGAGTAAGTAAGAAGGCGGCTCTCACACTTTGACTCGTTGATGCGCAATTTAGCGGCGTCGAACCCTCTTTATAGGCCACGTAAACCCTTTTTCAAGGGTGACTGAAATACATCTTTACAAATCAATGGGTTAATAAGCCACCTAGTTAACTAGTTAGTTAGTTAGTTATCTCAAGGCGCTGAAAAATCAAAATCTCCGTGACATTAGTTAGGTACTGCAGTCCTATTCAAAAGAGGCATGTTGATCTCCTTGGCTTGAAATTCAAGCTGGACTACGTGTTTCAGGATCAACGCATTAGCAGCCGATGCCAACTGATTATTCTATTATGAGCCTAACTGGCAACACGTTCATGCAGGCGCTTAGTCCTGCTGGGAGTTCAGGTAAAAGCCAACGGCGTTGTGCTAAATAACGCGGGGCGACGAAGCTGAAACCGCAAGTACGAGACTTTGAGGTCCTGCCTGTGACTCAACTAGTATATTTTTAGCGGACTACAAGCTTCCCGAGTCCGTTACAATATTTTTCAATTGCACTCATTTATTTCTCGTTGCCGTCTTGCTACTTAACCGCTGGGGCCTATTGTTCACCACGTGATAGTTTCAAATACTCCTCACGACTGGCCAGCAGTTGCAGTGTCGAAGCGCCGAAGCATCGGAGGAGGGAGAAGGAGGCCCACGGAGCTGTCCAATGACTGGAACTGTCTTCAGGTATAAAAACAGGTTAATATGCCTTCCTATATCTCAGGCACAATCATGCCAACTCGACAAACTCTTTAGCGCTGCCTTCCCGTCGGTTGTCCCTTTCCGTGATGCTAGCCCCTCAAATACTTGTCCCTGGGTTATCAGGTTCCCACTGATTCAGACATGTTCTTTGCAAGAATATCACCGTCCCAAGTCCCCTATCTTGGACAGCGGATTTCGCAACGATACCTGATGTCCCCCACGTCGCAGTTCAGCAAGGAGCCTCTCACCCTGGGCACGATGCTGAGGAGTGACTCCGGGCGGACCTATAAGATTGAAGAAGTCCTTGCTGACCGGAGAAAGCCACTGCTATGTGTATACCGTGCCAGGTGCATTAATCTTGAGATGATATGATTTTCTTGCTAACTGCGGACAGCGCCGACGGGAAGGATTACATTGCGAAGAACATGATCCAAGGCGAGTTCGAGTACCAACTGAACTTGCAGAGATCGCTGTCTACTTGCCCAAACGTGCGAGGAGTGATCGATACCGTCCAAGAGCACGAGGTTTTTATCTACCCCTTCTTGTCTGGAAACTTGCTACGTTTGAGCCAGAAAAACTTATCCGAAGAGACAAGAAGGCACGTTCTCCGAAGTGCTTTACGTGGCCTTGCCGATATGCATGATAGGGATGTCCTGCATAATGGGAAGTCTGGTGTTCCAGATGATTGCCCTTATCATAGTACTAACTGTTAATAGACATCAAGCCCGACAATATCCTTGTAGATTATGAGGAAAGTGCTGAAGGTGGAGTAATCATCAAAGATGTGCAAATCTCAGATCTCGAGGATACCGTCATCGTACCACCAGGGAAGTGGCTGAGAGGTCCACTTTGTGGCAATGCGATATGGAGGAGCGCTGAGAGTTGGTGCCGATCTCGCCAAAATCAGGCCTCAGATGTGTTTTCTTTTGGGATTGTGGTATGACTGCCCTTAATATCACTTTGCTGTTCTAGACTGCTAATGCTCTCTTTGAGATGATATATGTGATGCTCAATGAAATGGTCTTCCGCGTTAGTGACGACCAGCTGAAATCGGCGGACTCGTGGCGCTATATACTCCGTCGACATATATCTTACTTCGCAGATGAAGACGGCTTGAATGGGTTCCTCGAACATATAGGAGAAGAAAACCCCTTCTACAAGCGCTTAATAGACCTCGCCGATAGCTTTGGTCCAGGGAATCCCAGGCAGCCTTTTCAGCGTTGGGGCTATGTAGAACCAGAGCTGAGGGACCTGGTGGGCAAGATGACAAATCTAGACCCAACAAAGAGGATAAATGCGAGAGAAGCACTTCAGCACCGGTGGTTCAGACAAACTACCTACCTAGGGTAGGTAGTTAATAATCAGAGTCTAAAGATTTTAAGGAAGATACGAGGAATGAAAGGAAAGAGCGCCCGATCCGTTCGGAGTACTAGATGAATATTGCGAAATTGTATAGAAACAGGCATGGTGTACAGTAGGAGATCTGACAATTCGTATTAATAGATATAATCATAAAAGCCTCGACAGTAAAGATGGGGATATACTTAGAGATGAAACGTAAATGGATAGAAAAAGGTCTCTACAGGCGTGAGTACTACGGAAAAGGGACAGTAATTACTGGCGATAGCATTAGTAAAACACAAGCTTAGTAAATTTTTTTTTTTTTTTTAGATATATCGGTTCTAAACACCTAGAGATCAGGATGTAGGTAGCAGTAAAGCCAGGGAAGAGACAAGAGTAAGGGCTGAGCCGCAGAAGACGATTTTATTCGTACTAAGTATCCGCGAGATAGAGAGAGAGTCCCTGCCTGACTGAAGGAAGGTTAGCCCTATTATTAAATACATAGGCAATACTCTAGATAAGTGTTGGAGCAGCTACTTGAGTATTGAAGATATCCGCCTGCCCCAGCAAACTGCGTGAGCGATGGGAGCCTACACACAATTGGACCCAGAATGTGATCTCCATCTCCACATCGGCAGCGAAACGAACGCCACCAAGGGGTGAAACATCCTAACAGCAAGCAGATGGCAAACATGCTTCTTGGCGGATCAGATCGCCAGTGATAGATTCGCTCCTACTTACGCGCCGCCAAGTCTGACCGCGAGGAAAAGCAATCGGGGCTCAAATGCCGTTTGACAAGCGAGGCGCCCTCTGAAAGATCCTGTGCTCTCCCAGGGGTATCTGAGAGCACGATAAATATAGCTAGCAATCAAAACGAGATGCGCTGACGCCGTATCTTCATTTGCCGGCCCCAGCAGGAAACAGTCTTGGATAGGGAGTGATCTGTGACTTGGGGCGGTAGGTATGGTCGCGACCTCTCCGCATCACGGCGGCAGTGAAATACCAGCATCAGCTCCAACTGTCAATCCAAGCTCTTCTATGCATTCCCGCTCAGACTGCGGTAGAGCATATTGAGCGCTCTCGTTTTCACTATGAAGTTCCTCAAGCATATTCGCTCGCGGTCGAAGAATCTGAACGGTGCGGGGAAGGATTCTAAAGATGCGCGACACAGTCCGAAAGCGAGTCACTCTGCTCCACGTTACGGTAATGACTTCACGAAACGTCTTCCACGCGAGGTACTCACTCAGATCTTCGCGGAGGTTTGTCCGCATTCCCTGGATGACTCCTACAGTTCCTCTGAGGAGTCGATGACGGAGGATGGCTGTATGCTCTGCGATATGCGCGATCTGGCGAATTGTGCACTGGCCTGTAAGCGATGGCTATCCTGCGCACAACCATTGCTGTATGTATCCAGCAGAATATCCGTCTATTATCTATCTCAGACTAATAGACCCTTCTTTCAGGTACCAACACGTCCGCATCGATCCCGTCCACTACTGCGAGCTGGAGGTGGAGCTGGCCGCGAAGCGAAAACGACGCTCGTGGTTTGATCGCAACGGAGAGGCCATTGACGCCCCAAAAGTCAGATTGGCGCTCTTCATGAGGACAGTTAGAGAAAACCAGGAATTGGCAAACATGGTTCTATCGCTAAGAACCCCATACATGACCAGGGAGGCCAGCAAGGCGGAGCTCGCGCGAACCGTATCAGTGCTCCCTAATCTCCGTTACGTAGATCTTCCGGCTGGGTTATACAGCGATGAAATATCATCACAGACATTGAAGCAGGAGCTCATGGCTCGGTGTATTGATATCCGAAGGATGAGATATGCACACGGGTCGGAAGGCAGTTTCTCACGCATCCCAGGCTCGCGGCTTTGGATGAGTCTTGAAGTCCTCGAATTGTCCAGGCTGCAGGTCGAGCCCAGCACCCTGCGCTGGGTACTCAATTCCTTTCCCATGCTCCGAGATTTGAAGATAGAAGACTTTCACTGGCTGGACGACACCATTTTTGCTTCTGCGCCTTCCGTGCCATTATTTCCGCCGGTCCAACGACTGACTCTTGAGCACATCCCCAATGTCACGGCAAGCGGGTTTGCCACTTATCTCTCGATGCCCCAGAATCGCGAGGCTCTAACGCATCTCACGGTGTCTAGCACTGGCATACTTCCCCAGTCCTTGCATGTCATCCTTTCCGCAGCACCCTACCTCCGGACGCTCTCCATCATCCAGGAAATGTCACGTCCTTTTCCAATGGAAGATATACCGCCTCTTTCGTCAAAGTCTTTACGTCTGCTGCACTATGAGGTCACATATGCAGGCTGTGTATCAGGCCATTCTTCGACTGCTACCTCCTACTACACATATCTGATATCTTCTCTGATGTCGAGCTCTCTCCCTGCTCTCAGAGACCTATATGTCCGAGATGCAGATTTTCCTGACACGCTGCTGTTATCTCCTCCCCCGCGGCTCCTTGGCGGTGGAGAGAATGGCCCTCAAATGTTCAGCATGGGTCTGAACCAGCCGCTCAACATCTACAGCAAAGGCATGGATGAACTCGAATGGAACTTCACTCCCTACGAACCTCCTTCCACACGTGGGAGACGCGATAGCACTACTCGACCGGTGAGCTTCCATGGAGCCCAACTGAGCCCCTCCTGGGGTGGTCAGGCGCGGAGAAGCGTCCTTGTCGGAAACGGCTTCGGCGGATATCTAGCTGTTCCTGTTGATGATGGACGGCCCAAGAGCAGCGGCGGGTTAAAAAATGAGAAGCAAGATCTGTGGCGGTGAAAGAACTACATACTCTGACACAGCAGCTCAGCCACTGGTTTCTGCTAGCCTTACCTGGGTCCATCGCCGAGATGAGAAATAGGTAGGATGAGACATATGGTTTATGAATGTAATGAAGCAGTTATACCCATACCTTTTTTTTTCGGGCAATATTGAGTTGAGCTTTTGTGATATATTTCTCTCATAGAACCACATTCCGTGACGGTCAATTTTACTATAAATTTTCACTTCAATGAGATTATACCAAAATATAATGTCGGTTCTTATCAGTATCTGTATCTGTTTCTAGTAAACCCCGACTCCAGCTAGCTGGGCTCGAGTTCTCTAGCAACTAGCTCAGCCTATTTATCTCTTTGTGTGGAGCTAGAAAGGCATGGGAGAAACCCCACAGGAGGTCTGCCTGTAGGCAGGCTTCGACAAAAGGCTTTGATCGAGGCAAGCCACAGTGATCGGCAGAACCAGTTCAATGGGAGCAGTAGATAGTAAATATCTATAGGGAACTCCCATCTAACAATGTTGTTGGTTCTCTTTGTCAGTACAGTGACTGTGGACATTGTCATATTGTTGACTCAATGTCAACGTACACTATAAAGAGGAAGCTGTACCTCTCCTTGTTTTCAAATCCTGTTTTGCACTCCGTTGGACTCTTTAGTTTTTATCGGGACCTTTGATATTGTTTTCTTCTTTTGCAATGCCAGAATTTGCAAACTTCGCCATTTGCTCAGAACATCATCCGCCGTATGGAGGTCACCCAGTGCTTATTCCTCATCCTCCCGGGTCATATGAATATACTTTTCTATCTTCTGCTATCTACATTGCAGTGTCTGCACTGATGACTCCAAAAGGCCAGGATGTCCTGACTCAGATTGCTTTTGACTACGATAACTGCGCCCAACATGGTAGGCTATTCCATGGAAGCCGAAGGGCCGCCCATCGCACAGTGAGACTATTCACGGAGAAGATCATGGACAGATTCCCGCTTCTAGTCATAAGTTCAGCGGCAAGTCCAACCGCACTTGGCTTCCATTCCAGGGAGCCGTGGTCTGGACGTTGGGAAGAATTTGATCCAAGGCAACAGATGGTAGCCATAAGCCCCCGCGTAAGAATTTCTACCCCAACTTCCAATGCATCAGGATCATATAATTAATCCTTCTAAATGGCTTCAGATAGTTCGAAACATGATATCTTCTGCGGACAGTCCTAAGCAGTTTCGCCTCTGGATTTTCCAAGTTGCTGTGGTCCTCATGCATGAAGTGGGAGGGCATTTAATGGTGACCTTCCTTGGCCATGGACATGTGATAACGCCCAGGATCATGACCATCGCTGGTTTCAACAGTCACGTTCGTCCAGATAACGGGGAATCCGGTCGGATTCTGGAGACATGGCTCCTGGGCGGGGTCGCTGAATTCCAATCAGATAGGAGACTACGCGACGACCATGTAAGTGAACGGCCAAGACATATATATATATATATAATGGAACCACCATTGCTGAGGACCCGTCCAGCCAGGTAAGCTTTGGTTGATTGCCCCCGGGGCTCATAAGATACGCCGCATTCCGAGCTCAACGGTTGATGAGTTTGTCTCGAGGAGTAGGTCTACAATATACTATCTATAGTGATTTCTAGCGCTGACCGTAGATATCAAGGATTTACTTTCCCGTTGAGGACCGAGGGTCCAGCAGTCCATATAACCACCCGGGCCGACTTTTATGCCGCTACCCAACATCTTCCAGACCCATATTACTACCCGTGGCTTCATGGAGGGGGTATGCCCCCAGGTGTTTTTGATGGTCATAGAGTCCGCATATCAGACCTTGTCAGGCTTCCTCTGAGTTCCTTCCGCCCACCACGATTTTAGCTCTTATTATTGCATCTGATAGCATCGAGAGAACCATTTCCTCCTTTTTCACTCTGTTGGTATTATTTTAGGAGATGTTGGGGCAATTTGAATCTTTCCATATGAGTTGGCTGTTCTGGAATGCATCCTGCCAGTTTAATCGGTATGTTATAATTCCTCTGGTCAAACTTAGAGATATTGGGAATCAGAAAAAAAAAAAGAGTACTTCAAGAACTTAACTTCCCCTATAAAGTGGTCTTATATGATAACACCTGCGTAAAGCCGCTATAGCGATCACGAATAACTCAAGAATATGTCGACAGCAAGGCGGTTAGGACCTTTTCCACGAGCGCGAGCGATACCCCGCAATGTGAACTCCGCGTTTCGGGATGTGGAGTCGGCTGATGATGCGGCGGAGGTTCAGTGAGGCAGTGGATGTAATCGGTTTCCAAACAGCTTTCTTGTAATTGGTTATTTGAGCAGTTGTTCTTTTATGTACATATCGCTTTCTGTTTCTGTTGATCTTTGATCTTTCAAAATCATATTTGTTTCACGTGATGTTATTGCTGTAAGTTTACCTAGTTACTGCACTACACACTGCTCCGTGCAGTAATAAGCGAAATCTTCCTACCATCTGCAAAGTCGATCTTTCTGGACTGCAGATACCTGGTATAATACGATGTATACTCGCGAATAGTTCTAGATTACCGTGTAGAGTTCCTCTTGAGTTGAGATGACACATGACCTATATGCAATCTTGGTCTGGCTGTGGAGTCAGCTACAACATGATTCGTGCGGCTTTATCTTTCTCCAACAAATCCAGACGAACGCTGCAAATTCCCCGCATTTCTAATCTCGGAGCCAAAACTACAAACTCCGTTGCGGATGAAGAATACGGCATATATCCCTAACCAACGATGCTCTAAAACACTGAGACACGGCTTTATGTTACTCCAACGGTTCTACATGGCACGCGCTAAATTTCAACTCAATGCGAATCTTACCTTATCTCATTACCGAGTTTTGAAGCGGCAGCACATCATTCGTCCCGCTTCATAGCTGGCGAGTTCTTCGCGACATGGCACCTCCAATTCGTATATGAAGGCTGGGGGCTCCCAAATTTTGTCTCCAGTGCAGTTGAAATCAGACATATCATCCTCTCCGTTCCTAACCTGCTTCCTCATCTTGAAAACCACCGTCCTCATTTGCTGTTCACTAGAAAGACGGCAATACTATCATCATGACTATCAACGGCACTAATGGTACCACCAACGGTACCAACGGCACCAACGGCACCAAGAGCAAATATGACCCCAACTTCACACAGCATGTCATTGATCTCATGAGCCCCGAAACGAAACCCAGACACAGAGAGATCCTCTCCTCCTTGATCAGACACTTGCACGACTTCTGCCGTGAGGTCGAGCTCACTCAAGACGAGTGGATTATCGGCGTCAACTACGTCAACTCCATTGGCCAGGCCTGGAAGAAGAACAGAAACGAGGCATGGAGAGTGTGCGATATCCTTGGTGTCGAATCGTGAGTAGACTACCCCTATCAGTACCGTCGTTTTCCTGCAAGAGAACATGGCTAACAGCTCTTGTTTAGTCTCGTCGATGAGATCAACCACAAGGTTGAGACCGCGGACGGTGTTAACCCTACCTCCTCTACCATCCTCGGACCTTTCTGGTCCCCCGATACCCCATTCCGCGAGCTTGGTTCCAGCGTCGTCCAGAACATGCCACCGGATGGAGAGCTCACTTTCTTCCACGGTGTCATCTCGGACGCTGAGACCGGCAAGCCCATCCCCGACGCCGTCTTCGACATGTGGCAGGCCAGCACCAACGGCAAGTACGACGTTTTCGACCCCGAGAACCAGACTCGTCACAACCTCCGCGGCAAGTTCCGCACCGACAAGGACGGCAAGTTCTCATTCTACTGCCTGAAGCCCACCGAGTACGCCATCGACACCTCCGGCCCCTCTGCTGAGCTGCTCAGACTCATGGGCCGCCACCCCTGGCGCCCTGCCCACATCCACATGATGGTCACTCATCCAGACTACATCGGGGTGACCGCTCAGCTGTACCCCAGAGACGACCAGTATCTCGAAACCGACACTGTGTGTGCCGTCAAGGAGGATCTGCTCTTGGACTTCAAGCCCGTTCAGAACGAGCCTAATGGCGCCACTCTCGACTGCGAGTACGACGTCCGTTTGCTCTCGAAGAAGTACAAGCCAGATTCTTCTATGTTGATGCAGAACGCCAACCAGTCGAGGTTTTGATTTAACTCCAATAACTGGGTTCACGTGATGTTTCAGGAACTGTTACGACTATATTTCTTTTTTCTATTCATGTATATAGCATAGGATATCTGTGACATTAACTTCCACAACGCAATGAAGGAAATTCAATATTGACTTCCCCAGGGAAACAAGTAATTTGTCGAATATTAAAGGGCTCGAAACCAACGGTATGATTTGAACCTCCTAGGTACATAGCTAGGTTGCTTGCGTAGCTCTAGATCTACGGGGTATCAGCAACGTTCGTGGAACGGGCTACATGTAACTGGCTCAGACTACCCCGTTGACCCACTGGAAGAAAGAAGAGTTCCAGAAACTATGGCCATCTGGAGAACCCTAATCAGACGTATATGAAGCCCATACTGTTTTATTATTCGCCCCTCTTCGGTGTCAGCGTACTTGTAAGAGCAGGGGCAATATACGCTCAAGAATAATCTTCTTTGTGCTAGGACAAATAGATAATGCGATTCTTAATCTAATAGTCCTCTTCTTTCAACCTCACAAACATGCAAAATAATATAGACTTTCTGTATAACCAAGTCCAACTTGGTACCTAGCAAACCCACTTTCCCTGTCTAGTTTGGAACAAAACATAACCCGCTCTAAACGAACCTTCAACGAACTCTAAGACACATCACATTAAAATACCGGGAAACAGAATCTAAATAGCTAATATGTCCTGCTATTACTGAGTACTTGTTTCTTTGCTATGATCGTGCAAGTGGAGACGGGAGAGGCCTCAACGTGACTCGCCGCTTGAGCGATCTCGGCACACATGATGGCAACATGTTGAATATCGCTTTAGGGTACGTTCCATGACTCTTTAGTTCTAAGGCTGCAAAGTAGTATACATGTCAGAGGTTCACAGGGATGACTTGCATGCTCTAGCTCCTCTCGTTGCAGGATACTACGAAAGCTTTATCTCGGCTCAAGTTTAAGGCCCCCAATGATCGACACACAAAAGGCCCCTCGGTCCAACCTTTACCACTACCTGAAAGCGCTTTCGTTGCATCAGTTCGTATTTTAGAGTTCACTAATTGGGGCTGCGATTTATCATGGCCCGTCTTATGGCGCTATTCAGTCTTATTTGAGGACGGGAAAAGGACAGCTGTGCAGATAAGTCCCTATTAGAAACAGCTGCATTTAAACCCAGCTGATGTTCTCAGTAATGTAAAAAGAGAATCTACTTTTCCAGGCAAGATTGTACTGTACAGTTCACTCGAATCGCCATGGCCACCTCGAATGGGGGCCCTTGTTCTTCATCTCCACAGCCTGACTACGACGTCCTGATTGTCGGCGCCGGATTCGCAGGCATTTTCCTCCTTCATCAACTGCGAAACCTCGGCTACCGTTGCAAGATATACGAAGCCGGAACTGACATTGGTGGTGTCTGGCACTGGAACACTTACCCAGGAGCTCGAGTTGACTCCGAATGCGCAATCTACCAGCTCTCCATACCCGAAGTGTGGAGGGACTGGAAATGGTCTCAGCTGTATCCCGATCGCCACGAGATACAGTCTTACTTCAGACACATTGACCAAGTCCTGAACGTCAAAAAGGACGTCGAGTTCAGAACACGCGTCATCGGCGCCCAGTTCGACAAAGAGCATTCCCAGCAGTGGAAGGTCGAGACAGATGATGGGCGTATCACGACTTGCCGGTTTCTGCTGCTTTGCGCAGGACTCGCCAGTAAACGCTACACTCCAGACTTCCCTGGTTTAGAGTCATTCCGCGGAGAAATCCACCACTCTTCCTTCTGGCCAAAGGAGGGAGTCGACGCGCACGGGAAACGAGTCGCTGTTATTGGGACGGGTTCATCTGGTGTTCAGATCATCCAGGCATGGGGCAAGGAAGCCGCTTCCCTTACCGTGTTCCAGCGAACACCTAACTTGGCCCTGCCCATGGCCCAGAAAACATTTACAGAGGAAGACCACGCTCATAATGAATCACTCTATCCACAGATCTTCCAGGATAGGGAAACGACGTTTAGCGGATACATGATGAACCCCATACCCAAAAAGACCTTCGATGTATCTCCTGAGGAACGAGAGGCGATTTTCGAGTCCCTCTGGCAGGAAGGTGGATTTGCCCCGATCCTGGCTGGATTCATGGATAACCTACTGGACTGGGACGCCAACCGCGCCCTATACGACTTCTGGGCTCGAAAGACCCGCGCTAGGATCCAGGACGAACGATTGAAAGATATTCTTGCTCCGCTGAAACAAATGCATGCATTCGGAGCGAAGCGATGTTCGCTTGAACTTGACTACTATGAACAGTTCAACAAGCCGAATGTGACGCTGGTCAACCTCCGAGAATGCAGCATTACAGCTATCGAGCCCGATGGGATTCGAACTAGCGATGGCTCCTTCCACCCCGTGGATGTAATCGCCTTGGCCACCGGATTCGATGGAATCACAGGAAGCATGACCAACATTGAGGGCCTGCGCAATACAGATGGCGTCCCGCTAGCGAACGAATGGAAAGACGGCGCGAAGACACATCTAGGCATGACTATAAAAGGGTATCCTAATATGTTCTTCACCTTAGGCGCACATGCACCGTCAGGATTTAGTAATGGGCCAACATCAATAGAGATTCAGGGTCGTTGGATTGTGGATGCCATCCGGAAGATTGATTCGAGTGGGCTTTCGTATATAGAACCGACGGCCGAAGCAGAGGCGGCGTGGAAGGCACAAGTCAATATGATCACGGACATGACCTTGTTAGGACAAGCTGATTCGTGGTATATGGGAGCCAATATTCCCGGAAAGAAACGAGAGATGTTGAATTATGCAGGTGGATTGCCCTTGTATGAGCAACAATGCCGGAAAGCCTTGGAGAGTTGGGAGGGGTTTATCACAGTGTAGTGAGCGACTGACTACCAGGATTACAAGCCAAGCTCAGCGATCTTGTTAGTTTCCCCATAGCTCGTCGAAATTGTACTCAGAGGCGAGAGTTCACAGTATGGAGTAGAAGTAACGGAGAGATACTGTCTAGCAGACCTCCTTTACGATCAAAACAGCCACATCATGACTCTCGAGCTGCACACTATACTCCTTCTTCACGCAACCCAGATCCTTTCCTGTCCATGCATCTATAACCTTGAACCCATCATCTCCCCTCTTGCCCTTTTTCTCTCCCTTCAGCTCCGGAATCTCACTCCACACCGCGGTCCGAGTTGCGTTAACATCTTCCGAGTTGAACATCAAGACAAGCGTCCCGCCTAGTTTAGACGACGGCCCAGACCAGTATTCCGCAGGATGGGCCGGATCGAAGGTCCAATCAGGATTATAACCCCATTTATAAGGATACGCCGGGCGACCGATGACAGGATCCTGATGAAAATCCAGAAGCGCATGATTAGACAAAATAGACAGATGATCATCGCTGATAGAATCGAGCTACAGAATCATATCATATCAGTACCTATCTTCTCCTCAGCCAAAAACTAGTCTGAAAACTCACTGCAGTTCCAATAATAAGAGGCGATTTCATTATAGCCCATAGAGCAAAATGGGCTCTATTCTCAGCCAAGGTAAGATTCCCATTTCCGACCTCGAGCATGTCGGGGTCTGGATGGGCCCAGAAATCAACATAGTTCATGTAAAAGCTGTTTTCGTTGGCGATGGTAGAAATCCGCACCCAGTTTGCTGTTAAGTATTCACTATTAACCATTTCATCACATTTTGTGAGTTCTGGGGGAAAACATACGCTGAATATCACCGGACATCCTCCACGAGTTTCCTGTCTGCAATCCCCACTCATTGACATCTGCATCGCCCCATTCACAAAGCGAGTACAAGATCGTTCGATTAACATGTCCGAGTGCATCGCGCATACGACGGTATCGTTGCGCAGTCTTGGACGTACTCCAGTCGTATCCTTTGGGAGCTGGGTTCTGTAGAAACGGTCGTCAGATGACTACCTAGGTAAGCAGTATCTTCCTTTTATTCTTCCTGCACTTTCTGGCTTACGCCGATCGACCCTACATTGCCCCCGAAACCCCCAATGTCCATGTACTTCCATGCCTACACTCCCCCTGCCCGCAAGCCTGCAACTACACTGCGCGACATGGCCTGCCCCATCCGGATGAATTATTCTCTTGGATAGGTATGGAACACCAACAATGCGGGGAGCTTTCAAGCTTCAGGAGCCCTTTCAAAGTGTGGATAACGGGTCCGGCCTTGACGAAACAGGTTCAACTACATCCAAAGTTCCTGCGATAGGCCTATGCTGCTAAAGTCACCCTGATAATGCCGATATTATTCGAAATGATGATACTGGCCTAGACCCTTCCTACTTTCAGCCCATTGGTTGAAGAATCGCAGTCTTCTCTGTCCGGAGACACTACGCTTGTGGCCGAGACCACCCCGTGTAGCACCTCCAAAAGCTCCCGATCAAGACATCGCAATCGAAAGATCGCACATGTGGAATACACTGTAGTTGCCACATCCGGCGGTCGTCGGACAAGGGCAAGGGCTAGAGCAGAAGCGCACTGTCCATTCTCTAGTTTTCGTCGGGGCCAGTTGTTTTCAGATGTCGAGGACGAGCTTCTCGGGGAATTGGTGGGAAGGGGACTTTCATGGGAACAGATTGAAAAAGAATTTGGTCAGAGTTTTACTGGGAGGGATTTGAAAATCACTACGTGGACGCTGGTCAAGAAACTTGAAATTTTTGGCGCGGCCTAAGTACAAGGCAAACTCACCCTTTGGCTGACGAAGAGGGCACCTCATAGGCCCAAGATTGATCACCATCAAAAACCATACCCAGAAGGTCCATGGAATCCCACTTCGCTCATGATGTGCCTTCACGTCCTCATGGGAACGAAATGGCAGATCTTCCCACCTTTCTCAAACGCTAGAAATGAAGGCCACCCAAGGCCGCTTCCTAAAAAGAATTCTGGGAGCCACGCTTTCCCGTCGCTGTACCCTCCACGTTCCCTTTATGGCGGCTCCTTTTTCTTCCAGCAATCCCAAAACGAATGAGACTGAGCATATCGCAGATTCAAAGCATGACCTTGAGGCACTCAATCGTTTTACCTCCGGTCGTTGGCTCTGGAACGAGCAACAGCAACTTGACTGCCGCTATGTCAATTTCGACCTCTCAACACTTCTGCAACTAGCTGCCTCTGCGATCGGATCGAGATCATGCACCGAAGTGTTAAAGATCTCAGAAGGCCAATACAACAAGGTATTTCAGCTTACCATGGACGATGGACGCGAGATTATTGCGAAACTTCCAAATCCCAATGCAGGCAGACCACACTTCACAACAGCTAGTGAGGTTGCAACTATGGACTTTGTATGGTTTGCTTTCTTTTCTACTGCGATTTCTTTTTGCGCGTGGATACTAATTTTACTAGTTGAGGAATGTCCTGAATCTCCCTGTTCCGAGAGTATACGCATGGTGTTCTCGGGCATCAGAGAACCCTCTCGGAGCAGAGTATATCCTTATGGAGAAGCAAGCTGGTATCATACTAACCGACGTATGGGACACTATGAAAGGAAAGCAGAAAGTCCAAATTCTGGACCAGATTGTTGATATTGAAAGGCGCCTAGCAGCTACAAAATTATCTCAGTTCGGGTCGTTGTACTATAAAGGCGACCTTCCTAACAAATGGGATACTACTTTGCCCCTATACGTTGATTCAACTGGGAACGAAGTGCGGAGCGAAAAGTTTGGCATTGGTCCGATTAATCACCGTTCTTTCTTTGACTTCGGGAAAGGTGAGTTGGATATTAGTCGTGGTCCATGTAAGTTCATCTCCGACTTATAATATTATTATCCCGTGCTTATCCATGTACAACCTTTAGGGTCAACAGTCACAGAATATATGACGGCTATTGCGCGGAGGGAAATTGCAGCTGCAAAGGCAGGTCTCCGGTACCCCTTAATGCCCGAAGGTCTTTTCTATGGACCCCGACAATACCAGCCTAGCCTCTCCAAAAAGCTCTCGGCGTTGGAAAATTATCTTAAGGTGGCACCTCATGTTCTCCCGGAAAATAAAGCCACCCATGCCTCAGTTTTATGGCATTGCGATCTTCATTCGCAGAATATATTTGTCGACCCTGAAGACCCAAGCCGTATTGTGGGAATTATTGACTGGCAGTCTGTCAGTGCCTGTCCGCTTTTTATGCAGGTTGGGCGCCCGGCGTTTCTCGATTACAATGGCCCGGTTCCTGAAGATTTGGGGAAGGTCCCTTTACCACCAAATTTTGGCTCCATGGATCCAGATGAACAGCGGAAGGCAAAGGCACTCCATAGAGCACAGACGCTGCACAATCTCTATCTAGTTCGGTGTCTTCAGGTTAACGAAACGGTCTTTCAAGCAATACAGAGCCAGAACACTCTCCGGCATCAAGTTAGTGTGGTTCCAGGATTAGTCTTGATGGACTACGAGCCGCTCCTCAACGACTTGTTGAGAGATGTCGAGAAAGAATGGGCACATATTATTGGCGCGGGGGGGGATAGCAGCTCTCCTGGAATACCCTTTCCATTGCAGTTCTCGGATTATGAAATCCGGCAGCAGGAGCAGGATGGTGAGCT
This sequence comes from Paecilomyces variotii, assembly GCF_004022145.1. NCBI lineage: Eukaryota > Fungi > Ascomycota > Eurotiomycetes > Eurotiales > Thermoascaceae > Paecilomyces > Paecilomyces variotii. The sequence continues at coordinate 169,419 of NW_021167154.1, forward strand.
ATGGGCCCAAGGTGTTGAACTCATGAATGCATTCGTTGACGACACTGGCTGTTTTAAACATTGGGATGGCAGGGTTAGCAGCGCAGATTATGAAAAATCTAGGAGAGAGCTAGATGAGGGGGTGAGGAGGTTCCTGGAACGTGAAGCCAGGAATGAAGAAGAACGTAGGGAGTGGCTCAAAGCATTACCATTTGTGGATTAAAGTGTGCGGCAAGGTGTTGGCGCCGGGCGCCGAGATCGCCAGATCGTGATGGGGAGACGGGTTGAAGAACGAAATTGAATATGGCGAGATCTAAATTCTTAAGATACACAAATCTAAGATATCTTATTTGCTGCGTTGAAGCGACGTTAAACCAGGGTAACCTTATTTCTTGCCCTTTATTAGTATTTAGATTAATGTTTCCAATCTGATAATATTCTACCTGTTTTTAGTTTACAGGTGCAGGAGGTTGAACCTCGGGGTTCACTATTAAAAAAGAATGCCATAACCGTAAATTGTTTGATAATTGATATTTATCAATATTATTGTCACAACCTAGTTGTATTTGTTTAACAGATTTAGAGAATTATACAATGGGTTCTACAGATTTTTTGTTTTAATCGAAATAAAGAGAAATTATTAGATGCAAGGTAATTTCATCATTTTCAATCTTGTAACAATTATTGTTATTAGTTAATTTAAATGCAGTTTACTTGAGGCAATCATCAAAATCTTATAACTCTCCAGATATGCGGTCGGGGAATGACATATTTGTGGGTTTTGCAATGTAAGGAGAGGTTATTGTAACCAGTCCATGATATTCTAACTGTTTAACCAAGTCCGCCACCAATACTCCAAGACGTGCAGTACATGCAGCATTATCCACGTGGATGTATGCAATATCGCGTAAGTCGATGGTTATTGCACCATGTACATACTTGCGATCGGCCAAATAGGTCATGTCCACCAACGCGAATGGAGAAAGGGAGTTCATTAGATGCCAGAAGAGATATTAAGGCAGCGACATCTTCAGCGAAGCGAGGACGAATAATGATCGCTGGGATGACAGTTTCGTTGAAAACCATAGCTGAGGCGTAAGCTATCGAACTCCGAGGAAGCAGGAGTGGCATATCTGATATGTGGGTTTTGTGCTAAAAACTGTTGTGCAGCAGATTTTACTTGGGGTAACAGTCTTGCACTTTGAATCATGAACTGAAATTGCAACATGATGGATCTCTTAGGAGCCTACCTACTCATTATATTAGCACCAACTCACATAGCCGCGTCAGATCGATTAAAACCGAGTCAACATCAGTGACACGTGTGAATTCTAGACCTGCTATTGCCTATAAAATGAAGAATCCCATCAAACGGACCAAGTGAAACAAGTAAGACCTAACTCACATTACGCAGTGGGTGGCCTGAACACGCCACGTTTCCCCATAGTGAGCTAATTTGCAAAGAGTAGGTGATACACAGCGAATATCTTCCATCTGGCAAGTGTGCGAATGTCAATTACGAAAGTTCACATATCCTTAGTGCGGCGGATTCAGGCCCTGAAATGTACTGTAATTACAGCTTCCTTTTCCTCTCGGGAAATGCATTCTGTACTACTTATCAGACCGGTTCGGTTCCCAAATTGAAAGTCGCATCGGCATCCGGACGGAATATCTCCATCAACGAAATACCACCGAGATAGGATGGCGGGGTAAGTGTTCAACAAGAGACAGAGGCGTATAAGCTCTAGTGGCGGGCGGGATGGGAACTTAATTTGCGGGGAATGTGGGGTGTTAATGGGAATTATGGTAAAGCGTAAGATAGAACAGGGGATTCGCAGGGGAGGGACTTGTACAGTATGCAAATGGTAAGCAACAGGGGAACAGAGACAGGGATGCTTGCGGACTCGGATGTGTGCCATAGTAGTATCTTCTCAGGTTGTCAAGCATGTATGTACAGTAGCTAGGTTGGAGACAAGACTATTAGATCTACCAAGCGCACGACAAGCCAAGAGAAAACTGCATTTACAAAAGTCAATATATTATTGATATTGAATCTTCTCTCTTCACAGGACTTATTCATGACGGACGCTTTACTAAACGAACTAAATAGCAGAGGTATGCCTTTCATCTGAGGTACATGATAGTTCATGATACCTGTCTATCGTGAAGTCATTAGTCGTACATTTTGTACCCGACGCCGTGTGTTGGGCGAGGTGAAAGTGAAAAGGAGACAGAATGCTGTGCCAGGACGATGCAACACGGGTAGAATTAAACTGTACGTTGCAGGAAGGGATGCCTCTCTTGGGCCATGTGGATTCAGAGAGCCGCTGGAATTGTCTTAAAAGGGAAAAAACGAAAAACAACAAAAAGACAGCGACACGATTATTTCGAGGACCCAGGTTTCATTAGACGGGTCGCTTCCTCGGGATCGGTTCCAAGGACTGTAACGAGGTACTCGATACTAGGAGAAAGTAAGCAAAAATTGAACAACACATGGAGAAATACGATTTCTCTACTCACCTCGCTTCAGATGCCAGTCTGCGCTTCTCCTTCGCAAAGGCTTTCTGGCATTCCTCCCATGTCTGTGCACGCTCCTGAGGAGACACCGTCTTGATCCGCATTTTGAAAGAAGCACTGACAGGTCGATGGTCAGATGCCTTGACCTCATGTCGCCGGTACTCCAGCTGCTTGATCCTCCCCGGGCCCCGAGAAAGGACACGATCACACCATGCTGGGGCACGCTTCTTTTCACTGGAGTCATACTCGTCTGACCCGACATCGTATTTATACGTAGGCGCGAATGTAATGGGGGCTTCGTTAAATGACCGCAAGCGGAAACCAGGATTCTTACGCCTCGATGCGAGAAGCTGATCTCTGTCTAGAAGCTTGGGAAGGTTGTTGTTTTTGATATCTTCGATAATGACGTTTCGTGGAATCGAATCGATACGGTAATTCAAATCGCCATTGAGGATGCAAATTTCGTGATCGAGGATCATAGTTCCATCACCGCCGCCCACGAAGAGGTCAGCGCGGGTCGTCAGGCTAGTCTCTGCGGGCAGAGATTCGCTCTCAAGGATAGCTGCAATGTCATTGTTGCGGCTCGCCGTATGCGACTGGCCAGCAGCCAGATGGCAGTTTACCAGGCAGATGGAGCTGTCATCCAGCACGAAGCGCAGAATCAAAGCACCCTGGAACAAATGTTAGACACTCATATATATCAACGTGACCGACAGTAGGTAAATACCTTGTTCCCGTGCAAACCACCCATTCCTCGCTTGACTTCCGCCGCGCTAATGTTTCGGATCCGTTGTCGTTCCCGATGTTTGATGAAAACGCAGGTGAAAAGACCAACGAGATTTGCCGTATGCAAAAGAACATAATTTTCATCAAGAGGCATACAGTCGTTGATAGCCGTTGCAAGATGGTCTCGCCACACTCGGTACTGTCGACTCATATGTTCCTTCTCTGCACCATCCTTCTTTTTACTGCCCTTGAACAAAGACTCTGCTGTACATCAGCAATCGAAGTCAAGCAGGAAGACAGAAAAGGGGAGACTAACTGGCTGTGATCTTCTTGTCTTCCAGATCGACAAGTTCCTGGAATCCAAAGACTATGATCTCCGGCGGGTCCTCTGGGTGGATTGCATCTCGTATGAAACTGCTGTGTCGCACACTGCCAGGAACCGAAGCTCCCGCGTTCCATGTCACGACCACCGCTCGTACCTCACGGAACGTACAGTACTCCACATCTTTACTTTGCATCCTCGTCTCTGTTTTAATGTCAGCAGAGCCTCGAAAACCCGGGTTAGAGATTAGACATACCAAGCCAATCTTCCTCCAGCATTCCGTCCCATAGCCGGATACAGTTGTCCGTGCCCAGCGAGGCAACCTGAAGGCGATTGACCGTCCACACGCTGCTTGGATCCAATAACAGACCACAAACGGGGTCATCATGTGCCCGCCAGTCCTTCTTCACAGTCCACGGATTCGTGTTGACATCGTAGACATAGATCATCCCGGTCTTATAGGCAGCCCACAGATAGTCTCCCGCCATGGCCAAGCAATTAATCTTATAGACACTAACGTTGACTGAGCCTAGACAGGCATAATTGGTCGATGAATAGATGGTAACTTTACCATCGGCATGGCCCAAATAAACTCTCCCTCCATCCTTGGTCGTATATGCACCAGAAGTGACCTCTCCCGTATGATGCTGCCCCAAAGGTCTCCGAAGCACTTGGAACGAAGTGTCCTCCCGCGCATTGGGTCTGTAGATTCGGACATCCTTCCCGGTTGCTAGCCATAATGTATCCCCAACAACAAGAGAGAATGTATGTCCTCTTGCGACACGGTCATAAGGATTACTGTAGCTGTACTGGAGGTTCGGGGTGCCTGATTCATCTGGGGGCCACACGAGCAGTCTGCCTTCGTCGTCTAGTGTCCACATTTCCTTCTTATGCCGATATATCTTGATGATCTCCCTCCGGGACGGATATGACCGAGAGGCAACAATGGATTGCGTTGAAATATCGACTTCATGAAGTTCCCCAATGTTGGTGCCCAGCCATAGACGCTGGCCCTCGTCTTCAAGGCCTTTACCGGCCTTGAACGCCAGCGACATAACCTTGACTGTCTCCCCATGACTCAAACTCATTATCATTTCGCCCGTAGTAAGATCCCAAACCCGAGTCAGGTAACCTGCCGTACAGACATACCTCCCGCATACGTCAAACAGGCGAGTATCATATTTGGTAGGTATGGCAGAGGGTCCGCCTTTAATGACAGGGGGTCGTCGATTGACCTGGGAAGAATCGGGATAGTCTGTGCGCGGGATGGGGGTCTCTTCGACAACACGGTCTGGCTCCTCCACCCGCGGGTTCCGATTCTGTTCGATAGGGGTCGAACTGGTATACTTCGTGTCGCGGGACACCGGTGGCGGTTGGGGACTGTGACGTCGAGCACCCCTCGACTGGTCCAAGCCATTCGGTCCATTTGCAGATGTGTCGTTCCCCTGCCAGCCGCCTGCAGATGTAGATGCAGGTGTAGAGCCACCAGTCTCTCTACGAGGAGGGGGCGGAAAGGTTGTATCGATTGCAGAAACTCGTCGAGATGGTGATACTCTTTGACTGCGGCTTCGACCTACGTCCAGAGACCGCCTCCCCGGTTCAGGCCTGGATTCCGAAGTCGGTGGACTGTGTGCGAAGGGTCGAGCACCAGTCGAGAACCGCGGCGGAAGACCAGGTCGATCGTCTGGGCCGGCACTGGCAGGAATCTTATGATTCGACGGTTCAGAGAATCTCGCTTCTCTAGGTCCGCTTGATAGTATCTCAGAACGCCGGTCCGGAGGCGCTACGGGCACCATCACGGGTTTCGTGGCCCGGGAAGGTTCAGGCACCGGTCGTTGTCGCGAGAAACCAAGCTCTCTTGCATCGCGCACCGCAGAAGTAGAAGGCTGAGGCCTGTCTGGGCCAGCTGAACGGGGTGGCGGTTCAGTCGTAGGGCGCAACGGCGGTATCTTGAACTTTTCTGGTCTCTCACTCGGAACTGTTCGAGGAGAAGGCTTCTCCGGACTGCTGGGAGGAGTGCTAAATGGCGAGACGCGCTCGTCGACAGGTGCCCTCTCCGAACGTGGTGCCGTTGGTGTCAACGACGAAGATTGGAATTCCAATTGCCCCAGGTTCGCTGCCTTTGCAGGTATCTTCGGTTTGTCTGCCCTGTTCACCGGGGGAGGAACAGACGCGGACTTTCCAATCGGAGAGACTCCCCTGCCTGGAGAATCGCTCTTCTCGCCGGTTCCCCCTCCACCTAGACTGAAGTTCGGGGTTGTAGGGCGTTGCGCACGCGGGGGCCTTGGCCGGGGCACTCCTTCGATCTCAGCGATGCTGTGCGAAAACTGATGCATCCGAGGAGAGCTCTCACTTCCATGTCCATTATCGAGAGCATGCGGAGGCGAACGAGGCGAATCTACCGTCAGTGCCGGTGTTACCTGCGAAGAATGGAGGTCCATCGACATCGGTCTACTGTACGCTCTTCTCCTTGGAGACGCGCTGGCGCCTGGAGCCCCGGAGGTTCGAACGAGCGGACTCGGGGACTGTCCATTCTGCGTACTAGGTGTAGACCCCCATGGCGAGCGGGGACTGGGTAAATCTAGGGATTGACGGCCTCCTCGAATATCCTCCGTCGGTTCCGGGGTTCGTAGAAACTGCGACGAGTTACGCGGACTGCTGGCGCCAGATGAGGAACGGAGGTGGGCAAGATTCTCGAAATGCGACAGCAGGGAGGATACTGGTCTCTAGAAATCGCCATCTCAGCATCAGTACAGCTGCATCCACAAAACCATTTCAGACTGGGGAAGGGGGGAGAAAGTAGGATTCGAGGGATGTATTTACAATAGGCGCATCATCCGTGCCATCCTTTCCTTTTGCGTTCCCCTCCATGATCCCAATTATGTCTGTGCGCGCTAATAGCTATCCAAGAATCAGTTCCTGTGTCCCAAAGCGCCCATCCAGCCATAAGCCCTCTGTGGTTTTGTAATTCTGTAATAATTCCCCGCCTTGGTCGATTCACACGGAGAGGCGGGACACTAAACAGGAGCGACAACGACTCGCCGTATCGGAGTCACGCGATCAGGGTTCTTGGGGTATTCTATCGAAATCCGCAGGGCCGGTACTATCGAAGAGCGGCTATCAGATCTCTCATCGACGTGCCGGGGATCTCATGGCCGGGGAGCCAGAATACGGGGGTTGGGAGGATGACGCCGTACAGGCGGAAACGGGGGGGCTGCGCAGGAACAATATAGAAAGAAAGGTGGCGCGGGATTTGGTTAGAAGAAGTAGACAGATATAATTAGTCCAGATCAGGGACACGAAAGAAGGAAAAGAAACCAAACCCCTGAGAAGACAACAAGACTCTCGTCCGATCAGAACATCCAGCGCAAGGACTCTGACCAAGTTCCAGTTCCAGATTGATTGATGGTTTAAACGGTCGGTCTCTCCGCACAAGCAGCCAGGTGATCAGCCAAGCCCGCGGCCATTTTTAGTCTTCCCGCGCTGGGAGTCCGACTCCATGCAGGAACCAGACAACGGCACCAGAAGAATCGAGACTCTCTCCTTTTAATGTTTCACTGGCATCGAGCTCATCCTCTGTTCTCTCTCTTTCTCTCTTTCTGTAGATCTCTTACCATCATCTACTCCGTCGTTCTACACAGGATCTGACACATCAACCATGTGGTACGTCTCCCTCCAGCATCGTTGATGCGCATTACAAATTCCTTCCTTTAACGGGGAAGAGAAGAAGAAGAAGAAGAAAGAAACGCGCAGAGCCAACCAAACAGAACTCGAAACTGACAGTAGCACGCGCAGCAAGCACATCCTCAACGCTCAGGTGGCCATCCGGTCTCCATGCTGTACGTTCAAGTCCAGAAAAGAAAGTCAGGCTGGAGACGCCCAGTTCTGATTATTGATCCCCTATGTTTCAAAGCATCAGTTTCAACACTAACCCAATGCACATCTAGGCCGGAAATGGTTTGACTGTGCTGAATGTCACTATGAGCAGGAAAGCCACCCCCTGATGCAGTCTTTTGATATGGTCAGTATTTTTTATTCCTCCCCTTTTTGGATGCATACGTATTATTACCCCGCAGGGGGAAAGAAAAGAGAGAGAAGAAAAAAACAAAAAAAAGAGCTGCCATATCTAACTGTATCTCATCAACAGACCTTTGCCTGTAAGAAGTGCAAAAAGTGCTTCCGCAAAGACACGTCAGAGTTCGAGGACAGGTACGTAGCCCGTAAAGAGCGTGCGGCCTTGCTTTGGGACGTGCGTGTCTGGTGTCAAGCCAGCGTGACTTCTGGCCTTTGCAGTTAGTGACCAACGTCAATAGCGACGAGTATTGCCCGCATTGCGATAACCACTTCGTTATCGAGGCGAAGACCCCCACACCCGCCTTGAGGGTCGAGGGCGAGGATGCCCGTATCGACTCTAGGTATGCTTGTTCCCTTTGGATCCTGTCCCGTCTCGCAGACCTCCTTACTCATCGCTCGTGAAAGATTCCTCAAAGACGACCGCGTACGAGGTACTGCGGAGCGTTCTATCTTCAATGTCCGAGATGCGGCGGACCGGCTAGGCTAGTGCGTAGAAGTCGCAGGATTACGAAGATACGATTTTAGACGATGCCTTCGGGCGTCAACCTGCTTCTGTTTTGACTGCGTGAGATATCCAGATACGGCAGTAGATACGTTATGGTGTACAGGTGCAGAATTCAAGATTCTTTTTGTTTTAATGTCGCTTTAAGAAAACATCAGAAAAGGAGTCATGCGGACCCTCGTAGCCTCTACAACGCCCACACTCAAACATTATGACATTCAGTGTTCAGAGCTCTCTCCGCCGCCCCGCGTTAGGATGGCCGCAGTGCCTGTGCCCGGCGTCCGACCGGTCTTCTTCTTGGCCGCCTCTTCCTGCTTCTCTGCCTCTATGCTCTTCACGTAAGCCTCGATGTCTTCGTCGGGAAGCTGCTCCATGAGCTTGCCAGGGGCCATGATGGCAATCTCAATGTTCTTCGCACCGGTCTGAACGACCTCCAGCAGCGACTTGATCGTCAGCTGAATGGTCTGTTCACGGTCCATATCATCCTTGTGATTCCGCTCGAGGAACTCGCGTACGGTCTTGCTCGATCGGCCGATAGCGTTTGCTTTCCTGTATGACCGTTAGCCCCCAACCGCCGGGTCCCCGACTCATATATCGTAACAACCGACTTACCAAGCAGAATAGATACCAGATGGCTCCGTCTGGTAAAGACGGGGAACATTGTCACCCTTGTCAAACCCAACAATCAACGTACTGATACCGAAGGGACGGACACCACCACTCTGCGTGTATCGCTGCTGCACACCGGCAACGTATTTCGTGATGTATTCAATCGACACGGGATCTTCGACGGTCAACCTGTGCGATTGGGCTTCTACTCTGGCCTTGTCGACGAGGATTCTGGCATCGGCGTTGAGGCCGGCAAAGGCAAGGCAAACATGGTTGTCGAGGAGGCAGATCTTCGACGGGGTGATTCGGGTGTCTTGGAGCTTCATCGCAGACCGCTTCTCGCATCCCAGGACAACGATGTCCTTGCCCTTCACGCCCACGGCGCAGGTTCCTGATTCTGTAAGCTTCGTTCGTCTCCAGAGTTCAGGACGACTGCGGTTGTACCTCGCTTCACAGCTTCCAGAGCATATTCCACCTGGAAAACGTGTCCATCGGGACTAGACTCAAGTCAGGAAAGCGTATCGTAGAGCTTCTTCGCGACAAATCCTACCTGAAGACTACATTTGGTCAGCATAGACAGCAGAGGATGCGATCAAAGAGGAGCTACCATACCTGAAAGCGCTCGGTCATATCCGGAGGCCATTATGGATCGTGACGGTCGTAGAGGGTCAAACTAGGCTAGAATTAAGGAAGCAGATTGAAGGAGATCGAAGTGAGACGACCGTGGAGAGCTACAGAAGGCAGATGGCACGTTGGTGAGGCATGCGGAGTGGCAGCTTGGGCGATGACGGGCTCCGTAGCTGGACGCGAGTTCCGCGGCTGCCTCCAGAGCTGCGGCCCAAGCGCCAGCCGCGCGGTTATCGTCAACCTCCCAGAGCTTCCATATCAACGCCTACGAATGTCCTCACAAGATGTAAATCGCCAAGATCTAGTGGAGACTCACTTCATGCCTTTGCGGACTAGAATACTACGATCTCTCTGGCTTAGCCAATGTTGATAGAATATCAAACTCTCAGATTGACGCCAATGATGATACTACGTACACACTAGGGGCTATCTGCCGTACATCCTCGCAAGGAACAGCGGTCAATCCAATCGGTTGAGCCGGTGGACAGGTCGAATAAGGCAAAATCACATACAGGAGGCGAGAGGAAGACTGGACTGGAGAAGATACAGATTCTCTTTCAATGATTACGAAAAAAGGAAAATACAACGAAAAAGAAAGAAAAAAGAGATAAAGGAAGAGGCCGAAAGGTCCCGGGAATCTCTCCGCATGAAGACAACAAAAAGTGCAAGAGATAAGACAGCTGAAAGCAATCCTCCGCACTCCGACCCGTCCCATGACCCGAAAGACTAACCCAGTCACAGTGCCAGCCAACCTCAAAACAAAATCCTCCATTCATGACACGGACAGAGCATAAACCGGCAACACGGTGCCAAAATAGATAAGGGACAGAGAGAAGAGAAAAGATATTGAAACCACCAGTCAGCCCGTGTTTCCCGTGCCTGATCTATGTCCAAGTCTGGTATTCCTCCAACACGTAATCCAATCCCCCTCATGCTTCAATACAATCTCTCGGCCGGCCTTCTTTTGTGTATCCCTCCCATGACGATCTGACTTTTTCCAAGTATAAAACTAATATAGACGCTCAAAAAGGAAAAAAGAGAAAAAAAAAGAAGAAGAAAAAGGCATTCTCACTCCTGTTCATAAACGGTGATCTCTGTACCTTCGCCTTATCCTTCTTATGTAACTGCTCGTTGAAACCCGCTGGCTTGAAAAAGGAATCCCCAACACCCCCGACAAATTCCAGTCCGTTGTAACCCATCCGTGATCATACCAGCAATTTCCAATATGTTCCCGCCGCATTATATTGTTGCCGTGGGCAAAAGAGAGGCATCCGAAATACCTGTTCTCATGGCACGTTGATGTTGCACGTCTCCGCTCTTCGTCATTGGTGAAAACGCTCGATCTCCGAAGTCTGGTCGAGGCCTCCCGCCTGAAAAGGAAAACAAAAACATGAAAGTCGAAGTAACTGACGTGAAAGGACGCATCCCGCCACCTGCCCGTTGTCGCAGTAAGAATTTCCCCTGGATACCATGCAACGCTTTTTTTGAATACGGAATATAAACAAGCCGGATAGGGCGGACCAGAGACCGAGATACCCAGCGAAAACCCCGCGCGAACCAACGACAAGCTCCCAGCCTGCTCCTACCAGCCAAATGCACCCAAAGTTATTTCCTTATACAAGCACGCTCCAAACAAGAATCGATCCACACCGATGCCGACCGTTAAGCACAATCCCATAGCGACAAGCAGAGCTGAGGATATCGTATGCTCCTCCCGACGTTTATGCTGGAGACTTGTTGGTAGAAGCGCCGTTCCGCCGGGAATCGTCGCTCACTGTAAGACCTCCAAGACCAGTGGAAAGGAACGCAAACGGGTCGTTCGAACCGTCATTACCGTAGAAGTTTCCGTTAGAAGCATTGGCAGCAGGACCAGCATGGTCAGCACCAGTAAACGCAGCCTGGGTTGCGGGGTTACCAAAAGAGGCCGCCGAGTGTGACGCGTTGGTCGAGCCGTATCCTGCATTCATCTGGCCCATAGGCGGATATGGTCCAGGAGCGTTGCCAAGGCCAGAGGGAAGACCATAGTTGTTGGGAGGAGCCCCAAACTGCTGACCGAATCCACCAAAAGCGCCAGCGGTGGAGGCAAACGGACCGGGTCCCGGGGTGCTCGTCATCGAGCCAGGTCCCATACCGAAGCCAGCGGGCTGATCCATGGGGGACGGGAAAGCGGAATCAGCCACAACAGCTGCTCCAGAGCGAGGAGCACCGCAGCGCAGGCAGTTGATGTTCTTAGCAAAGTTATGGTAGCCACATCCTTCAGATCCACACTTCCAGTCACCAGCTCGGAAAGGCACAACACCGCCATTACCACCCACGCCGCGAGAGTGGCCCATACCATGGCCTCCGTGATGGCCCATGTGAGGGGGCATCATAGATGGGGGGCCATAGCCGTAAGCAAATCCCATAGGGTCCGGAGCAGCACCGACCGCCGGGAAAGAGCAGCGGAAACAAGCTGTACGGCGTTGAAAGTTGGAGAATCCGCAAGACGGGCAAGTCCAATCACCAGGTCTAGGGCGATTCTTCGAGGGCGGGAACGGGGTAAGAATCTCAGCCGCACGGTCAAGGACACGGCTCGATGAAGGAGAGACTTCGATAGCCTTCTCATTGAGAGCACGTCCGTTCATGCAAAGACTCTCCGCAGCCTAGTCAAACACACACTGTTAGTAAAAGAAAAACGGCTAGACCCGCTGAATGCAGAAGAAATGGCCATACCTCCTCGTGGGACGAGAAAACGGCAAATCCGGTTCCCGTAGGCTTGTGCTGATCAGGCGTCCGCAGGGTCCAGAAGGCAATGGGTCGTCCTCCAAACTGCGTGAACCAGCTCTCCAGCTCGGACTGTGTAGTATCATGGGGCAGACCGCTCATGTGGAGAACCTTGCTGCGTTCGGCCAAGAAGGCACGAACATCGGCCCGGGCATCCATGGGACGAGTCAGGATTTCAGGGTGCTCATGCGGAGGTTGAGACTTGCGGATCAGACCACGGAGGACTCGAGCCAGGGTGATGGCTTCTTCCATCGCACGTCGGGGAGACGCGGGAGCCAAGGCCTGGAGGTGGAAAGGAAGGTTGTGCTTGATGGGTGCGGACGACTGGACGGGCTCAACTTCGAGGGCGGCACAGATGTTGGCCAGCGAGCTGGGGCCAAAAGGCAAAGATTCCGGGTGATGAGTCTGCCACCTCTGGTATTCAGTGCGAAGGTCGAAGGTGCGGGAGTGCTGCAGGTATGGCGGCAGAACCACGGCCTTGTCACGGGCCTCTCGAGGAAGCTGGACACGGAGATCCCACGAGTCGAGGGTAACAAAGGAGAACTCCAGGTTCTTGCTCAACAGGTGCTCCTGAGCAAACGAGTCGAAGCGGTTGATGGCGTCCCGAAAGGTTCCTGCCGTGCGGACATGCTCCCAGGTCAAAGTCGTCAAACTCGCTATATTCCATCAGCCATTGATTCCTCGGGTCAGGCGATAAGCATTGACGGGCCGTCGGACTTACTGCAGAGAGGCGTAATGGGGGTGTTGACGGGCTTGACGAGGACGCTTTCGCGGTGAAGCTGTGCAGAGCGAAACTCAGTCAGCGGAAGTGTTCAGGAGCGAACACAACGGGGGATCACCGCAAGTTTCACTCACCTCCTCACAAGTCTTTGTGTCCAGCAAGATCCATCCCAGCTCGATCACCTCGGCCGAATCCTTAGTGACATAGACGCCATGTTCATCACAGGTCGTCGCAACATGGACGACGATGTAACGATCCAGCTTCGGGGAGGGCGCCGGAGCGGATGCCATCTCTCTCTCTCTCTGCTGCTGGGCAGAGGCCGGACTGGCGGCAGGGGAAAGACGGACACAAAGAGTGTCTCCTGCGGGAAAGCGAGAGACACGAATCACGACAGGAACGTGCCGTGACGTAGAATGGTCGAAGGAGGAGAGAAAGGGAAGGGGAAGAAAGGACGGAGAGGATGAGAGAGGAGAGAAGAGGGAGGAAGAGGAAGTGTTCCGTTGGTGGTGGACCGTGGATCAGAAAAGTTTCGGCTTTGGGGGTCAGCCTGAGACGGAGAGCGAGACGGGCCAGGCCAGCGCCGCGCCGGGCCAGCACGAGGGAGAGACCAGGGGATGCCAACCATCGATTCGAATCTCTCCAGACAAAGAGCATTATTATTCTTATCATTATTCCTGGACTAGACTACAGTGTCTCTCTGGCCGTTTTGCTTTCGTCGTCTTGTCGCGGGATCGTCCCGGAAGACGTTGATGTCCAAGGTACCGCCGCCGGACAAAGATACTCGAGCCTCAACGGGAATATAGCCATTTGTTCTTGGATCAGACCACGTCTACTTGAAGGAGGGGGGGGAAGCTCTTGGACATGGATGCTACAGCCTCTGTGTACAGTACATACATGCAGTGATTCTTGCAGTCCGGGGAATGGTTCCTCCCACCACTCCGCATACAAATAAATGTCTATGGTATCTATCTAATGCACCGTTAAACGCACGGTTGAGGGGCATCGAAGATCGCTCAATTTGCTAGAGGGGAGTATTACAGTACGTAGATATAACTAGCTCAAGTCATCTTTCCTTCATATCGCATCCAGCCTCGACTGTTCGAGACTGATGCATTGATTATTTGTCCCTTCATATAATTTTTTTTTTATTTTTTTCCAGCCGTCAAAAGCTCGATCCGCACAAAGTGGGAACACAACCAGCTTCAGATCCTTTTTTCCCTTCTCCTTCTCTTTTCCTTTTTACCCGCACAGCTGTGGTTCACCACTCATTAACAGCTTCTTTTCTTTTTTTTTTTCTGGTCGTGCACTGTACCTTGGCTCGGCCAGTTCACATCCGAAGGTACGCGAACCCAGTCGAGACTACTTACGCGGGCACTGGCAATTGCGGTTTTGGAAATAAATACTCTGACATCGGTACATTGGCCAACCAGATGACAAGATCCGGTGTTTCTGATGCCCTTTACGAGGTACTCCGGAGCAGATTGCAATAGCATTCACTGTCCCAGCTCCCCGGTGGTTGGAACACGTTTAAGTTTTTACTGCACTGGATTTTTGTTGTGAAAACAGCTAACTAGCTCAGTTGACAAGTAAATAATACCTGCGGTGAAGAAGATTCAGTACATAACAAATAATAATAATACATACGAATATGCTTCTCTGATCATTCATCATGAATTAATAACTTAACTAACGGGAAGCCCCCCCCTGGCGAGGATTATCAGCAACGGCCGGAAAAGCCAGAGCAGGACATCGTCTAAGAGAAAGCTCGGGCGGAGTATCTACTTAGCTGCTGTAAGCTCTGAAGCTAGGACGTCCTTCCGCTTTTCTAGCCCAACTTAACTCCTCTGCGAGTCTGCAAATTGGACAATCCCCTCAACACGTTGCGAGCTCTTTTAAGGGAGAACGTTGTGGAGCCACAACAACAAGAAACCTATGCTCAAGTCCGCCAAAACGGCCTGGTGTCGTTGGTTGTCGCGTCTGCACACGACAACTCTCATAGGGGACTCGTCATCAACCCAGTCCAGGCGCCAACAGATAACTACCTACCTAGGTAGAATTAGATGTCTGGGAAGTTTGGAACACAGGCCAGGCCCTAACTAAGTGTTCGACAGGAAAGAGGAACGAGCGGCAAATTGAATATTAATAGCACAGAATAACTATAGGAATTGTCTCAATCCTGCCAGTTGCATGCATCGTACCGTTTCTCAACTATCTAACGCGGATTCCACATCCATGCAGCGAGCTGCGACACAGACAACCTTGCCAGCCTTCATTCACATCTCATCTTCTTCTTTGGTCCTGGGGAATTGAGAGATTCGGGATCTCCCTTGTTTGGTACCTAGTTACGCCAGTTCCAATTTCGTGCAGCGCGGGAGGGTTTCCCTTGAATAATTAATCACCCTACCGCGTCATCCGACCGTCGCAGATAGTACATACCATAAAGACGAGGATCCCCAGGGTATCTATCTACCGCTAGATAGAACCCTCACGCCATCTACTCAAGTCGATCGTCGCAGGCATAATAATATAATGGTCCTAGTAAAATATAACAACCAGTCTGAGTCTCAATCAGGCAACTCAACTCCACATCCCTACATCGAATAGATACCAGTTCTAGTTCTACAGTCATATCTAACCGAAGGCAAATCACCCCCAAGAAGCAAATCGCCTTCCCCCGGCTCAAAGACAAAAAAAAAAATCAAGGGTCTAGATCCCCCCCAATCCCTAAGTATCCCAGTCCCAGTCCCAGTCGGTATCACATCATAGTCATACTATTCGCGGCACCGGATACCCCAAAGTCCCGCGGAATTACTCTATTCGATTCTATACCACAACGGGGAAAAGATAGATAGCGCATGCTCTCTCCTACTACAGTCTAGTAACCTATCTAATCCTTGCGTCGCGGAAGAGTTCCCGGAATCTGGCACCGGGTAAAAAAATACTCTAACGCTTGCAGGTCATCCTGGTTCGATGGAAGTGGCGGGTGTCTCCACGTGGCTTTGGCGTCGGCATTTGGAAATTAAAGATGGTCCTCCTGATTCTGATGATCTGATCAGGTTGCATGATACTTTAGTTTGCTTTACCTATATGGTTTCCCTGCATTCGAGCCTCTAGAATATCCTACGTGAAGGTGTGGGTTGTCCTGCAGGCTAAAATAAGAAAAATAAGGCAACTATGATATTGGTAGAGGTATAACGGAACGATAGCATTAAAACAATAGCGTTGTGTTCATTCAATCCGAAGAAGATCAAAACATGCCCATAACCTAGAAAATCCCGATCCAAAGAGCCCGTCGCATGTCGGAAAGTAGATGCTAACTGAGGGAAAGAAAAAGCCAAAGGTCAAAGGAATATTACTCGTCACGCATCCTCATTCTCAACCTTGATCATCGTTTCTCGGCTCTCCTCATCGTCCTCTTCTTCTTGAATCACGCTCAGTTCCATCTCTGTGGTGGGGCGGATATCCCCGGCGGGTTCGACAGATTGTCGTGCATCCGTGAAGTCTGTCTCTGCAGTCGCCGAACGTTCCCTGGTGTTGCGTTCGGCCTCCTTCATGGCCCGCATGGTGAGGATCTTCAGGACGGAGTTCTTGACCTTTACGAGGGCGTTTCTGCTGGAGGCATCCACTGCGACATTCTCCTCAATGGCCTCGTCGAGGAGCTCCTTGGTTTCCTCTGCAAGCTTGGCTTGATCGGCATCGATCTCAGTCGTAGCACTGCGTGTGCTGGAGCGGAATGGATCTTCACCCTCAGGTGCACGAGAGCCAGCACGCGAGCCAGCTCTCGAGGACGCCGCCGGTGCCGAGGGTGGTGCAATATGCACCTTGCTTACAATCGAAAACAACAGTTTCTTCTCTTCCCTTGTGCACTTCGGAGCACCTGCGCTTACTCCAAGAACGCGCTCTAGAATATCCTTCACCAGCGCCAAGTGCACAAAGCCGCAAGCACTGGAACTGGCCGCGCCTCCCGCGAGCACCCGTTCTCCTCCCAGGCCAACCACTCGTCGCTCATCAGTCCATTCAACAAGCATACCAACGACTCCGGTCATGAGAGCCTTGACTTCTCGCTCAGCGAGGCTCTCGTCGATGTCGCCATCGCTATCTTCCTCTGCTTCGAGAGAGAAGTACTCCTCTGCTGCGTGGAGAACCGCCCGGACTACCGGTACAGCTATCCGGCGCATATGCTCCGTGTTGGCCAGACGAGAATGGCAATAGACGGGGAAGAAGTAGGCAAGAGCCTGTCTCAGTGCAGGATTTTCCCGAGTTCGTGGGTGGAAGAACGAAACCACCAGGGACTGTAGGAGGGTCTCGATGGCAGACTCGTTCAGTTCTTTGATAGCAGGGGGGATATTAGGTCCAGAGGGCGAGAAAGTGTTGGTGAGCAGAAGCTTCGAAAGAGCTGTGGCTGCAGAAGTCTGAACCGAGGCTGGCGAATTGGCTTTCAGGGCCCTTGAAAACGCCTTCAAGAGTGATTTCTGGAAAACCGGCGGGGATACAGTGTCGCCATCCGGCTGAGCAACAGGAAGAAGCAGGGTGGGATGGGTCGTGAGCATGTCCGAAAGGATTTGTAGCGCGGTCACTTGGAGAGCTTCGTGTCCCTTGCTATAGCAATGGATAAAGAGAATCATGTTCTCTTCTGCGAGGGTCTACAAGACAAGTCAGCCTGCGAAATGGAGAATAATGGTTATTAGGTACGTACCTTGTCAAGTAGACAGCAGAGACCCAAACATTCCAGTCCCCTTTCTCTGATAGGCGCTTCATGACTCCGAACAGCCGGAACCACGAGGTTATTCAACATGGTGACTAAATGCATGTTCTTCTGCAGATTGCCCTCCACATTTTGGAGCATGCACTGGGCGATATGCAGGCACTTCATGTTGATAACGATCTCTCGGAGAATCTTAGCCTTGGCCTGTTCTTTATCGAAAGGCTGATCAGGAGTCTCGGATCGATGACGGCTTGAAGCATCGTCACTCAGTTCAGACTTGGCGGAAACGAAGCTATCCTCCGTCATGATATTATCGTGGACCTCTGCAACTGCTTCAAGAACCACACCGCAGAACTCGCTTTCTCCCGCAGCATCGGGCCCACAGACGGCTCTCAAGACTTCCACTGTGAGCTTCGTGCACTCTTCAGGCAAGTCTGCAACGGCCAGTGTCTCCCGTAGAAGCGAGAACATCTTCCGCCTTCCGACTTCATCACTGTAGTCCAAAGTGAGAGCGATATGAAGGAGCTGTTCAACGATAAATTCATTCTCCACCGTGTCTTCCTCATTACCCTCGCCCATCTCCTTGGCATTTTTGATCTTCTCCAGGAGGGCTGTAGTGTATTTCGATAAGAAATAAGCCAGAGCTGTCACTTCTGGCATCTTCTCATCGCCCAGGGATTCGTATTTTCCGTCGTTCTCCAGTCGGCAGAAATCATTGAAGCTGCGCGCCAGAAACGCGGATTCCGCAGTAAGCGTATCCCAGAACGCTTCATCAAAGAGAATCTCTTCTCGATAATCAGGGCGACCTTCCCAGAAGCTCTTCATCGCTTCGTGCGCAACACCGCCCTCCATACCGGAGTTGATCACGTCGATTCTCTCCAGCAGCTCCAAGAGCGCGGAAAGATTTGGAGGCGACAGCTGGCCCACTGGGCCTCCTTGTTCCGCATCATCTCTCTTCCCAGCACAGTCTTCGATCCATCGCTCATAAAATAGTTTGCCCGCCGCTTTCTTAACATTATCGTCACGGTCTCGAAGACCCCATCTGAGGAGCTTCTCGCGCATAGACAATGACAAATGACGGAAGTCTCCCAACGTGGGGAGTAGTCTCGCGTACAGTGCACGTCTGGTGGCTGCATCGAGGTCACGGGCACGTTCGAGGAGATAGGGCAAAGTGGAAGCTGAGAGCGGCAGATTAAGAAGCAGTGTCTTGCGCACTTCCGCACTAGTGTCATTCTGCAGAATATCAATTAGCTTCTCAAGTAGAGCGGCTCCTCCATCGTCATCGTCATCCTCTTCTGCGTCGTTTCCAGCCAGACGTCCCAGACCCAGGACCGCCTGTACCCTAACCGTAGGCTCCTTATCTCTGATCCGCTTCAGAAGGGCCTGGCGGATCAGATGGTAAAGCTCATCATCGATCGAGTCGACGGAATTGATGATGTGAGATATGATTTGTGTTGTACGGTATCGCACAGTCTTGTCTTTCGCTGCCAGCAGCGGGGTCATGATTGAGATAACATGATGTATCAGCCGTGCCGTAGGGGTCTCTGGGAACGTGTCGTCCTCATCTGCGGGCGCAAATATCCGCGTTTCTGCTCAATGTCAGCATCAAGCCTTAAGGCCGATAGGAATAGATGTGTATTCACCCTTTTCTGATGCGTGAGCCACAAACAGTCCCAAAAAGCGGATTACGCGATCTCCAACAGGCTCCGACTTCTTGATAGGAACCAGACGCAGTATACACCTGCTTATCTCGACGTTGAACTCTTTCTCGGCCTCCGTCTGTTCTTCTGGTAGGATATATTCCTCCGGCTCGTTCTGTCCATCCGGGCCTTTCTTGCCCGTCTTTCCTTTCTTGGCCACTATTCCACAACAAGTCTCTTGTATCTTCCGCAGTCGAACAACCAGCTTCCGGTGAACTGTAGTAGAGCGCTGGGAATCGGCAAATATCGTGCAAACATCCCGGCGCAAGGAGGGCGAAGTGCTAGGCGGCGCAGGTTCTTCCGGAACGACTGAGGGCGCAACAGATCCCGCGCGCCCAGATGGCTGCGCAGACGATCTGCGCGCGGTGGTGCTGCTAGAACGGGCGGAAACTCGAGCAGGCATGATGATACCTCTGCGAAGGTGTGTCGACTACGTTATGTTCGAGTTAATTAGGGGATGGGTGAAATCTCGGTCGCTGACGGTCGAGTCCACGGGAAACTTAAGACATTCTTAAACTAAGCGTCATAAGTCTTAACAGTCGTCAATGTCTGCAGATGCAATGCGATGCGATATTGTCCTGATCAGGTTGTCGAAGACAACCGCCGTATCGTCGATGAAACTGATGACTGCACGGCGCGGAGTAAACAAAGGCCCGAAGGGGTAAACAAAGCTGAGGCTTCCGCTGTCACGCTCACGCTAAGATAAGGGCAAGGGCTAGGGTAAGGGCTACATCTACAGGCAGTTTCCAGCTTCATGTTCCTCATTTTGAAGGATCATTGACACAATTCATCTCTGAACAGGAAAATTATTAGACCAATTCCTCTAGCATGATTCTAGTTCTCATACAAGGCTGCAATGCTCGTTCACTCCCATCTTTATCGGACAAGTATCCGTCCCGCACACGTGATTTCGCGGCTGTGCTGACTCATCCCGACAATCGGACGGTCTTTGCGGAGAAGCCGGCGATTGCGACATTATTGATTTTCCTGGAATCTCTTGTCTGATCAGCTCACACAGACACTGCAAAGATCAGAGCTGCCCAGCATGTTCAGAAGAGGTGTGCGCCAGTTCGCCACGACGGCGCTGCGGAGCGCTGAGGCTTCGACTCCGTACCACATCAAGGTGTCCAAGGCGCAGGGCGTCGTCAACGGTCTCACGGAAGGCATGTTTCCATCATTCAATGCTAGACTGTAGCTAACAATCTGATCCTATGCAGCCATTGGAAATACTCCACTGATCCGCCTGAAGCGCCTCTCTGAGCAGACCGGCTGCAATATCCTGGGCAAGGCTGAATTCCAGAACCCCGGTGGAAGTGTTAAGGACCGAGCCGCGCTTTACGTCGTTAAGGATGCGGAGGAAAAGGGACTTCTCCGTCCTGGTGGAACAGTTGTCGAGGGCACGGCTGGAAACACCGGAATTGGACTGGCCCACGTCTGCCGTTCAAAGGGTTATAAGCTCGTGATTTATATGCCTAATACTCAGTCGCAGGGCAAGATTGATCTCCTGCGCCTGCTCGGTGCCGAGGTCTACCCGGTACCTGCCGTGGCATTCGACAACCCTGAGAATTACAACCACCAGGCACGTCGTCATGCGGAATCGCTTGATAACGCTGTCTGGACGAACCAATTCGACAATATTGCCAACCGTCAGGCTCATATTGAGACTACTGGTCCGGAGATCTGGACGCAGACGGAAGGAAAGATCGATGCTTTCACTTGCGCCACGGGAACTGCTGGTACATTGGCTGGTATCACAAGATATTTGAAAACCGTGAGCGACGGACGAGTCAAGAGCTTCTTGGCCGACCCTCCAGGCAGTGTCCTCCACAGTTACATCCAGAGCGGTGGCAAACTGGTTGAACGTACGGGCAGCAGTATCACCGAGGGCATTGGACAGGGACGTATCACGGACAACTTGAAGCCTGACATTGATCTACTCGACGGTTCACTAAATATCAGCGACGAGAAGACCATCGAGATGATCTACCGCTGCCTCGATGAAGAGGGCCTGTACCTGGGTGCTAGCTCCGCTCTTAATGTTGTTGCCGCCAAGGAGGTTGCTGAGAAGCTAGGAAAAGGTCACACAGTCGTGACAATTCTCTGCGATGGTGCGTACAGGTATGCTGATCGCCTGTTCTCCGATAAGTGGCTGCGCAGCAAGAACCTGCGGGATTCCATCCCTAAGCACCTTGAGAAGTACATCGTACTGCCTTAAACTCTGGGAGCGAAGCTCGCTGAGCTCGAGTTCTCTAGCAACTAGCTCACCCATCCATCTCTGTGGGTGGAGCTAGAAAGGCGTGGGAGGAACCCGACAGGAGGCCTGCCAGCAGGCAGGCTCCGACATAAACCATTGTCTGAATAACAGTGTTGGTTGGGACGCATAACACTGTCTTGTATCTGTACATATACATTGAGAAATTAGCCTGTCTGCATTACGGGTAACCAGAGCAGCGTTTCGTTCATGATCAGTATGTAGAAGGCCGGACCGGAACTGCCTTGGCAACCTCTGCCGTTCTTGTCCTGAGACTCACCTCCTTGGAGGCTCAAAGTATGACAATCGCGTCATCAAAGTATCCGATAATCTAGCTAGCGGTCAAGTTGAGCCGTGGTGTCTGCTCTCACCAGGCGACGAACCAAATGAAAGCACGAGAGCTTGTTGATCCTCGTATAGTTCAGATTCCTCGACCGCAACCATCTCTTCACTAACTCGGGTTGGGGATCTATCTTAATGGACAGGAGAAATGATTATTGATTCTGTTACTGACCACCGTCGAGAAAATTGCAAGGATTCTGCGGCATTTCAGCCCTATCACTGCAAATACACCTGGTAGCTTGAGTGGTGGCCCATCGATCGGCATCCTTTGGCCTGATACAAATGACTTAACTGTCACACACCTCGCATAGAAGAGTGGTTTAATGTGTTGAAAGGATACATTTGGTTTTCTAGCAGTGCTCTATCTACAGAAGTATTGTGCTTGGGCTGTTTTCGACAGACAAGACTCTCCGCCGATGTTGTATGGGAGCCAGCCACCAAAGTGTGCTAGAGTGTAACGGACATAATCACGTGATTGTAAATCATCCACCAAACTGAGACCTCAAGCCACGTTTCCCATAGACGATCGATCTATCGGAATAACGTACGCCAGGATCGCATCTCTCTTCTCTACAGGCTATCGCAAGGACAGCTAGAACAGTAGTGAAAAGAAGATCGATCTTCCCAACCACTCGCAGCGTTATCGAGTTTCCTCAAAACGCATCGCGAAGCGGTCGTGCCTGCAGTGAGGATCTGCAAAGCACAGTTTGACAAGACTCCGAACCCATCCAGTAGGGAGTCATGGAACTTGATTTTCAAAAATTCCCAGCCGATCCGAAGACCAACTGGAGCGGTCAAACTAGGTAGTTTTCAACTAGCAAAAACGCGATCTCGGACGAATCCTCACTGATACGCGTATGCCCGTGCACTAGGATGGAGAGGAAAAGAAAGAAAAAGATCAAAGGAGGGCCGGTCGAGGAGGCTTAAATACCTTGGAGCGGGAAGAGGGTTTCGCGCTAGTGTAAGCGAGATCCGTTAAGCGAGGCACTAGTCCTGTTTTGGTTTGTTGCCTCCGCCGAAGTTCTGCCAGCTTCGGTCGGTGCCTGGATGATATGGAAATTAACTTATCAGTGGCACCATCATACCTAGTACTCTAGAGTCTCGAGCAGGATGGCAAATAAGTGAGATTATAATAACCATGCTTGAGGGTCTCTCGCATCGAAAGTGGGGGTTGGAAGCGGGAAGAGAACGTGGGGTTCATCTAGCAGGCTAGCTGGACTTGGAGCTTGTGCAGTTCATAGAGCAGCAAACACGATAATGGAGTATTCCGATACCTGCACTGTGACACAACCAGAATACTTGATGCGCCCAGTATTGTCTACAAGGATGCTTCCGTAATGTTATAGCGACCAAACCTAGCAGGTAGAAATGGGAAATCCTGATGCAGTGTTATTTCGCGTTCATGGATTGATCAAGGTCCTCGAAATATATATTGTTCGGCCTGCAACGTCTTTGCCATACATTACTTCAAGTCTACGCACATAACGAGGCCTAACCATCCACTATAAATTTGTACAGTACAGTCAAATAATAGCAACAATACCCGTATCTTACAGCTCCCAAGAATCGCGTGCATCAAAACTATTGTAGTATTACATTCTACGCTCCGTTGTCTGGTTGGGGGCTACCTCCGACCAAGCCTCCGATCGCTAGCGGCGGAGAAGAATCCGAATATTTTTGATGTCATATTCGTCTCGACTCGACTTCTTCCTTCACCTTCATACACCAACAATAATGTCGACCGCAAGAGGCGTCTCAATTGCTCTTCGCCGGGCACGACTGCCCAGGGCCAGCCGCGTCGCACGCCCCATTGTCCCTTACGCGCCCGCAGCAGCGGTGCGGTCGTTCAGCGTCTCCTCCGCAGTCGGAGCGGACGCTACAAAGGAAATCAAATATACGAGCGCCGCCTATCCTAACGTCAAGCGGGACCCCAAGTTCGCTGACCTGACAGAAGAGCATGTTCGCTACTTCAAAAGTCTTATGGACGCTCAGTCTGCCGTCATTGATGGCGTGACGACGGAAGCAGCAGACGATATCGAGCCATTCAACAGCGACTGGATGCGCAAGTACCGCGGACACACCAGACTCGTGCTCAAGCCCCAGACCAAGGAGGAAGTCAGCCAGATCTTGAAATACTGCAACGAGAACAAGCTCGCTGTGGTGCCGCAGGGTGGAAACACCGGACTGGTCGGAGGATCTGTTCCTGTTTTCGACGAGATAGTCATCAACACCTCCCGGATGAACAAGATCCGTTCGTTCGATGAAGCCACTGGAGTCTTGGTTGCCGATGCGGGTGTCATTCTGGAGGTGGCCGATCAGTATCTGGCAGAGCGAGACCATCTGTTCCCTCTGGATCTGGGTGCCAAGGGATCCTGCCACATTGGCGGCAACGTCGCTACGAACGCTGGTGGACTGCGTCTACTGCGTTACGGAAGTCTGCACGGAAACGTGCTGGGTGTTGAGGCTGTCCTGCCCGATGGCACCATTCTTGATGGTCTCTCGACGCTTCGAAAGAACAACACCGGCTACGACCTCAAGCAGCTCTTCATTGGCGCCGAGGGTACGATTGGAATCATCACCGGAGTGTCCATCCTGTGCCCTCCTCGTCCCAAGGCTGTCAACGTCGCTTACTTCGGTCTGGAGAGCTTCGACCAGGTCCGTCAGGCCTACAAGGAGGCCAAGGGACAACTGTCCGAGATCCTGTCTGCGTTTGAGCTGATGGACGGACGGACGCAGAACTTGGTGCACAAGGTTACTGGAAACAAGCGCCCCCTGGAGGGAGACTACCCCTTCTACTGCCTGATCGAGACCAGTGGATCCAATGCGGAGCATGACATTGCTAAACTGGAAAGCTTCCTGGAGTATATCATGGGTGAAGGCATCGTTGCGGACGGTGTTCTGGCGCAAGATGAGTCTCAGATCCAGGCGCTCTGGGGCTGGCGTGAGGGCATCACGGAAACCCTGAGCCACCTGGGTGGTACTTACAAGTATGATGTTTCCATCCCGTTGGCGGAACTCTACCAGCTCGTGGAGGACTGCCGGGAGCGTCTGACAAAGCTGGGCTTCGTCGGAGATGACGACTCCTTCCCGGTCAGAGACGTCGTCGGATACGGCCACATGGGTGACTCGAACCTTCACTTGAACGTCTCCGTGCGACAGTACAACAAGGATGTCGAGAAGGCGATCGAGCCGTGGGTGTACGAGTGGATCCAGAAGCGCAATGGCAGTATCAGCGCCGAGCATGGACTGGGGCTTGCTAAGAAGGAGTTCATCGGCTACAGTCAGAACGACACGAACTTGAAGCTGATGAAGCAGATCAAGAACCTCTACGATCCGGTAAGTAGACCTAGGTATCTCACTGTTCACGAATGACGCGAGACTAACTTTGACATCAGAACGGAATCATGAACCCTTACAAGTATATATAAACAATCTAAAAGCGACAGCTCCAGATTCATCTTCATTCTATCTTCCCACGGGCAGCACGTGAACCGTAAGGAAACGTCCACAGGACTAAAGCAAGCATGTACTGTACATCTAGAGCAGCCATTCGTGTAATATACCCTCGGCCTTCTCACTTTACGACCTGAGTAGGAAAAGTGCAACCAGTATCTACCACGGTACCACCAGCAATGGTCCTCCACAAATCACCCCTTATGACGCAAAATATGCAGGTACAGCACCCTAAATCCCCCCCAAACCCACACAAGCATGCATAACTATGTATATCAAGTTCCTCGGCTATCAACCGACTCAGAAAAATCCGGAGAAGGACTCCTCCCAGAAGAGGCATAAGCAATATAAAGTTCATTCTAGACCCCCAAGAATGGAACCTAGACTTGGGCAACTAGGCAATGACAGCTCTTGTACCTGGCAGGTGACGTCCTTGACGTGCGAATCATCATGTCTTCTGTGTGCTGTGGAGGGCTTGGAGCTCAGGTACGAAGCAAGGGGGAGCGTAGAAGCGTGGAAGTTTATGTTGTGGAGGGGTAGCGTGATGTCCTTGCGTTTTGCTTGCCTTGTGGCTTTTACGAGAAATTGTGCAAAAAAGATTCATATGAAGGAAAAGGGAAGAGAAGGATGGGGTGTTATGTAGTTCAGCTTGGTTTGATTCCTCGTGCTTTATTATTGTCTTTTCTTTATCTTTATCTTTATTTTCATTTTATTGCCATTTTTTTTCGTTTTCTACTTCCTCTTGGTATATAGTAGTAGTTCCTAGCGGGCCGCTTTGCTAATGACAGTAATTCCCGTCCCGAGGCTCGAACACGAATTGACTTTGTAGAGTAGAAGACACGGTACAACGGGAGACTCTTCTAGATGACAATGGATGTAGTGATCTGCTCGTATTATCGCCAATGATCAGGTGTGATGTGATATGACGGGTATCCGCTTCTCGGATATTGAGCGGTGAGACAATCTCCCGTTTAGGTGGTTCGATTTTCTTTTGGTTATTATTATTACTATCTTCTTGATGTAAACAAGTTGCCGAAACGGGACGATGTAGAGAGGGGGCTGATGTGATTGTCAGCAACAGGAAATCTCGTTCGTTATATGTGAAAAAGGCAATGAGGCAAAAACATGATCTCTTGTGTGTCATCCCCAGGAATATAATCGAATAATACTCATCTGATCCGACCTTCTCGATGGAAGATTTATCGTATATTATAGAGTATTATTATCTGCTCACAATCACAATCCCATGGTAACAACCCGGGGGTGGAACATCTAAAAGACCCGCCCTAAAATAACGCCGCATTAGCGTGTCCTGGTTGCTATGCGCGACGGGATGTTGGCCCCGGAACTTCAGCGGCAACCTTCGAAGAAGTTTAGGTAGGGGAGGACGATGGCCCACGGCTGCGAAAGGCTCCGGGTGACCGCTCGGACGGTTTGATCGGCAGCTTTTTGGGATAGGCGACGTTTGATAGATAATAATCAATTTGTTCGCCCGCATTCTTCCCGAATCACTCCCTCGTTCCACGTCCCTTTGGGCTGCTTGTGTCGGGTTGTCTTTTCCCCTCCTTCAGGCTTCAAGCTCCGCTGCTCGTTTTGAGTTGTTGTCGCTGGGCTGCTTGCGATTCAGGCGAGAGCCTAGATTCGACGAACAGAGGGGGCTTGTGCTGTTGATTTGCTGGTTTCCGTGTTTGGACGTTGACTTTTCTTGTTCCTGCGCAAGTCGCCGGTAAGGCAAGATGGAAGACATGGCCAATCGATACCAGATGATGGAGGAGTTGGGGAGTGAGTTACTCAATTCATAGCATTGTGTCTTGTTGTCAGCTTCTTGTGCTAACAGCGGTAACTGCAAACAGGTGGAAGCTTCGGGACGGTATACAAAGCCATTGAGAAGGAGACTGGAGAGCTGGTTGCTATCAAGCACGTATGTTGAGTGAGCTCCTGTGGTGGTGGGCCCAGCTGACATTGTCGTTCTTCTCCAGATCGACCTTGAATCGAGTGAAGATGACATCCAAGAAATTCAACAAGAGATCTCGGTCCTGGCGACATGTGCGAGTCCTTTCGTCACACAATACAAGGCAAGCTTCTTGCGGGGCCACAAGCTGTGGATTGTCATGGAATTCTTGGGAGGAGGCTCGTGTCTGGACCTGGTAATACCGATTTCGACTCGACGTGGGATGTACCAAAGCTAATTTTCATAGCTCAAACCCGGAGTTTTCAACGAAGCCCATGTTGCCATCATTTGTCGCGAGTTGCTTTTAGGTCTGGATTACCTGCACAACGAAGGAAAGATACACCGAGATATCAAGGCGGCAAATGTTCTCCTCTCGCATGCCGGAAAGGTCAAACTGGCGGATTTCGGAGTCGCCGCACAACTCACTAATATCAAATCTCAAAGGAACACATTCGTCGGGACGCCTTTCTGGATGGCGCCGGAGGTTATCCAGCAGGCTGGATATGACTTCAAGGCAGACGTCTGGTCTCTTGGTATTACGGCAATGGAGATGCTCAACGGGGAGCCGCCGAATGCGAGCACGCATCCGATGAAAGTCCTGTTCCTCATTCCGAAGGCACCCGCTCCTCGACTTGAAGGGAATGATTTCAGCAACACCGTAAAGGATTTTATCGCTCAGTGTCTGATCAAGGACCCGGATCGGAGACCTTCGGCAAAGGAACTGCTTAGACATAAATTCATAAGGAACGCCGGGAAGACGGAGGCCCTGCAGGAGTTGATCCAACGGAAACATGACTGGGACTCAGGAAAGGGCCAGACAGACAATGTCAAATACTATGCGGAGTCTCTGTAGGTCAATGAGACCTTCTCGAGATGAACAACAGCTAACCGTCTCAGGAATACCATATCGCCCAAAGATGATGATGACGGATGGGTCTTCGACACAGTCAAAGCACCGACAATGGCCATTCCCAAGCAGACACTGCGGAGGAAGAAGCTTCCCACGATCCCACTTGAATGTCCCGAGGAGCAAGAGACAGAAATGTCTCAGGGAATGGAGAATCTCCATATCGAGAGTCCGCAGTACCCACCTCAGCCTGCTGCCAACTTCACAGTACGGCGGGTGACAGGACCTGAACGTTCTCCGTCCGTCAAGAGAGCCAACAGCAAGCGCAAGTCTAGTGGCGTGAAACAGCCGCTGGGCTTGAACCTGAGTTTTGGAAATAGCCCATCTACCGTTCGTCAGTTCCGCCGCACGTCGGACAAAGTGGTAGGAGACGACGGCCAGTACTCTTCACTGCCTGCGGGTATGGAGGAGAATATGGGACAGAAGACTCTGTTCTCGGACAGCAACAGCAAGGAGGCGCAGCTTGGTCGAAGAGCGTACAACAAGGCTGTCGGCCTGTCCTGCCAGGAGATCCTTGCGAATACAGGTGACGGGGAGAAGAGAGAGGCCATTTCACGGTTAGCTGAAGCCTGGAGTGATCTGGAAATGGTTGATCCAGAAGGCCTCTACCATATCGTGAAGTTAATGAATGATAAGATTCAAGGGTAAGTATCTCCCATGTATTTAATGGGGTGTTCGACGCTGACTTCTGCTATCCAGGGACGCAAAGCTTTCCGCTGCTCTTCTCCCTGAAGCTCCGCCCACTGCTCCTCAGAAGCCACGGTTGGTCCTCGCGCAGAACAATCCTCATCTCAAGAGTCACCGTCGCCGTCAGTCAGCGCAAGTCCATGCCGAAGTGGAATGGCAAGGCCAGTCACCGAATCTGCCAGGACAGCATGTTCCTGGGATGGAACATACGCAGCAGCTGGCCGATGTCTTGTATCAGCGCTGGACAGAAGGTCTGCGTATTCGATGGCCCGCTGTATGACGATATAGACCGGAGTAGCCCGATGTTTGACGTGGTCGCCTTGACATTTGGCGGCCTTCGGATTGCGATTTCACTGTATATTTGATTGGCATCTGTTCGTCTCATCTTCTCTTCACTCGATCTCGCGGACCATTTGCTTCAGTGGTATCCTGGGAATCGGCATCGCTTATCTTTTAATTTTCTTCGACTGCATCCAGCCTGCTGCTTTCATCTGAGCAGCCGCTGGTTGACGACGCCCATACCCCGTGACTTATATCTGCCTATGCATCATGGGTTGCTTGCTGATCTGCAGGGCGTTTGTAACTTTTTGTCTGCTGGGCTTTGCATTGCCTGTACGATAAGAGGGATTTCTTTGCTGAGTTTGGTCCCTGATGTATTATGCCCATTGTACCATTTCCCCAGGGACTTATCTGGATGATGCCCCTGTTGACATCTTTGTTCCCATATGATGATGATGCCTCATTTTGTTTTTGCTCCAGCTTCACTTTTGATCTTTGAAGGTAGATAGTATTTTCTTTTGAAGCTTATTTATAGGCCTCTTGTCGCTGTTGATAGTTGTAAGATGGATTGATTCGTCAGTGCATCCTGTGTGATAATGAAGAGACTAGAAGCAAAATAATGTATAGGAGACAGCGGGTCCAACAAATGCTCCAAGGAGTCCAAGGAGTTCAAAGGTCAGATGTGCCATAATAATAATAACAACTGAGATTAAATTACAGCTCTGTAGATGCCCCCGTCTCATTTCTCTTAGCGGCGCTAAGGTCTCTCACGGTCTAGATTAGTGTTAGGGGCAGGGCTTCACGAGGCGGTGGATACAAAATAACGGGCGTCCACGCATTCTATGGAGGACTGGACTGACCGCATTTTGATGCAGCGGACAGTCTACGCATAAAAGACTTCTGTCAGGCAAAGGAGACAGGATCTAGATATACCATAACTATGGGGTCCTCCGTGGATGGCAGACTGCGGAGATTCGTCCAACCGCTCGGTTTCTTCCGCCTCACAGCCACATGGCCCAGATCGAACAACGATGCTGAGCAGCGTTGACAGGAAACATTGCAGGAGGTACCGTGGCTCAAGCGTGAAGTTCTCGAAACCAACGGCGCTCATCACGGAGCATGACGAGTCGTCTGGAGCCCCTGAAACGAGGCGTTGTTCTCTCCGGACGGAAAGGATGAGCGGCTTCGCGAGGCCCACCGCGGCTCGTCCGCAGTCTAGAAGAACGGCCCAGTGAATGATTCTTTTTCCAGACGATGCATCGCTCTGTTATTAATCCTTTGCTGCGTCTCTCCTCGTTTTCTGACTTGCTCTTCTTTATCCTGGCTGTCGACGTGTTCTTCTGACCTGCAAGGATGGTGGCTGTTGTCCCTCGATCGCACTGCAAACGCCTCCTATAAGAGTAGATACAGTCTGTTTGTATTCACAGTCGCCGCCTTATCATGGAGGAATCGCCGGAAACGGTTATCGACAAGAATGCTGCGGAGTCGACCCAGACGATGGCCTCGCCTCCATCTCCAGATGAGATGCGCGCTTCCAAACGGTCGTCTCTCCCCGCTCGTCCCAACGGTGCTGCTCGACATGCCAAGCGCATGACCTTGAACTTCCCTATCAATGTTCCCCCGACTCCTACTCTGCGGTCCGACCAGAACTCGCCTTTCCCAGCTGTCATGACGCCGGCATCACAGTCCTCAGCCTATTCGTCGCCTTCTCTCGCAGCAGCACCGACTCTGATCGATGACTCGACTGATGGATACGATTTCCTGACCGCGATCGCGTCGCAAGAGCGCAGGGTGCTCGAGCTCCGGGAGGAGCTCCAGCGTGCTGAGAACGACTTGGCAACTCTGAAGAAACAGTGGGCGTTGACGGAGAGGTCGAGGAAGCGGACACAGGCCAGCCTTCAGGCGGAGGTACTGAAGCCGTTGAAGTCTGATACGTCTGCTGCTGGTGACCAGTCACCCAGCATCGATACTCAGAGCATCGCCAGTCTCGACTCGCCATCGGTGGCATCGGTTGCATCAAAGAGGCTCAGCCGCGATCTCGCACTGCGAGAAAGCATCCGTGCTTCTGGTGACGGAGGGACGTCCATCTCTGCCAACGGAAGACGTGTCTTCCATGGTTCCAGACATACGCGCACACTCTCACTGCTGTCCCCGGATCTGAACGGAAGTTTCCGGCAGACACGAGATGCAGGGGATGCTAAGAACGATAATATCCGCGCTTCCAGGTCACCGCGGTCAGCTACTTTGCCGTCCATGGACCGTAACCATGAGTCTAGAAAGGACTTGGACGACTGGAAACCGATAGAAGAGTCCTTGCATCAATGGCGGAGATCGATACCCCCATCGTCACGCGATGCACTGGTGCGAACCGGCAAGCAGATGGCGTCCGATCTCAGAGAAGGTCTCTGGACGTTCTTGGAGGATATTAGGCAGGCTACTGTGGGAGAAGAGGGTATCAGCGCAACGGAATCCAGAGGGATATCGACAACCAGACGCACCGAAAGGAGTATCACCCCCAGGAGCGGAGAGAGGTCTACGAGTGGCGTATCGAGGTCATCGTCGTCTGCGTCGAAGGATAAAGCGAGGGACGTGACTAAATCTGGTAAAGACACTAAGCCGGCCGACATTGGAGTGTCGTTTTGGAGTGAATTCGGCATTGATACACCGGGGCAGACGTCCGCAAGCAGCAGCAGACTGGCAGAAAATACCCCAATCGCACAGAACGAACGAAGAGACTCGAACTCCCAAGACGTTGAAGACAGTTGGGAGGCGTGGGATTCGCCGCAGTCAAAGAAGACGCATACGCCCACCTCCAGCAGTTCTACGATTCTCTCGAAGAGAGATCAGTCTCCTATCACTCAGGCCAGCAGTCCCAGAACCAACGCCAGGTAAGTGTTGCATTCTTTCAATCCAATCCCAGAGTCGGATTATGCTTGGACGTACTTGATAGCTGATCATCACAGCGTGGCTGATTGGAACCCCATCCATCCCGACTCAGTGCCAAACCCGAGTATATCAGAAAGCATCCCGTGGCCGGCTTTGGCCAAGCTGAACACCTCTAAACTCACCCGGACGGCATCAAGCCTGATGGCTGAATGGGAACGCAGCCTTTCTTCTTCCCCGGAGCGGCGCCACAGCAAGCGGGACTCTTCGCTCTCGAGTAAAGGGAGCAAGAGTGATTAGCTGCTGAGCAGCGGCTCTCTTCCCGATTACGATTCTCTTTTCGTATGGTTCTTTTTCTCCCTTTCAACACGTTATATGCGCAATGACCAACGACTCCCATGCGGCTCCCGGACAGAGCATGCTCAAACAAGGCTAGCGACCAATGTCGAGCGGACCGACGCAGCATGAATGAAGATGTGCACGAAATCTCGACCGTTTAAAATATCCTGCTTTCTTTTCTCTCTGGAGGTTGCCAATATGGACCTTGTATTCTTTTTTGAGACCTCGCTTCTTGAGGGTGGATATTTCTTGGACTATGGTGTATTTACATTCTCCGTGTACATTTGATGAACCGGCTTTTGTGGCATTATCTAAAAGATTTCCCTTTTTATACTTCTCCATTTTCGACTATACTGAGCCTTGTTGAATACATTGTCATCCTAGTGATTAGGGGCGAATGTAGACTATATCGCACGGCATATCACGTGGTAAATTGCACAATCTGCATCTCCCGTCGGCCGTAAAAATAATTTTGCCGCATGGCCATCTCCGCGATTTGCCCGCAGCTGGTGTTCAGTGTCCATTCTACCTGTTTTCAGTCTTTGTTGGATCGTCACGCAGCAGGCTATACCTTGAGCTTTGCTCTATTCGAAGTCACATTAGCCTAGCTGTGGTTATAGCATACTGTGGGCATCGCATCGCACGACATATCCATCAAGGACCCAGCTGCTAGATCGCCTGGAAACAAACAATCCGCGATGAGCTTTCCGGGAATGACACCGCCCATCGGGGGCGCCCCAGGCGGAGGTGCTACTCAAGGAATGACCGAACAGGAACAAGCAATGGTCAAGGCGGTTAGTCTTTATCTTCCGTGTGTTTGAGTGGTTAACCGCTGTCGAGTTGGTGTGCGCGGTTATGAAGAACAGCTATCTTGCCAATTGGTTCAACGGTCTGTTATTCTCCAAAGGGCAGTTTAACTGATTCATATAGATGCAATCCGCAATGGAATCATGTCCAGTGAAGACGATCATTTCAGGAGGAATGGGATTTGCGCTCGGTGGTGCTTTTGGCTTGTTCATGGCTAGCGTAAGTTCCTTAATCTTCACTGCCAGCCTGGCTTTGGTACTGACGGAATATCTCTAAATCGCAGATGTCCTACGATTCATCCTTCACTCCCCAGGGCCGTGCAATTGCCGACCTCCCTTGGCGCGAACAGGTGCGCCAGGGTTTCAAGGACATGGGCAAGCGCTCATGGTCCTCCGCGAAGAATTTCGGTATTGTTGGTGCTTTGTTCTCTGGTACCGAATGCTGTATTGAAGGACTACGTGCGAAGAACGATCTCGCCAACGGTGTTGCTGCGGGATGCATCACTGGCGGTATCCTTGGTGCGAAGGCGGGTCCCCAGGCCGCAGCGGCAGGATGCGTCGGTTTTGCGGCCTTCAGTGCAGCGATCGATGCGTACATGAGGATGCCATCTGACTAAATTTGGACGAGACTATTTTCGCAAAGACAATCACGTTAAGGCTGTGACATTGTGTGTTACGCCTCTAGAGGTCTTGATGAGATCGATAATCAGCCGTCATGATTGAGGGCATGCTATTGGGATGGCGTTTCGGTGTTCAGTCGCGATAAAACTCGGGACGCATTGCTGGAGTTATGGTTTTCAATTTGGGACCATCTTTGGACGGTAATCAGGTTCGGCCTTTTCTTGCTGATAGAGTGCATCGTTGCCACTCTGGCATTGGGTTGCATTACATCGCGCCGCCTTCTGCTACTGGTCCGGCGATAGAGAAAGACTTCAGTTTCAGGAGTCCTAGCACCTGTTTCCAGCGCCGTGTGGCGTCTTCGGGTATTAGTACGTGGATGAGGACTCCCTACTCACTTGACATTGATGGCTTACCGGCCTTCTTTGCTGTACATTATTATGTTGTGATTCGAAGATAAACTACGTCTCTTCCCTGTACGAGAAGAATATTCATTTACAACCGACTTCTGGGTTCATTTGATTCGATAGTTTGATAATGTATCGATTTTGACATTGAATCTGTTTCTCTGGTCTCCGGTAGCATCTCCCTAACGTCACTTGTGCCTTATCTCCTGCAAATATGCCTGTTTATTCACCGTGGAATGAAATTCAGACGGCAACGAATGATATAGATTAGAGCTTCTCAATTAGACTTGATAGATACCTTTCATGCGGATCTCGACTGAGTGGCGCAATAGTAGTGTCTTGGGATTGGAAAGCAAGAGTGTACTTAGTATTACTTACGGGCTTTGCATCTCGACTAGTTCAACCCCTCCCTCTTTCTTGATACATCCAGCCAGAGAAACATTTAGAAACCTGAACTGCATTAGCCATTGTTACCTTAGGAATAGTTATAAATTCTTGTCGATAGGCCCAAGCTGCCTTGGGCACCTGCAGGAAAGCCTCGTGTTTCGTTTATTGGCCACTGCCACTTGCATCCAGATGCACCGTGAAGCCACCGCTGCATACCATCAAATATGTTGCATCCCGATGAAATCCGTATCCTTCCATGCTGTGCCACGTTTCACTGGATACGAGAGCATTTTCTAGGAAAGTATGAGGAAGCGGCGATGCAGTGGCCCCGACCGCAGTCGTGATTGAGCTCAGACCTTAACCAGGATCTCCAGAGTATATAGAGTAAGCTGTCGTCGGCCATGAGAGTCGTGCGATGCTTCTAGATCTCCAATATACCATATAGTGGGACTGATCCACCGTGGAAGGGAATCAATCCGATCTGATCTTATCGATAACGATCATCGATCCGCCACTCAGCCCCTGTGACGTATTTGGCCTCCGAAAGTATGTATGCTATACATAACACTGTTTGCTAGCATCTTGAACCATTGCGCTCCCGGGCCAGATTGGTACAGTACGTTTTCTGACTAAACTTACAGTTCTTG
The DNA here is from genome assembly GCF_004022145.1 of Paecilomyces variotii. Taxonomy (NCBI): domain Eukaryota; kingdom Fungi; phylum Ascomycota; class Eurotiomycetes; order Eurotiales; family Thermoascaceae; genus Paecilomyces; species Paecilomyces variotii. The sequence continues at coordinate 204,621 of NW_021167154.1, forward strand.
AACAAGATGGCTACTGCTACTACCACTGTAAGTTCATCACCGTCTTTTTTCTTCTTAGAAATACTTTAACTGTACCGTATGAGCTCACCGTGATCGATGCAGGAGTATCGACGTCAGAAAATAGAGTATTCGGTGGACAAGCCGCTGAACAAGGAGCCTCCTGTGAAGAAACTCATATCGAGGTATATGTGCTTTGTACCAATTTGATCCAGAAGTTACGCCAAATTGACCATACCTCATGCAGCTTCATTACTCCCGAAGACGCCGCTTACGATCGCAACCATGGCCCTATTCCGCATCTTGCAGGGGAGAAACACCGCGTTGTAGTTGATGGGATCGTATCGCGCCCCCTTTCACTCTCTATGGACGACCTCCGGACCAAATATCCCCAGCATGAGGTCATTTGCGCTTTACAATGTGCCGGAAACCGACGTCACACTATGCGGACTCTCCTGAAGGAAGTCGAAGGAATCGATTGGATGGACGCTGCAGTGATGAATTGCAAATGGAAAGGTCCGCGTCTGAGAGATATACTGAACGCTGCTGGCGTGAGAAGCATAGTAAAGCCTGCAAAAGGAGCGAAGAGCGGTTTGCATGTTGCGTTTTCGTGCTATGCGGTCCAATGCCAGAATGACGATTGGTTTGGCGGCAGTATTGACCTGGATACATGTCTGAGTTTAGATGCGGAGGTTATTTTGGCCCTGGAGGTGAGTTTTTACGTTCTAGATGCTGCTCAGCTGTTGTTTGCAGTTGCTATTTTCTTCTGCTACCGTTTGGTACATACGTTTGACTGGGTTGGGATAGATGAACGATAAACCACTATCTCCAAAGCATGGTTATCCCGTTCGAGTCGTCATTCCAGGTGTTGCAGGTGCCCGATGGGTCAAATGGCTCGACCGAATTACTGTACAGCAGGAGGAATCGTCAAACTTCTACGAACAGCACGACTACAAGATCCTCCCTCCTGAGGTAGTTGATTCGAAAATCGCAGAGAAATATTGGAACAAAGTCCCGCCCATGACTGATATGCCTATCAACTCTGTCATCGCTGTTCCAGATGACAATGAGACTGTCAGTCTTTCTCCATCCGGAACTATTGAAGTCAGAGGCTACGCTGTTCCGCGAGGCGATCAAGGACCCGTCACACGTGTAGAAGTTTCGACAGATGATGGCAAATCATGGAGTGAAGCCGAGATCCAAAGCAAGCATGTGAATAAGTGGTCCTGGGTGCTCTGGAAAGCATCAATCCGTATTGAAAAAGGGCGTGGAAAACAGATTCTAAGCAGAGCCACTGATGCAGGAGGGAATACGCAACAAAAACATTCACAGTGGAATTTGCGGGGCGTGGGGTATAATGGGTATGGAGTATCTAGGAATTTGACCATCGTATGAACTGTTTGGCTTTGTTACCTTTCAGAGCATGGTGTCTGCGTGAGGAAGTCTTTTGAGTATTCTTACACTTCATCCACAGCATGTTGCAAGGGAGCTGGTAATCAGAACTTATGGAAGCTAGCCGCATTAACTGAATCGTATCTTTCTACAAAGTAAAACTAGCATCGAAGTTGCAGTGCAGACCCCCAACCTAGGAATCTCTGTGAATATCTAGTTTTTATTCAAACATCAATGATGCGGAATCTGGTATTCCCACAAATGAAGCAATGAATATCCAGCAGTGAAAGAGAAGATTGATAACAGCAGGCATATAATGCCATCTTGCATCTCCTTCGAAGAGCTCCTGTCTTCTCCTCTTATGATATACATGACTACTCCATTTCTTGATCCCGGAAGAGACGCACTTTCATTATATACAATCCTAGCAGACCCATTACTATGAGGAGAGTGTACACATCGTCAGATATTATGGATTGAGCAGGTCTTATGTCACACTTATTAGAGTCATGTCGATATTTATACATGGTTACATGGAAGATACAATGAGTACGAAGAGAGAAATATGTCGACTCACTCATCGGACTCGCTCATCAGACTCACTCATCAAGTCTCGTATGTCGACCAGATGATTATGCTGGTACAGCCCAACGTCAATAAGAATGTTCACCTCAACTTAACAGACATAACTGGTTGCGGTACTGGAAAAGCAACTCGCACTTCGTCTATAAATCGCAGCATGGGGAGGGCATGCGGGAGAAGTGTGGTCTCGGCTATAATGCAGTCCATCATAGGATTTATAACCATCTCACCGACATGGGTCTTGCTGCGAGGATTTTTGAGATGGTTAGAAAAAAAATCTAATCATTGGTTGACGAACAGAGAATACACTTCTCTGCCCAAGACGACGAGTGGAAGGCACACTTTGTTTACTGGCGATATACACGCTGAGATCTTCACGAGATTAGATCTATGCTAATTGTTTTCCTGAGGGTGTGCCTATTTCAATGCGTCTTCGACTCCTTCCTAACTTCCTCCTTCTTTCTCTCCTCCGGGCTCTCGACATCTCCTGCTGCATCACTCGCCGCGTGCTCCGCATACGACGACAAAGTTTGGGTTCTGCAGATCTTTTCAATTTCAGTTTAACGTCGACAGCAAAATCTTATGCATCTCTATTACTATATTACCGTTACGGAACTAGCAGGTACGGCCTGGGGCAGGCTGGGACATGACATCACGTGTACTTAGCCCAGTATATTAGCCCTTCCCCTCCATAGAGAGGAATAGCATCATCTTCATCATCCCAAGCTGCGATCTTTCGTATCAATTACTATGCACAAATATTCGTTAACTCTATACATCGGTATGGACCTCCCGATTTGCAAGAATGGGCACTCGCGGTGGTGCTTATACTCGTTTTCCTTTAAATCTGGGGCTAAAGGTTGTCGTGATGACCCAGCTAACCCCCTGGGTAACTATCCCGATGAGAAAGGGGAGGTCGAACATGAAGCCACAGTCAACTCCGCATTATTAGTGCTATCCATCGAGTAGGGCCAGGCATGAATTTGGCAGAGGTAAGTCGATCGGAATAATTAAGGGAATAGACAGCATAACAATACTCATAATAATTGTTATAGTCATAGGATCCATCGGGATCGCCTTGACCTCGATCCTCATTCCACGCCCCGTCTTTCCCCACCGCTATGATAAACGGAGCAATTAGCCCGTATCTTTATAGCTGCACTAAGAGACAACAGAAATTGCTCCTAGAAGCATGGGCAGAGGCCGGCGTCCTCGCCAATGGACATTATAAATGGTGGCCAGGAAGTAAATGGCAAGCTGCGATGTCGCGGGCCAATCAACCTAGAACACAAGAGCTACCTAATGAATGAGTATGTCTCTTGAACTACGGTATGGACTCCTGTGCTCAGCTTCTCTTCACTTGCTCCCTCTCTTCCTCTTCTTTTTGACTTTTTGATTTCTTCTTCCGCTCAATAGTAAAGTCGCACTTTCTTTCTATGGACAGTGAGTGAAAGAATTAGTTAAAGAAGCCAGTCCCACGCTTCTTCTTCTTCTTATCTCTCTTCCACTATGACTACATATGTTATATTACTGAGCAGAGGATAAACAATGAGAATTGGCTTTAAGGCTCTGAAATGAAGGACAGAGAGAGAATGGAGATCTAAGTATGATAGCATTCCTTTCAGTGATAAAGAATTCCAGGCTAATAGATCTCGAAGAATCTCATGGAAATCTTTACTCGGCCCTCGAAGCGCGGAATCCTCCTGTCATATCGACGGCTTAACGGGCCCCTTCGGCTGGGTCAAAAACGTTCCCGTGAATACAAACTGGAAGAAATCAACAAGCCTATCCATCCCTGGATAGAGTTTATATGATTAGAGTTCCAGAACAGGCATCTAGTCTTCAAAACGAAATTGTTGCCACGAGCAAGATACGTATACTTCCACTATTCGTTGTGCAGATTATCCGCCGTATATGGCAGCAAGAGACGACCGATAGGATTGGAATATTAAACGATGAAGAAAGGAAACCATTCTGGGCAGCGCCTACAAAATATATGAGCAAAAAGGGGCCTCGAGTCTTTAGGTCGGGAGACTCTGAGATGATCTAACCATTACTAGAGTTATAGGCAGACTTGCGCTTGGCTTCGAATCATATTTTGAGCGAGCAAACGGGGAAGGTATCCATGGGGGTTATTCCCGCCACCACTTAATAACAACGATTCCTTCGGGACTCATCAGTTATCCTGCAGCCAATGATTTCCTGGTGAAGTTCGCTCATGCCTTTTCCTCGGCGAGCTCCACCCATGGGGATAAATAGCCTGAGCTTGCTAGAGAATCCAAGCGCCAGACAGCCCGAGCCTTACGAAGAGACTCTCAATACCACGGAGCTTCAGAAATATTGATGGGCTATTTATCTAATCCTCCCTGTTCACGGAACTCTTGCATGAGGATTGGCGGAAAGTCTCATACGTTTTCTGGACTGGGGTCAGAGGCGCACACAGTGAGATAACAACAGCTAGAGAGTTTTCACTAGAGAATATGATCAATATTTCAGCAGCTCAATATTTCTACGTATTCCTTTATATGATATCTTATCTGTGCTCTAATGTAGAAGAGTGGCACAGATCTCCTATATTAGCCGTGCGTAGCTCAATGGCTATTAAGGGAGAGGTTGAGATGACATTGGCCGCTTGAAGCTAATACTCCATGTCGTTGAAACATGGTTATCGATCTCATTTCGTCATTTGACTCATTATCCCAAGGAATTACGCATTGCCATGAAAACCATCCAAACTATTTATATACACTTTCCTCCGTCGACGACGACTTCGGTACCATTGATGAACTGTCCTTCATCGCTCGCCAGAAACAAAACCGTATTGGCAATATCATTCGGGTCCGTTAGACGACCCAGAGGCACCTGTGCGACGAAGTTCTTTCTGTTCTCCGGGGTATCCGGCACACCGGTGAACATCTCGAAGAGCCCTGTGCCAGAGAGAAGGGGACAGACGGAGTTGACGCGAATGTTGTGCGGGCCATATTCGGCAGCGAGACCTTTCGTTGCCTGCAAAAATTAAATTGGTCAACCGTCATGATTCATATTCAGTGAAGGTTGGATACTGGAACGCTATTACTTACGTTGGAAACAGCACCCTTGGTGGCGTTATACCAGACGAGCCCAGGTCGAGGACGGGAAGCTCCCGTAGAAGAGATATTGATCACTGAGCCACCATTGCCTTGCTCGATAAAGCGGGGGATGACGGTCTTTACAGCATGGAAAATGCTCTTGACATTAACTTGGAAGACACGCTCCCATTCTTCTTCCGTCACTTCCAATGTGGGCTATCCTCGCCGTCAGCTTCAAAGTGCGAGAAGGGGAAATAAAATAGTTGAGTCCAGTTGATGGCAGCCGTCATGTTATTCTTCTATTTCCCGCGTAGTTTCTCAGGACCATCCTGATCCTTCTTAAATCATCAAACTCACCTTATTCTTATATGTCGTCCCTGCATTATTCACCAGAATATCCACGCGCCCAAACTTCTCAATAGCCAGATTGACAACGGCATTCCAGTCATCTACCTTTGTCACATCCTGCTTTTGAAAAATGAGATTTTGCGAATTCTCTGATGCAACTTTCTCTCCATTTGCGGCGTTGATATCTGTGAGGATAACCTTGGCGCCTTCGTTGCCGAATCGACGGGCGATGGCAGCACCAAAACCTGAACCTCCACCTACAGAGATTAAAATTGTTTAGCATATCGACGGAAAAGTTGTGTTTAGCAGTTCACTTAGGTTTGCTCCATGTGCTTCAATGTACTTCATACGAGGCTCGGAGAGGAATGAGGTAAGAGAGCATTGTGGGTAGTTAGTACTCTATGTATGTATGTACTTACCAGTGACAATGGCGATTTTGCCCTGGAGGCGAGAACCGGGTTGAGCAGCCATGTTGACTACGCAAATATTATATTCAATACTAGGAAAATCGAAACGTTGTATATTGAGTTGAGAACTACGAATCTGCTATGTGATGAGCTCAGAAAGAGGGGTTGCTCGCAACATCTCCGATGACAGCGGCTATCCGAGGTCCAGAGCTTACACAGTCGAGGACAACTGCTTAACTACTCCAAATAGACAGAGTAAGTATCATAATAGCTATAGCTACTTAAACCCTGTTCATAATCGCAAATATTTTCCTTTCGCAGCTTCGAGCCATCACATCTTCTCCTGGATGATCTGGCAGAATTTTCTGAGCAGCGAGGCGACCGATCCCTATGCGAGCACCTATTGCATTGCCTGCCGAGGTAAGTACGGTGTGTTGTGTTAATCCATATCAATAACTCGGCATACGCTGTAACGACGATCCAACCATGAGCCTACGTGGTGCTCCCACATAAGGCTCCCTGATATCATGGTGTCTACGGAGTACACGAGGCTGAACACGCAGTGTCACGAAAACAGGAGAGTATCGTATTAACTCGCGGGGACGCCAACCTCATGAAGCATATGGTGAAAGCTTATGATGAAGGATCATGCAACGCCGCAAACCAGAGACGTCCGAAGTAAAACTCACTGTGGGATCGCAGCGAGAATAATAAAGCTTCTCCACTGAGTAATAATATTAAACTTTTGACCTGTCACGGCGGGGAAGCAAATGGCAGATTCCGAGTCTCCAGAAGTTTGACTTTGCACGTTGCTATTAGCTGTCAACCGGACTCCAGTCGATCTCCGTAATCTTGGTGGAATCCCAGCAGTACAGCTTACCATCGCTGTGGTTGTCGGTTCGTCCGTGATTCCGCATGGCGATTCTTGTGTAGTTTTGAAACTAGCACTGCAAGGCTCTCATCTGGGCAGTCCCACTTCCTAGTCTCATAGGCCTTGTCCGTAATGCGGCGCAGGCACACTACTCTTGCACAACGTTGAACTAGAGTATGAGCTATGGAGTAAGTAGAGAGACGGGCCGCATTTCGGTCCGGGTCCCATGCTTAAGTACCTAAAGTACTCCGTAAGTAACGGGGAGCCGGGGGAGGACGGGCCACTGGCCCACTGATCCTTCGGCAGTTCCTCCAAGTCCAAGAACTGAGCGAAGGGCGCGCTTGACTTGTTTAACACAATCCCTGCACGACTTCTTTGGGAGAGAGGGGATAAGATCTCTTGGACTCGAGCGTGCACATGGAAGTATCTAGCTGGTGAGACGCGCAAACGGCATGAACTCGAGGCCCGTCAGGCAGTCTGATGCCCTGCAAGACAGCAATCTGGAACAGTTTGAAAAAGCTGGATGTAACCTATCTAGCTGAAGTAACATGCTCAGAAACTGATGGTCATGCCAAGAGGCGACTAACTCATACTTACTTAATGACCGATATGGACCGAGAACAGGCCGAATGCTGTCGACAACTTGATCCCTGAAGCATCGTTTGGATATACTCTATCTGGCCGCTATCTACGTCTTCTGATGCATCAAGTGCCTGCCTCGCTCGTATCAAGCATCTGGAGTTCGAAGTTTTCTCATCATTAACAGATGGGCCAGGCACAGCACCCGACGGGTTGTAATATGGATCGTCCGAAGATTGCGCAAAAGGGGAAATAGGCAATTAATTAGCTGGTCGCTGATCCGCCGCAGCGTGGGATTTACCAACCCTAGTGGAAAGAGTATCTCGTATCCGGCATTTAACTTCTGTCCAACTCAAAAGCCTCGGCCCACAGAAGAAAATTCTTTCCATGTCCGTCGTAAAAAGATAGTATTATCTTGGAAGGCAAAATATGACGGTACGGGCTTCCTTCAATCGAAACAGTTTCTTCAGAGGATTGCGTGATCGCATCTCAATTTTCAGTCGCATGCTGAAGCAGCATGGATGTCTTAAGCAGGGGAGACTGTTCTCCTAGGCCTACGTACCGTAACCTTCGAAGCCTTCATTGAAACTCGGGTATGATATCTAACTAGTGGTTACACGACCCGCGAAAGCAATTTCCAAATACTCCATACATATCTGAACATACGTGACCATATACATACATATTTCGTTTCCTGGCATTTGCGCAGGAAAGTGACAAGAAAAAGTAATGAAAGTAGAATATAAGGACTCGTAACACCCGATCCTTTCTGAAATGACACGGCTGTTTTGGGCATACTTCTCATATTCACGGACCCGTATTTATCCAACGAATGTAAGCTATTGAAACTGAAGCTGTCTCAGATAGCTCGGCATAGATGTGAGAAAGTCAACCAAAAGATTAAGATTAACATTGCCAGGTGAGAAGATTCATTTCTGAAGGGCCAATAATAAGGCGACCTCCGATTTAGGAAAGATACTTGCGACCATATGTGAGCAAGATAAGAAGGGTATCAACAAAGAAAAAAGTAAAAGGCTGCGTAATAAGTCAGGATAGACATGCTTTTTGCATAGACGACCGGCACGGACATAGAGCAGTCAAGTGCTAGAACATCGGAAAAGTCCGGATTACTGTTTGGTAGTGACGACGGTTGTCTGCACATCAACTGTTCTCATAATTCCGATACCATTCATAGAATTATACTGTGCCGTCTGGCGTTCCGAATCACCTTGGATTGAGGTCTCGATCTTCGGCTCCCCCTGGGCGTTCGTAATGAGTATATCTTGGTCTGAACCAGCGTCCAGTATACTCATTCTGTGCTTGCTGCCTTTGGTCCCGTCGCTCCTGGAATTCTTCATCCGACTCATTTCGTGACCGGAAGTATGGGTTCCTTTCCCACTAGAGTATTCGCGAGAGTATGTAGTAATGAGAGCAGAAAGAGCGGGAAGACAGGCACAGATAACTCCGATACTGATCTCAGCATTGCTGAAAGTGTGGAAGTCAGCAGGATCCATCTTGTATGATTGTTGGATTGCTTACCCAAACATGTTGATCCGCATGAACTGATACGTTCCATCCGGAGAGCTGGCGAAGTCGACAATAAAAATCAAACGAATGATACTGGATGCACAAGCCAGGCCACCCGCTCCGAGAATTGCCATGACTCTCATCTTCTTCCTGAACGGCATCTGCAGCGACAGAGTCAAGGGCAGAGGAAGTGTAAGGATGACCAAATCACTGACGACACTAACGACCGCGTCTGCCAGAATAATGGCACTCTCGTCCAGGCAAGTACCGTGCCCGCTTTTTGTCCAGAAGTAAGAGATAGGGGAACAGATGCGGATCTTGACGATGACAGCGGGGATATAGTATGCCAGCATAATTCCCAGGATAATGTAAATGAATATGACCGTCTTCTTGTAAGGGCTGAATACTCTCGTCATGATCAATAGTAGAGAGGTCTTTGTGAGGAACGCCATAGGACCATACATGACCATTGTCACATAGACTGTCTATACAGGACACCAGTCAGTCGCGCGCCCTGGAATATGCAGAAATAACTTCTCACCTTTTCAAACGGTATAATGTGTTCCTTGGGGACATCTTCGATATGCATTCCTCCTCCGAAATGGCCCACTGAAGATAATTGTCAGTTAGACGCTACCGAGTTCGACATAAGAGCAACACCTACTGATCAGAGCGATGACAGAATAGCAGACACCAAGAACCTATATATCTATAAGCCACTGTATCCACGCAAATAACGTTCGGTGCTCTTACATATGCACCAGTGCACATCACTATCCCACTCAGCAGTTAATCATGTATAGAAGGGTGATGAGAAAACATACTGTCCTCTTTATTGAACCCATTGAACACATGCGTCCTGGCGTATACTCGCAGACCCCAAAAGATAGTCATAAATATAATACATAACGATTGTGCAGCGGTATTGATGGTGTTGACAGATCGGTCGGGCGCCCGGTCTCGACTCTCGACCGGCGTAGTCGTATCTTGGATAAGTTGAAGAGCAGCCATTTTGTCTTCGTCTTGTCTTGTCTGTTGGCGTCCTGGCCGTGGGACTAAAGAGACTCAAAAAGGGCACTCGATATACCCCAGGGCTCTAGACGGTTAATGAATTAAAGACAGACAGTATATAGTTCGCGCATGGCCAAGGGGGCCGTTTACAGCCCCTGGATATCACGAACTGCCGGCGAAAAATGAACCCCGGTATTAAAGTCAAAAGTTAAAATGGACATGCAGCGATTCTATAGCGAGATGAATGCCCAATAATACACAGATAAGACATGGGGTATGAAGAACTATCCATAGGCTAAATAGGCCGGTCAACGTGCAGTACAAACTCTCCGCGGAAACCCGTCGCTTGGCAATTTGCTTGACTCGTGGTCTGTCACAGAACACGTTCCTGGCAGTTCCTGACAGTCCCTGACATAGCCGAAGATTCTACGTGCGGGCAAGGCTCTGAGACCCTGTGACAGCGCGCCTCCTACTGTTTACGGATCAGAAAAGGCTGAATCCGGCCATGTCGCGGGATTAGTTTATGCATAGGATGACATCGGAAAGCCTGGTCTAGCGCGAAGGAAGACGTTGGATCAGGGCGTATCCCGATTAGTTGAGAAAAGCTCTGTGCATAAGATCTGCACTTTAAGCCCTCTCCAGGATCAGGGGTGCGTCGCCAATTGAGATGGGTGAATGTTCAATGTGCAGGGAGCCTCTTTGGATCCGCTGTGCAGCGGAATACTCCGTATATCGTCAGCCATGAGCGGGAGAGGCGTTTTTGTTCGTCAGGGGATTCAACTCTTACATCCGAAATCATTTATAAAACCTCTTCTTGGTCACGGGCTCGTTAGTTTAGGGCATGCATACGATCGCTCACACAGACTGGTGCTCTGACCTTGCGTTCGCACGATCTGAATCCCATAAGCGCCCTAGCTGCGCTGCGAATTTCCCCAAAGAAACCACCGCACTGAATATCTGTATGATCGACGAGTCGATCATTACTTCAGACGGGTAACGTGGCCGGTATGTCGACTGTCCAAGGCCCTTGGCAAGCGAAATACGCACCAGTATTCGAATGGCAAAAGCTTTCTTCTGCACAGAAGATTTTTCATGAAAAATCCTTGCCCTCTGCAGGTAATAATATTGCCTGAGGGGAGGAATCGATCAACAATGCAGGACATTATACTAGACTTATAAACACTAGGTAAAGGTACTACGGTTGATTCGGAAAAAGACGGACGAGTAGTTTGAGAGATTGGCGGATTGAGATTCTGGCTGAGGTCCAAGCTGTGCGAATCACGCACTATACGTACTTAGTGAATTACAACGTACCGTGGAATTGGGACATCGTCTCTACTCAATCCTGCGCTTCCGTATGGGGTACTCTAGAAGATAGCCATCATGTTTGGGGGCGACGAAACGCCACCGGGCATGTTCAGTGGCACAGATGCCACGAAGAAGCTCCACCGCTTGTGCTCTGCGCAGACACGGGATAGAGCTTCTAGGTCGAAGAGCTCGCCTACAGTCCAAGTTAGTGGGTTAATTCATGAACAGTTGTGTGTAGGGATTCCAGGAAACCGATACACGTACCGATTGGCATTCCCCAACCAGCGATCACGTACTCATGCAGGAACAGATCACCTTGAGGTGGATAGACCTAGATAGTAAGTACAAGGGGATGTCAGTTGAAACATGGTTGCTTTTTTCTCGCTTATGGACATTGCTTACCTCCCAACTGATCGCATCACTAGCGATAGCGGCAAAGCCTGAATCCCAGAGCCAGCGGAGAACATCGGTTGTGGCTTCGACTCCCGCGTGGTGAGGATTCTTATTATCAGAGTAGACCTGCTTCTGCGCATCTGTCATGACAGTATCCCACTCTTTTGTAACACCGATGCGAACAAAGAGGATATCACCCTTTTCAAAGGTGATATTACTTTCCTTCGCAATCTCTAGGATCTCACTCAGCCGCACCTGATGAGTCGAGAAAGTGGTATATTTGATGCCTCGCTTTTCAGCGTAGGAAGCATAATCAATGAGGACCCCGCGGCCTGGGAGATATCAGACTAACTCGACCGGGAAATGCATTGTTAAGAGGCTTTCGTACCTGCAATACCCTCCTGGGCCCAGTGTTGAAGACCGATACGGTGATTTTTACGGTCATTGATCTCTTCTTTGGTGGTGCCACCGTAGAACAGTCTCTCCTCCTGACCAGGCACCGTCTGAGAGAAATGACGAAGGCCATCCCACTGGCTACTCTGTTCTTTCCCGAACTATCAACTTTTGGTGCCCTCACGGCATGATGTAGGATGGATACCTACGAGGGTTGAATGTATAAACGTCATCAAAGGCTATCCCACCGAGTAACGGGATAATGTTGTGTTCGCAAGGTTGGCGATTCAGATTTGGGAAATCCAGCTTTGTCAGATCCCAGCCCAGGGTCACTCGCTTGCCTGTCTTGATCTGTGTCGCAGCAGCTTTCGCCACTACTTCAGGAGTCAAGATGGCCAGTTTACCGAGCCCTTCTTCACGACTCCCTGGCTTCCCAACCCATACCTGCTTGGGGTTAGGGAGTTCGTCAAAGGGGTTATCGTAGGGAGATTTCTCGGACATGGTCAGACGATAATGTTTCTCAATATTGCCACGAGACGCAACGAACAGAAAGAGAAAGGACCCAGACACTGCGCAAGCTCCAGGTAGAATACACTTCAATCCCTGATCTGATTTATATAAGAAAAGGAGAGACAGCGGTAATGGATCAATTAAAAGGCTTTTCAAAACACTAGTAACTGTCTAGCTCTATCTTTTGATTGGTTATTTGCTTTCCAATGTCACCCATGTGATCGTTCATTGCTTTCCTATCACGCTGATCAGAACTAGATCTCCAAGCTCTGTAATCTTGTGTTTGGCTAGATTTGTCCTATTTACATCGCTAAATTTGCGCGCTCTTATTTGTTAGAATTAGATTTGCTCTATTTGCGCTGTCTGTTCTGCTGCACAAGTTCCAGGTAATAATACCACACTTCATTTGCGCAAGAAGGGGAGAGATAGGTAATATAAACCGACCAATGAGACGGTCTATGTTACTCCATAATGTCGCGTGGAATACTTGCCAGCTTACTCCGTAGTCCGTAGTCAATCCCAGCAGTGTTGGCGCGTCAACTGGAGACTTTATGACAGGGTTCGGCATCGTTTGCGCGATAACAATGACAGCGGACGTTGACCCAGAAAGGGATCTATAACTCCCAAGTGAAAATCGCATCGGCACAGTTCCTCTCCGGGTCTGAACACCAATCTACTGTACAAATGCCGTACTCCATAACCGATTAGGGTAGCAATCTAGGTCAGTCATTTTCCAGCGTTATACTTCAGAAATGCACTGACATTCAGCGGCAGCTTGTACGGCATCAATACAGGAGCCACACACTCCAAGGAACCACAATTGAACGTTTCCGCGGCACAGAACGGAGTTTCTCGTCGTTCGCCGTATTTTACCTATGTTAAGCTACCGCTAGGACCCCTGGTTCGCTCGGTTGGCGCAAGACTGAACTACCAGCGCTAAACAATCGTCAAGTCTCGGCCCCCCGCAAGCCGCAAGTCTAGTTACTCGATCGACATCGCCTCCTCAGACCGGGGTACGAAGTCTCTAATCCGTAATCTTAACGCTCATCCGTTTCTGCAGCTGCACGAGCTAATGTCTGTACGATATCGATAATCTCACTGGCAAATCCCCCCCTTCATCGTCCCGTCTCCTGAACGAACTTCGGCTCCCATACTCCCGGTTCTCTCGCAGTCAAAGCAGTGGGTCTGCTCATCATGCCTGTCACCATACGATTGTCAAGATCCGAAAAATGCGAAACGCGTGTTGCTGTACTCTAGCTAATAATGAGCAGCGTTGGACGGATCAGCGGAACCTTCCCTGACTTGGCAGTCAAGCAGAGATGAACATGGTCTGGACAGTCTGGACGGAATTGATCCGCCAGGCCTTGTCATCGGCTTAACAAGGAGCCTGATATAGAGTAGTAGGACCAGGGCCTAACTTACTTAGGAGCTAGATACCCCGGTCCATTTGAAAAGATCATCTTCCTGTCTGCTCGTGGAAGAGACGTAGAAGTTTGTGAAACGGAAGCTGAACTTTGGATGTCTTGCTTCTGCCTTTCACTTTTTCCCTCTTCTCTAATTTCCCCTGCAGCGTGCAATTTCTGATACATTCTGCTTTTGTTTCCTTTTCTCCGTCTCGATCAAAATATCTCATCCTCTTGGCTGACGAGAGCGTTCCGCAGCCATGGCTAATTTCGGAACGCAGACCAGCCCGTACAACCGGCTGGTGACAATCTTTGTGGCAATTGGATCCCTGGTAAGTGATACCACCTTGGCTACGCCAGATTTCGCTGTCTTATTCTGGCAGTGCATAAAAGCAGAAGTTCTGACGACCATTTTATAGACCTACGGTTATTGTGCCTCAATCATCAGTAGTACTATCGGCCAACCAGGATGGTTTGAGTTCTTCAATCTCCCTCAGTCGGGTCCTGGATATGCAACAACTACAACCAATGCGGAATCTACCGCCAATGGCGTCTTCAGCGCCGGAGGCGCGGTTGGCACATTGTTTATTATGTGGGCATGCGACTACTTAGGTCGTAAGATGAACATCCAACTGGGTGCTTTGGCAACGATGGTTGGAGGAGCTCTTCAGGGAGGAGCAGCGAATCTCAAGTACGGTAGTCGTCCTTGTAAAGCTTTGTACTGGATATGCTGACATAAAGCAGGATGTTTCAAGCTGGGAGGTTCATTTGTGGCTTGGGTATTGGTGTCCTAGTAACGGTCTGCCCAATGTACCTTTCGGAGATGTCCAGTGCACATCGTCGCGGTTGGCTGGTGGGTCATCATGCCATCTTTCTTGTTTTTGGCTATATGATGGCGGGCTGGGTTGGCTTTGCATGCTACTACGCTACGGATACAATCCCCTCGTTTGCGTGGCGGTTCCCCCTCTGTCTGCAATGCTTCCCACCCCTGGTGTTGCTGCTGGGATCTCCATGGCTTCCGCGCTCCCCGAGATGGTTGATTTCGAAAGGAAAAATGGACGAGGCATTGCTTGTGTTGAAGCGCCTCCGTGCTTCTCCTGATGACCCTAATGATTTGGTTGCCCAGGAGGAGTTCCATCAGACAAAGATGCAGCTGCAGCTCGAAGCTGAGAAGCTGGCTGCCACCGGTCACAGCGTGTGGACTGCAGTGTGGAAGAAGAAGTCCTACAGGAAGCGTATGATCATTGGATTCCTCACCCAATGGGGTGCAGAATTCGGTGGGCCCCTGATCATCGTAAGTTAGACCAGCCTCGCAGTTAGATCAACCAGCTAACCACAGTCAGAACAACTACGCTGTTCTTCTGTACACCAACCTTGGAATGACAGGCAGTATGCCTCTTCTTCTGAGCGCGGTCTGGCTTACTACTGCTGGTAAGTTCCTCAGTCTACCGATTTCTTGCTCTCGCCAAACTGATCACTATAAGGTTGCATCTACAACCCGCTTGGCGCCTGGCTGCACGATAGGGTCAACTCCCGTCGCAAGATGTACATCACCGGATTCATTGGAGTGGTCGTTACTACCTCTTGCCTTGCTGCTATGACTGCTGAATACTCTGGCACCAAGAACAAAGTTGGAAATGGCTTTGGTATCTTCTTCATGTTCTTGTATCTCGCGTTCCAAGGGTATGTGTCCCTATCTAGCTTGTTCTGGAAACAAAACTGACAACCTCATGTGCAGAACATTCTGTGACACCACTATGTACCTCTATGTCTCCGAGATTTTCCCAACTGAGATTCGCCCCATTGGTATGGGTTTCTCGCTGTTTGGACAGTTTGCTGGTAAGTTTACATGTTGCGCAATAACACGGTCACTGGTTGACTTTAGTGATAGCTACCATTATCCTGCTGCAAACCGCCCCCATCGGTTTCAACAATGTCCACTGGAAGTACTTCCTGGTCATCATTTGCTGGTCTGCCTTCTTCATTCCAAGTAAGAATACCATCCCCTCGACCTTTAACTCGATCCCTAGATAATAACATCTAACCCCTGCAGTTATCTACTTCTTCTTCCCTGAAACTGCCCGTCTTTCCCTGGAGGAGATCGCCAAGAACTTCGGTGAAGAAGTTGCTGTCCACATTTCCGACGCGACGGACGAGGAGAAAGCCCAGCTGGAGAGCAACCTTGCCGGTAGAGCATCTCCTTCTCAAGCCAGTGACCAGCGACCATCAGAGGTTGAGAAACAAACCCCTAAGGCCGACAACTGAAGGCCCATTGCTACTCTTTCATTGCCACTGCTGAGGGAAATGGTATGGTAATCAAGCATGCGTGAGCTCTTCGCTTATCCCAACAATGTAGTCAGAGTCTGGACTTGAGGATTCCTATAGTTTTATTTTTCTTCTTCGTTTTCTATGTTCTCTTTTCTGAATTTGCTGCATCGCACAGTATTATACCTATAGATTGTGTTTACTCCTATACCTTTATTTTTTTTGCACGGTGCGCCGCTCCTTACTATTACTATCACTAGCACTAGCATTTCTGCTACCAGTCGCTCTCTCTTATTCAGCATAATGTTCTGAGATATCTGCGATACTCGCTCCAATCCATTCGGAGAATTTCCATATTTGTGAGGATATTTCCACTTTTCTTTCATGACATGTCCCTCTTTTTCTTACCCTGTCAATGTGTTGAGGCAATGTGTCTAGAGGATGATTAGCTATGAGTGAGTGGTGAGTGAGTTGAATAGAGCCTGACGGAATGGGTCCAGTCGAAATCGTCTTGGATATATATAACATATGTTGGCCGGATAATCTATGATCTTTATCAGACTCAGACTATGTGATAGTTGATTGGCAGGTAGCTAGTCCAGTCTTCCTAACACTTGTCATTAGGTGCTTAGTGGCGAAAATTTCAAGATGATGTGTTGCGATGAACTAGGTCTTATATTATCTACCCACCTGCCCCTAACTAGTTATACAGTTTCCATGCCCTTAAGGAATCGACCAATATCAGCATCCAAAGCAAGAATCTTACCACTAGGGAGTTCCGGCTTCCTTATGCCTAATTATACTTTTCATAAAATAAATCTTTAGATATTCACATGATGTACACCAAAATCTCAGGACTTCTGGCACGCGAGTCAGTTGACTCGGTTAGATATACTGCTCGTGCCTTTGCGCCTAGCGAGGTCATCGCACAGATCAATAGCTTCAGCTAGCCAGAGAATCTAAGCTGCAACAGCCCCAGCTCAGAGAACATGAGGCAGAAACAGCCATGCCACTGGCGGGCTCGGGACCTGTACAAGCACCCTTAAGAGATTGAACTATGGGACTGAAGTTCTGTGATGAGACTCTCGACGCGACGACGAATTGCTCGACGGATAGTCCGTACAACATCTAAGCCTTGCCCGGCGGGGTCATCAAGTTGCCAGTCGAGATAACGTTTGCCAGGAAAGAAGGGGCAGACATCCCCACAACCCATGGTGATGACAACATCACTAGCTTGAACCGCGTCGGGGGTTAGACTCTTAGGTTTTTGGGTGCGGAGGTCGATACCCTCTTCGAGCATGGCTTCGACAACGATGGGATTGATAGAGTCGACTGGGGCAGATCCGGCGGAGCGGACTTCAATAGTATCACCAGCAAGATGACTCAGGTAGGCGGCAGCCATTTGGGAGCGACCAGCGTTGTGGACGCAGACGAACAAGACGCTGGGCATTTTGGGTACGAAATGTCTTTCGTGTTATCCGTTGAGTGGTTGTTGTGGCGTGGCTTGTTAATGGGAGGGACGATGCTATCACAATAGCAGTTCTCGGCGAATATAAAGGGCAGATATCTCCAAGATATATTACGAAACAAGAAAAAAAGTGAGATGACAATGTTTCCACTCGTGCATGCAAAGAAGAAACATCAAGAGGCTGTTCTAGGCTTTTGTAAACCACATAATAGCTTGCAAAAGAGGAAAATAAATGACTCTTCAGTCTAGAACGTTCTGTCATATAATGATCTTGTCCCACAACTCAGTAGCGTTTGGCAAGTGGATTTTCGTAATTCGTATTCGAATTGTATGTAGAAGAAGAAAAATTCGCATCTGTAATAGAGCACGCATTGTTGAAGTCGAAACCACCATCTAGTTATTTGGATAAACATCTCCATTTTTCGCTGATAAGCAACTCTGAGCTGATGGCTGGTGGCCTGACTTTATTACGACGGGGATAGGACGTCGTCATCAAACACTGTTTTGATATAAACATCTTATAGATCTTAGACAGCAACTGCATGTCACATCAACGCTGTAAGTGGTCGAAAATCCAGAGGGGAAAATGCTGGATTTTCGTCCATGACAAACCACAAGCCCGGAGACATGTTCGCCATCGATGATTGGTTAAGCGAGGCTGAGTGTCGTTCGCCTCGTCTGATTGGCCATCTTGGACAGATCAAGTCTAGCGTATAAATTGTTCTGATCTATATTCGACAAACGACTCCATTCTGTTTGTCCATGGAGATTTTCTGAGAGGCACTGAAATCCACTTCAATTTTCCTTCAATATTTCATACGATTAACCGGCTGGCGATGGTTACCACAATTCCTTGCATAGGTTTCCCTGCGAAGACCAAACAGCAATCTCACAACCCAGAACTATATAATCAGTCGACAAGTCCCACGACTGAGGATGCCGAAAAGCAAAAAACAAGCGAATGTGAAGATTGTACGTCCAAACAATCAGCCTTCAAGAGTCTTGGATGGTTGGATCGGTTTCTGGCCGTATGGATCTTTCTTGCCATGGCCATCGGAATCATACTGGGGAATTTTGTGGAAGAGACGGGCCCTGCCCTTCAGAAGGGGAAGTTTGTCGGGGTTTCTGTTCCGATTGGTATTGACTCACGACTTTCTTAGCAATAGTACTTGACTGACACGTTACAAGCAATCGGTCTCCTGGTAATGATGTATCCCATTCTTTGCAAAGTGCGATATGAATCGTTACACCACGTCTTCCGAGACCGGGGGATATGGATTCAGATCGCGTTTAGTATCTTTGTTAACTGGATCATCGCTCCTTTCTTGATGGTAAGAGGGCAGAAGTACTTGACTCGTGACGATAATTCTTGCTGACATTCCATATTGTAGCTGGGGTTGGCATGGGCTTTCCTTCCGGACGAACCAGAGCTTCGGGAGGGCTTAATTCTCGTTGGGCTAGCCAGATGTATCGCTATGGTAAGTGTTTTTCTTAACGTGTTACTCTCTACGTTTCGTGAGGATATATACTAACATATATCCTGCTAATAGGTTCTTATCTGGACCGGTCTCGCTGGCGGCGACAGTGAATACTGCGCCATTCTCGTCGCAATCAATTCACTGCTGCAGATGATACTCTTTGCTCCATTGGCCGTCTTCTTTATTCAGGTCATCAGTCACTCGGGCAGTGAGGTTACACTATCTTATTCGACCGCTGCTGAAAGCGTAGCGGTGTTCCTTGGCATCCCCTTGGGTGCCGCAATCATAACCCGCATTATCCTTCGAAAGATCGCTGGCGAGCGTTGGTATGACCAGGTTTTCCTGAAATGGGCTAGTCCGTGGTCACTTCTTGGGCTTTTATTTACGATCCTTGTGCTGTTCGCGTCTCAGGGCCGCCAGGTGGTACATCAGATCGTATCAGTGATACGAGTTGCCGCTCCGCTTATCGTCTATTTTGTTATTGTCTTCTTCATCACTCTTCTTGTGACTTACAAGCTTGGGTTTGGTTATAAGCTGAGTGCCACGCAAAGTTTCACAGCTGCCAGCAATAATTTTGAGCTTGCCATTGCTGTCGCTGTCGCGACATTCGGTGCCAACAGCAATCAAGCGCTTGCCTCCACTGTGGGACCGTTGATTGAGGTTCCGGTACTGCTTAGTCTTGTCTATGTTGTCAGGTTTATAGCGAGGCGAATTGGCTGGAAAGACTGAAATGATAAGGGAACAATCCAGCTCTTGTCAGTTTATTATATAGTCGTTCATTTACCGGCTACAGAAGGCTACAAATCCTCCTGAGATAGGGGGCAACAGCAAGGTTGCAATCATCGATATCCTTGCAACACACGAGCCTCAAACGGGGATAAAAAAAGATCTCTCCTTGTATGTTGGCTCTATAGCTAGGGCTAACCAGGTCGGCAATTAAGAAAGATACCTAAAGGAAGCAGGGTTTCAAAGTAATCAATCAAGTTCCCTCTTTTCAATTGATCCCCAGCTGACACCGACAATATAGACGTTCTGATTCTCAGCATTAATAGCGACCTAAACGTTTACAAGGAAATGTGGCAAAGTGAAAAATCTGACGGACCAGGGCTGTGCAAGCTCATGTTGTAATCCTGCGAAACTCGATACATTTGAGGAGACAAGGGAACTGCCAGACGTAGATTTCAATCGCTGGACTGGTGAGTTAACCTAAAGAAGTCAGTAAGAAATACCGCTGAGGGTTGTTTCCCTCAAGGCTCCTTCAACCTCTTTGCTGTAAAGCCCAATATTTATGATTAACACAGCACATTAATCTCTAACCCAATAAAGATAAACTATTCAATATTGTTCATAGCGTCAATGGATTCTTAACAGCTTGGAGTTACGCTTATAAGAATTAATTGATTTAGTAGCTAGATCGTGCATGTATTGAGGTCAACAGTAATCTTGCTAGCATTCTTGCTAGTAATAGATATTTATCCTTCTTGCAGCCTTCGATGGCGTAGAAAAGGTACTGTTTATGATTTAAAGAGGGCCCAGGTCTCATCTCAAAGGCAGCTAACTGTAATAAACTCCATCTAACCAGCCTGGAGATTCAGTGAGTGAATATGCGAGAAATCATCAAGGCCCCTCCACCTGCCGTCAGAAATTAGTGGTGGTCTAGACACTGGCTCCAAAGGATTTGCTTATTAAACAAATGTAGAAGGCTTGACTGGAATCAGGAGAGACAGCCCAGACGAAGTCTCGTATGTCACAGCCACTAGCTAATTGGTTGTTTCGAATATGTCTAGCGTTGTCCTTTCTCGAAGAAAAATGACATTTCTAGCGTGATCCTCCAGGCTCTGGATTCGAGACTCCTATATGTATCTAAAGCCTCTTTGTCAGTCAACCTTTTCTAACACGCTGGCATTCCTTTCATGCGGGTTCCTATTCATAACATAAACCTACAATTAAAGCTTAATAATCCATCTGTTATTGCTCATCTAGCCTGATAAATGCTACTATTATGCTAGGTGAATTTATATAAGATGCATCTTATCAATTGGAACACCAAGGCATCTGCAAGGATTATTCGGCACTTATAAATCGCATAACAACCTTTTTCAGCAGTCGCCTGTTTCACTCTATTCATGATGTGCGACCCGAACTTGAGTATGACTGGCGTCCAATTTGCATGATGAAGAATATGTTAACTTTCAATAGACCTAATACTTATTAGTTTCTCGCGGTATAGCAATTAAAAAGAATATAGTGGATCGTATCCCAGAAATCGGACTGGTCTTTTCCCACGCTTTTCTAGCTCCACCCACAGAGATAAATGGGCCGAGCTAGTTGCTAGAGAATTCAAGCTCAACAAGTTTCACTTCAGATTACAGGTTTATTACTGTCACTTATCGAGTTTTGCTAGACCATCAACTTCATAAAGTCAATTTGCTTTATCGGAATTAAACCAGCGTGCAGATAGAGGAGAGTGAAATATAGATCCCTTCTGGAGATTCTTTCGAAGAAAAAATAACTACTGGAGGCCGATATTCGCAATATTCTTACTACTAGTACCCTTGAATGCGCGCTAACATTGATATGATAAAAATACTATTAATCACAATAATTTCCAAAAAAAAAAAGGACGATAAAAGAAAAGAAAAGAAAAGTGAAAAAACAAAGTCAAATTCGAGTATTGTGTGCCTGCAGCTTTTTGTTGTGGTCTCCGTCATCTCCATGTGACATGTCAGTTAGGTATCCATACTTTTATTCTTCTGTCCTTTTAACCACTCCCAAGCCATCTATCTTCTTTACTACAAACCAAGATCACCAAAACTGTTTTGCTGCTATCTTATAACCATGAGCCACTCTCTAACTGTAAGCTACTTCAAATCCTTAAGGGCTGTGCCAGTGGTCTAACAAAAGCTAGCCCGAACAAGTCCCTTAAGACCAGAGATCATGATCCATCCACTCAGAAACCATGCACCGATCAGTGTTGTTCTCCCCCACTTCTCGTAAAGGTCGAATATAAGGTGATCGGTTGATGCAGTCGAATTCATAAACGTTCCTTCTCTTTCATATAAAACGGGATATCCTGGAGCTTTTACCATAACACTGCATTTCCAATTAGTAAAGAGATCGTAAAATCGACTTCTGCGGTCTCGTACGGAACGGACTTGCCATTAATGTAAGCCTTGAAAACTTTTCTCCTCAAAGACTGAGAAACTAAGTACAAGATCTACTTCAGAGATGATCGTTCTGTGCGTGTTCTACAAAAGCTCGGTCACAAAATACTAACCCTTCAAATACATAACACTGCATATCACCGCGCTGATTAAACGTTGATTAACATTGTAGTTCTCAGTTCTGGTAACATAGCAACAATGGGTATATAAACTATATCATTTAAAGCCTAGGAGAACAGGTGCCCAAAAATACGTAATTGAACACGGGAGAGACGAGCTACCACACATCCTCTAATATCTCGATCACTTTCTGTGGCCCGACATTTGTGCACACTCCATAGCTGTACGACCATTTGTATCTTTTATACTCTGGTCGGCACCTTTGCTGATCAAATAGTGCACTACATCAGCTTTGCCGAGTGCAGACGCTTTGTGCAGAGCTGTCCCGAGACCCATAAACTGGAATAACGCCCGAGAAGGATAATGGTTCTCGTACATAATAGCATTAATGGGCGCTCCTTTTTCGACGAGAAGCCTTAAGACCTCGATAGCATCCGCCTCTCGTTCGATTGCATGGTGAAGAAGCTGGCCCTTTTGAACATCTCCACCACGGCTGAGAATGAGGCGGATTACGGATATAGGGGCGCTTTCGACAGCAAACGAGAATGGGGTGAGATCAATAACGCATTGACGATTGGGATCAGCTCCATGATCAAGAAGCCAAGCTACCATATCCTCATCTGCAATAGCATAACTGAAGAATCGTTAGCCCTGACAACACATTGTCAAGATGATTGGAATGCTCACCCAAGTATGGGAGGCCTAAGTTCGCTCACGGGTTGATTGATATTGCATCCGTTTTGAAGGAAAACTTTCAGCATATCCTTCCCTTTCACTTTGACGGCTTCTAATGCATAGAGTGGATCCATAGGTAAGCCGCGATCGAGAAGCTCTCTGATGAACTGCGCATCGTTTCGTTTGATGGCTTCTTTCATTATCGTAGACAAGTCGCAAATATCAAAGCCCTCCGATGAAGAACTTTGTGAGTCAAGAATCTTCCTGAATTCCTGGAGATCACCACTGACGCAAGAAGCATGTAGTTGTTCGAGTGTCGCTGGTGGCGTTCGTGTTGGGAGTTGAGGATACTCGGTCGGCTTGACAGGAGGGTAATCTGGCGGAGGCAGGATATCCATGACGGGCTGGATCAGAAAAAAGGGTAAATTACTATCAGACTTTCGGGGGGAGATGTGTAAGACAGCAGTAGGTAGCGAGGGAGAGGTATTTAAGTCATTCCCGGCCGATGACACTAGGCCCATGGTTTGCGGAAACAGGAAATGGGCGATGTGCTTCTAGTAATGGTGAGTCTCTGAAGCTTGCTTCATATCGCTGAGCGCTGGCGAGGCGGTATATTAGGATGTTTCCTTTTACGCTACTTAGTGACGAGACACCCTTCAAATTTGGACCTACGTCCATAGCCCTATATCTCCTAGACTGACGTCTGCATACACTTCATGTCTTTCGAATTAAATCTTCCAAGTAGAATATGTTCGCTAGAACTACTACCGGTCATGATCGCTGGCTATGGATACGGTTAATGTGAGCAAGACAGCTGACTGGCTGGATCCGACCCTTAGTAAGCGTATGTATGTGGCACTAGTTTCGCAGCTCCAAGCTTTAGAACACCACAACCTACCTACCTAGGTATCTTTTTAAAGGATACTATGATCTTGTGAATATTGCTGGTATAAGCTGCTGTAGAGATATGCAGCTCACCATAAATCGGGGTTTTTCTCCCCTTCGGTGTGTTTTTGCGCTTCATCGCACATCTCGCTCTTTGATCACATCTTTTGTGCACTCATCAACGCAACATCAGATACGAACATTGACCATGTCATCGTGTCTTGGAGGTTAGTTAGTCTGATCTCATTTTAATCTACAGGACCTAATTGTTATCTAGATGTCTATTGGGATGACGATAGCTTTTATCACTACACTGGTGGCCGCTGGCTATTTAATGAGGCGGAGCAGCTTGCTGACCGACGCGTGAAATTCAACATGACCGAACTGGTCAGAGTTGCGACTGCAAGTCTAGGTTACAGCCTATCTTCATGTATTGGCGTGCAAAAGCTTCCGGAAGGGAATTATAATAAGGCTTTCCTTATCAAGATGTGTGACGGGCGGCAAGTCGTCGCTAAGGTCCCTAACCCCAATGCTGGCCTGCCTTTCTACACCACCGCCAGTGAGGCTGCGACGATGGACTTTGTACGTTAAATCTACTGCCGTAAATATGGAACGAAGCTGAATTTCCTACGGATGAGGACTATCGCCGGAATCCCGTCCCCAAAGGTGTATGCGTGGAATGCTTGTGCCGCTGGCAATCCTGTTGGCGCTGAGTATATTATCATGGAGAAAAGTGACGGAGTCCTGCTAAGCTCCAAGTGGCCTACAATGAGCATGAAAGAAAAGCACCAGTTGACACAGTGTATTATTGGTTTTGAGCGGAGCCTTCTTTCACACCACTTCGAGAACATTGGAAGCCTTTACTATGAAACAGATCTTGCGCGTTCGCAAGATAAGTTCTCCACCACTGCTTACTCTGGTTTTGTTGTCGGTCCCACAACAGACCGAAAATTTTTGGAAGACGGACGGAGAACTTTCGATTCAGACAAAGGGCCATGTCGGTATTCCCCTTATTTTCCATATTTAATCTGCTTCTCAGCGTTTCGGTCCTTTTGATAACTCCTATGCGTCTATAGGGAGCACTGCTAGCGAATATATACTCGCCTCAGCCCGGCGCGAACGAGAATGCATTCAGCGATCCACAAAGTTCCCGAAACCGGAAGGAATATTCGGTGGGCCGAGGTCTTACCAACCCACGGCTGATGCAAAGCTTGCGGTCTTGGACGATTTTGAGAAGGTGGCTCCCTATCTACTTCCCAAAGATACCTCAGTCCACGTTCCGGTTCTATGGCACGGCGATCTTCATCACGACAATATCTTTGTCGACCCGGCGGATCCATCGCAGATACTTTCTATCATAGACTGGCAGTCAGTACATATAGCACCGCTTTTCCAGCAAGCCACAACCCCGGCATTCTTGGAATTTGACGGACCAAAGGAGCCGGATGGTCTCTCAGTGCCATCTTTACCGAAGAACTTTGAGGAGCTAAGTCTTGTCGAAAAAGAGCGAGCCAAGACCTTGCTAGCACAACAATCTCTATATAAACTGTATGAAATACAGTCTGCGCGGCAAAATCCCCCTGTTTTCAAGGCTCTACGCTACGCCAGCACGCTTGGAGGTCAGATCATCTCGCTGGTTTCGCAGGTTTTCAACGACGGTGAGCCGATCGTAAAAGGCCAATTAATTCAGGTGGCGCATGAATGGGATCGGATAGTAGGCAAAAGACGGGCCTCCTTGTCCGCTTACTGTGACACCAACCGAGGTCGCGGCACAGGAGGTCGATCAGCAAAAGTGGGAGGAAGGTGTGCAGTTAATGGAAGACGTCCTTGAAGCTTTGGGTGGCTCAGAAAACGGGTGGCAGGGCTGGGTGAATCACGAAGACTACAGTCAGATGAAAGGAAAGCTGTCCACCGTGAGGAAGCAGTTTTTAGATCACATGGCCGAGAATGAAGAGGAGAGGGAAGCCTGGGACCGAGTGTGGCCGTTCCAAGATAAGTAAGGTGATTAATTTCAAGCGTTTATTTGATTGCTGGTGCGAAGGTTGCACAAATAAGCATTCCGAATATGCAGCAGACCCCTTCCGCCTGGTGAGGTGGATCAGCTCTGTTTTCTCTACTGAGAAGCAGGATCCTGTTCACCGGGCCCATGCTTCAATGCTGGGGGTGTCTTCGTCCTGAATCTTCTTGACGTTTTCCTTGATCACAGTGGCGTAAGTTTTCATTGTGTCATATAGTGATTCTGCCCCCTGATCTGAATCACCCAAGTACCTGTGAGATCGATCCTCGAAAGATTATCGGTGAGTCTGATCTCTCTATTGTCTTATCGATGCACCACGTATGCTTATATCTAGCAAACATAGGGTCTGATTCGTGGTTCCGACAGAGTTTTTTAGATTTTGCCGATGTGGCCAGTTTGTGGGTGCTTCTCCCATGGTAATGCCGGAGAGCCGGATCAACAGTAAATGTGATAAACCTCGAGGTTTAATTTTAGATGACCCTTTCAATAGAGAGGCCATCTTTCCAATTTGCACCTATGTCGTTCGATACTACTAGAGGAAAGTCAGCTTTCGTTCGATCATCATTAGCGAATCCATCATTACCGAATCTCGGTACCATCGCTTGATCAGCTCATATGTCTTGAGCCTTTTGGACCCTGCTTCCTGATGGATATGATTATTCCAACTGTCAATATTGGCAGCGCTACTTTCTTCTATCAAACAACTGCCTCGACAGAGTTAGTGCCGGCATACCTTAACCAGCTGAACTACTAAAGACGGCAGGAGACCCGTGAGATGACAATGGCTGGCCTCTGAGGTCTGCTTATCCATTGTCCATTACACGTTTCGCATGAAAAAGTCCTTTCTGGTAAACCAATCTGTGGGGGAGTGAGCGTAGTTTATACACTACACTACAGTGTACTCCGCCTAAGGGTTATTCCCTCAATGTCCGACAAGAACTGGCAAAGGAATGAGCCTAGAAGGCACAGGAGAACAAATTGCACTATGTCCTGAATGGGCTTGTTGAGCAACGCCTCTTTCAGGAGATTGTGTATTGGTGGATTGTCTCGATTAGCTTCTTTATCTCCACATAGTTTCACTTGGTGACCAAAATCCCGACTCTCATCGTTGCCGGCAAGTGGTCGGACGTGAAGACTTTCGATCCCGCATATCTGGCCTTCAAAAGCGAAAATCCTGTGCGTTCAGATGGACACTGTTTTCTACTCCTTTGGATATCGCCAGGATATTTGCCGCCAATGAGGAGACGTTCATTATCATCAACGGTAGTCGCTAAATGCAACATGGCAGGACTTAGCTTCGCAAGACTTATCCTGCCATATATGCCCAAGCCAGTCTCTTGTCTTAAGCAGTGTC
The DNA here is from genome assembly GCF_004022145.1 of Paecilomyces variotii. Taxonomy (NCBI): domain Eukaryota; kingdom Fungi; phylum Ascomycota; class Eurotiomycetes; order Eurotiales; family Thermoascaceae; genus Paecilomyces; species Paecilomyces variotii. Next base: position 231,836 of record NW_021167154.1, read on the forward strand.
TCGGCCTTCATGTTCTTCGGGACAGACCAAAGGAACTCAAATATCTCTTGATGTATGAGAGAGTGGATATTCCAACGAGACTGTAACGACGGCATATATCACCAGTATAGGCTGTCAGAGTGGCCAATGCTCCATGGTTCTTCCATCAGCTTTATCGAATCGGGATTTTTTTTTTTTTTTTTTTCTTTTTTTTTTTGGTGCAGACGATCCCCAATTGCACCTGCCACATCGAAAAGCAAAATCCACCGGAGAATAAGGACGACTCGATTATTGTTTATCAGCCGAAACGCGAGATCAGCAGGAGAACCGTTAATGATTCTCCACCTCGGCGATCTCATCCATGGATCTGAAGTTAATATCACCCCCAGTTCATTGTGGGGCAATAATGAGCGCACGAGGAAGACATAGGCTTTCTCCAGGGAAATGATCGAGGTATGTCAAATTAGTACATATATCACCAGCTAGGGGCGAAAATAATTCTCCAGCCGGTAGCTGAGTTGTTGACGGTTAGTTTTAGATGATGAAGATTTCGGCTTTCGGGGATAGAGGCTGGGGATAAAATCTTTGCCGACGGAAATTATAAGTTGTGAAACAACCTTGTTTTCTCTTTGCTCAGCCCTATATTATTATTATCATTCCACTGGATCTTAACTAACCATCATCATTCATGCCGCTTACAAATTGAGGATTCCCCAATGGTCTAGCCCACTATTGCGCACACTACTCCATGATTGCTTCGTGCTTTAACTAACTATAGCGTCCGGGGATTATCAAGGATTATCGACAGAAAAAAGCGCACTTAACTATTGCTTCTCTATAGTCGGATTCCCTCTTGTATGTTGCAAACCGGATGCATACACATCAACATTCTAGCAGACGGGATACAAGCCGGTTGCTAAATCGCACGGCGCGGGCCTCGCCCAAGACGGCCAAAAGCCCGGAGCTCTTATTGACACTTGGCGAGGTTAGCAACCGCTAGCTTAATCTCTATCGCTCTAAGGGGCCGGTGCGGCCCCGAAGTTTAGCGGTCCAGGACTCCAGGGGGGCCTGTTGGGATCTAGGGCGACCTGCGACTCTTGGCTGTCAAACCATCGTTGGCATCTTATCCCTAAGAGAGACTAGGGATTCGGAGACCTTCAACTTTCCATGCTCGCTTGCGGAATATCCTGTTCATATCATTGTTTCCAAGTCGTAATTGTCTTACTTATTTACTGTTCACCTGTGGGTCGACGTTTGTTATTAATGATGCCCAAGCGTTCATAGACTCTCCATCTCCAGAGCTATAGCGCTCTATTTCTTGCCAAGGATCAAGAAGGTACGATAAGGTTAACAGTCCAGCTGATGAAGCGCTCGCAAAGATCTGCTGCCTTGTAAGTCGTTGCCCTGCCATATTTATTCCATGTCAATGACGACAATCGTTTGGGATACGATCCACATCAGCCTCGTGCCGGTCGCAGTCAACGTCTCAATGCGAGTCTACAACAGGCCGAGAAATCCGGGGAGATGAGAGCTATAATGGTATCAGAGAGCCAAGCTAAATCGGGTCTGGCGTCGGTCACTATCTTGTTTCAAATTTCCAGCGTTGAAGCTTCCCAGACACTGTTGAACGCTAGTTTTCTGCTGCAGACAAGGTCGCGCCTAGCGAGCGTCTCGGGCAAATAATAGGGGCCGCTATGTTGCCTGTCTTGGTAATTAACGGAGACCTAGGGGACGGGCACGTTGAAGAGAGCAGATAGCGGCGAGCAGATAAAGGATCGCTTTACTGCGCCCTTCGGAATCCTCTTGCATTGCCAGATTTTCCCATTTCTGAGGGAAAGCATCCAGTGTCCGTTTGGCAGTAGACACCTGGATCTGTCAACGGTCTCTAGCCGCTCGGACCTCGACTCGGGTACGGATGCCTTCGTTCTGATACAAGAAGTGCTACGCCTCAGGGTCGGTTCTTCTTTTCATCATGGCATCTGCTAAGCCCGTAACTGTCGTCGTGATCGGTGGTTCCAATGCGGGGGTCGCTGTGAGCCATGGTCTTCTCAGACAAGTGCCTGGAGTCAAGGTCATCCTCATCAACCCGTCCGAGACATACTATTACAATGTTGCGGCGCCGAGAGTGGTTGCGAAACCGAAAGCCTTCTCGCCAGAGCAGTATATCTTCTCCATACTCGAGGCTTTTGAGCGGTACCCAGCCGCTTCGTTCCAATTCGTGATGGGAAAGGCGACAAAATTCGAACCCGGTGCAAAGACGGTCACAGTTGACAGCCGCGGAGAGTTTTCTACCATTGCTTATGACTATCTAGTCATCGCGTCAGGCAGCACTTCTCTGGCAACTCGTGGAGAAGGAAGTACGAAGATTCCCTTCAAGATCACGGAAGGAGAAGATCTTCAGGCCGCCATTGCAGAGGCGCAGAAGACCTTGGCGGCTGCTCGCAGTATAATCATTGGAGGAGGGGGCCCTGTGGGAGTCGAGCTTGCCGGCGAGCTGGTGGACGTTTTCTCCGATCGGAAAGATATCACACTCGTGACCGCCAGTCGACAGATGTTGCCATCCCTGAAGGCAGGGACAGGATCGGCAGCCCTCAAGCTCCTGAAGGCGCGGGGCGTTCGTGTCCTATCTTCGCGCAGCGTGGAGAAAGCAACGCAGCATCCCGTCTCAAAAGAATGGACGGTGACGTTGGATGGGGGTGAGAAGATTTCGGCCGACGAATATGTATCGGCCACAGGAGTGCTTCCGAATAACGAATTCATCCCGTCGTCGTTCCTCAATGAGGATGGTTGGGTTAAGGTCGACAACGAGTTCCGTGCCCTCGCGGCCGTGATAGATGGTCGCAAAACATACGTCTATGCGGTCGGGGATATCACACAACACCCGCTTCGTACCCTCTCGCGAATTCCAGACCAGATTACCGTGGTGGTGAACAACTTGAAGGTTGAGATCACAGGCAGAGGAAAGCGAATGACTTACAAGCCCAGCGAGAAACCATCAATGCTGGTACCTGTCGGGCGATCTTCGGGGACGGGACAGTTAGGGGGATGGACTCCGTGGAGTTGGATGGTGGTGCTCTTCAAGAGCAAGGACTTTTTTATCTCGAAAGCGCCTACATATATTAATTAAGATGGAAATGCGGCATGTCCGGCTTTGGGATGATTGGTGTCATGACGATGTTATAGAATGGACCTGGCGATTGCGGCAGAACGATGCTTATGGATTGAACCTCAATGACTGGGTGGTACTGTTTTTAAAAGATTCCCTACGATGATTTGGTCCTTGCTTTTCTAACCCAGAATCAGCATATATGTAATGTATGATACCCGACAGAGCTGGATATTATTAGAGATTAAACCCTACTAGTTTGCTAATCCTAGAGTATTGATACTATCGGTATGTCCAGATAGCCGCCCTCCTCACCCTGCAAGATGCATATCTTGAGGCCTGTAAACCGCTTGAAAGTAACCATTTAGTAACCGGTGGTATCGAGTTAATCTGTGTTTATACTTAATAGCTCTATCATGAAAGGCTATTGATATCTCAATGAATGGGACAACTTAGAACATAGATCATATAGACAGCTATGCATGGTAAATAAGCTATTTGGCTAGTCTCCAGGTGCATATGCATTATTATCCGGTAATAGTGTTTTATAGTGTTTTAACGCTAGAAACAGATAGGCATCAAGCGGGTTAAACATATGTTGGATTCGCTGGAGACCAATACTACAGCTGAATATTATCACCAGTTATTAATATCTTATTCAGGATCCAAATTCAAGCTTCCTATCAGTTCAGCTTGAGATCTTATTACGGAAAAAAGGATCGGTTAATTCCATGCGCCTGGGCTTTACCTGCACTTCTTTCTGACCCTTATACAATCTACCTTATATCTCACCTTCCTTGCATGCTTCAACAGTTGCGCCATTCCATATCAAAGAAAATCTTTTATGGTATTCGCCATATATAGAGGAAAGAATTATATCAAGAATATGGGAACTTCTTCTGCTTCGACGTTGAGAGATGTTTTGGACAAACATAAACACCCTACATTTCAGAAGCAGATCCAGCTGCGTCTCAGGCGAGATGTATTCCACCTTCTCCAAACAGTATTTGCAGAGTATGTGAGTATCGATGCGTCTCTTTCCGGAAGAAGAAAAGACCAATAAATGGCGAAAAAAGCCCAGGGTCGTATGGGATGAGTCTAATTTCCAACCTGTGGACTTCCAACTCCAGGCGGGAGACACAAAACCAGAAAATATTTCCACTGCCCCGTCAATTCGACCATTCAGAGCCAATTTGAGCAACCAAGTTTATCGGTTTGATGAACATGAAATAACAACACAACCCTGGCACCATCGCTATGCGTACCGCTTAGACGGATCCGGTTTCTTGACTTCCATCGAAGTGAAACTGCAGTGAGCAATCGCAGAGCTTCTCTTGCAGTACGGCTGTCTAGCTGTCTCCCAGTCATCGATATTTTCCATCTGGTGATCAACCGCATCTTCATTTCGATTCAACAAAGGATTGGAGGTTTCATCGGTCAAACTTTGATCATCCAACTCAGTCCTCTGCCATATCTCGTCTTCGCCAGAAGGATCCCCAAGTTGAACCTCGCCCCACATGACAGGCTTCAAAGCTGGATTTTGGTCCTCAGGGGGCGGATGACAAGCAGCGCTAATTGCAAGGCTACAGTTTCCAGCCAGTGGCACGCGCGTCGGAAATCTCCTCAGTCCAAGTCCCAATAATATCGCCAGCGCAAGCCCCGCTAAGGAGATGGTGAAAATCATCGGCATAAGTGAGAGACCGCACGTGGAAATCGTTTTCGTCTTGTCGAGGACCCCGGATTGATCGTACTGGAGTATGCGCACGTAGAAAATACTTCGCGACAGCAACCAGTGCAAGACAGCTGATACAATCATAACCGGGATACTATATCTGTATGGCAGACTGAGGAAATATGTTGACCTTTGCACTCCCTCTGGTCGGGAGACGCGTAGTGGTTTCCGGTGGATCGAGTAACTGCAGTATTCTGCTGCACAGAGCATACGAGTGAGTAGTCTGTTGCTGAAGTAGTAGAGTAGGGATAGAATAAGCTGTGGGCTGTTTGACAGGAGTATCATCGTGAGAAAGTTGTACGTATTCAGGTATCGGATGAGGGTTTCGGGTTGCGTTGTTCCAAATCCCAAGCTCCATAGTGTATGGATATCGTCCTTTTGGATGTAATCGAAAACTCCATCTCTACTAGTCTGGAAACAGATAAAGGCAGCCCATATACAGAGAGCAAAGCTGTGTAGAAGCGTTAACCGTCGGGTAATTTAACCTTCTTTCTAAAGATTCCAACTCACAAGAACAAAAATAAAGCCCATTCTCGTCGTCTTGTTGTCTGGAACCACCATTTGCGAGGCGGCAAAAACCCGAAGCGTACGACGTCAGATGGCTGACAGTCAGTCTCCTTAACGGCAGAGCCTGACCAAAGCTTTTGGAATACTGCCATCAGCAGCGTGCGTTTGGGCCTTGATTTAGAGCGGGATATAAAACGTTTCATTGCCCTCTGGTCCATCCAAGAGCAGCACAGCGTTGTGGAATCCGGCTTGTTGAGAAACGAAGCAATGGCGTCGCCGACGGTAAGCAGGAGCCCCGTCCTCTTTTGCCATACAGTAAAGAGTATGCAAAAAGTCTCGATAACATTGCACGCGATAGCCACTATGCAGATTTGCCAACTGTACATGAGTCGACAACGTTCCTTCACTCTCTGACTCAGACAATGGTCGATCGGATACGGCTGATTCTGATACAGCTGTGCCGCTTCATATCCCGGGTTTTGTTCAGATGCACAGACCGAATTTGACTGCTGTACTGTTATTTGTGAAAGAAAAGATGGTCCATTTGATAGGGACAAATAATTCAACCCTAAATATGAATCATTGCCATTCAACACTGAAAATGAGTCGTTGCCAGGATCTGGAAACCATCCACTCATCGCAATACCTATGATCTGTATATTCTCTTGAACCCATTGCGGCAATGAGGGATCCTCGGCGGCAGTGGTATAGTTGTACCCAGAGAACCTGAATGATCCATTCCTCGCGGCCACCACCAAGCCCTGTTGAGCGAAAGGCAGGGCACTGACTGCCCAGTTATCACTATTGTTCAAGACGGACGATTTCTCGCAAAGATCGTTCTCATCTAATTCACTGCACATCCAGCTGAAAGCATCGCGAGTTCCATCCACACCCAGAGGTGGGTTGCCTACTCCTGCCCAGAGACCTGGTGCTCTGACTGAAGAATTATCTGTCACAAGCAAAAGAGTCCGTCGGTTCTTCAGAAAAGGAACACCGTATTCGTTGATACACGCTGACTTGTTCAGTATCTCAAAATCGTTCGCTTGATACATCTGCTGGATGTTGGAGACATTCGTCCCTACAAGGCTCTCAAAACAAGATTCAGAGGCTGTGGAAGAAGTACCGCTTGATATGTCTTGGGGAACCACAACGACTGCATATGCATTTGATGCCAGTGAAGAAAACACAGCTGAATTGTAACTGTCTCACCGAAATCGCAATGACTCAGCCATCTGTCGTGTTGGATTGTAGACCATGACAGGGGTAGACTCACAGCAAGTGGTAGGGAAACGAGGTCAGAAACAACAAAATCCAAAGCACTGTTCGTGTCCAGCCCATATAACGTAGATTTCCGAGAGTTGGAGTCCCAATATCAAACCACCTCCGCTGCGCATGTGCTTGATCTACCTCTGCCCGGGAAGGCGCACTCAAATGCTGCATGCAGTAGTTGCTAGACGCCAAAACAGCCGTGGCCAAGGCGTTTATGAGGAATTTGAAACCAGTCAACCACCTCTGGACCCGTCCGCAATCACCTTCGTAGACTGTTTCGCCGTCGAACGTCGCAGCGCGGGACGCGGCGACAGCAGTGAGAGCGACATTGAGTAACAGAACGACGACTGTCGCAGCCAAACAGAGAGATGCGCCTGAGGTCTCTCCCCTGTTCGTCTTGAGGCAAGACTGTTCATTATCGACCACCTTTCCGAATCTGTTTTCGGGAAGGACAGACAATCCCCTGACGTCTCCTCTGGAGCGCCAGGAACGCTTTTCGTATTCCCTTTTGACAGTCGCTAGAAACTCTGCCATCTTTGTCAGTGTCACCAATATGTGCCCGAAGAGGTAGACGCATTTGGGATCTCTATTCTCGTGTTATCTGTTCCTGGTGCCAGCCGCTAGCACATGCTTCAGCCAGCCCTGTTGGCTCAGGAATAGAAGGCTGGTCCATACTGAATAGCGACGGATAGATTCGCAGAAGAATGAGAAAGATTTATATAAGTCCTTAGGTGGTAACTGCCCGGTAAGTTGTCACGGCGGGATTATCGCCAGCCTCGCAAGGCTGACAATGTCAACACATCAGCTGAAGAGGGGGTTCGTGGGAAAGGAAATGATCGCCAGCCATTTTCTGTCTTTCTTCTAAAATTAAACTGATATTCCGCGCCCCTGTCCAGTGAACGAGTGATAGATATGCAGCGATCTACTGATACACTAACGTTAGTATTCCCATGTCCGTAATGCCTGTCTCTAGCCTCCCAACTATCTCCATGATGTTTACCTGGCAGATGATCAACAGCCTAGCAACTCAACCTTTTTGGTTACTTACTACATTCAACCTTCATTATCTGACATTTTCCTCCAACATCGCTCTATGCTTTATGGAAGATGTCTTTCCCCTCGCTTAGTCAACGTCGGGACCGCGCCGAAATTACTCGATGCGGAGTATCTATGATAGTTAACTTGGGTATCCTGCAAAGTTAGATCATTAGGTCCCTTTTCTTTAATCCGTCTGTCATTCGCCCAGAACCGCACGTTCGAGATTCTTGGAGGCTCAATTCTTTCTTTCTTTCTTTCTTTCTTTCTTTTTTATTTTTATTTCTTTTTTTTTTTTCCTGCAATTTACGAACCTTCTCTCGCCACTTTTCTTGTTCCGCGCTAACTATCCAAAAGTAGCTTGTCGGTGGGACCCGCGATCTGATCGCAATCACCGTGATAACTAATTAGCGGCAAACATTTTTCTTCTCATGTCGGTTTTCTTCCTCCTTGTCTTCGCTTTGCGCCGGTAGAGTTTTCCGCGAGGAAGGGAAAAACTCCTCGACGGTATTTCACATCCACCGCTGGAGCCGGTGTAAGAACTAAACCAGCAAGGATGTCTTCAGACGCTGCGGTACATGATCGGGATGTCTTCCCCGCCGAGAGCGAGGGGACCAGAAGCCAAGTGGAGGCCAATGATGACGCTGCGTTGCTGGTACGTAGAAGAGATCTATAGATCTGGATTTGACTTGCATGAACCATGAGTAATAATCAGTACGATAAAGCTAACGAGGTAATATAGAGAACGATGGGCTACAAGCCAGTATGTATTTTGCGCAGACGGATCAGAAGCCGTCATGAGATTTCAGTGAGCAGCAACTGATGGACGATGAATGATAGGTTCTCCGAAGAGCATATGGCTTTTTGGAAAACTTCTCGACAACTTTCGGTGTGAACATCTCTTATCATGACCAGTCCTCTACCAATGAGCTAGACTAACATCTCTGACCAGCGGCTTTGTACTTTGTTGGAGGTGTTAGGGTCACTTTCAGTACCGGTATTGCAGCGGGTGGTAACTTGGCATACTGGTAAGTCTGACCAATTTGATGTCGAATCACAGCCGACTAAATCCCCTTCCAGGACGAGTTACCTGGTGACCATGGTCTTCACTTTCATCACTGCTGCCGTCATCGCAGAGGTGTGTTCTGCGTCTCCCTCAGCAGGTTCCATTTATCTGTGGGCTGCAGAGGCCGGAGGTCCCCGATTCGGAAGACTGCTGGGCTTCGTTGTCGCCTGGTGGAGTACTACTGCCTGGACAACGTTCTGTGCTAGTATGACATATGCCTCCCTCCTTCCTTCGCCCATATGATGTGCTGTATAATTAACTGGTTGCTGTAGGTAACACTCAGGCGGCTACTAATTATATGCTCTCGGTGAGTTGCATCATCCCTATCTTTTGGAAAGGGTTCTGACCGTGCAACACGCAGGAAATTAACGTCTTCAACCTCGACTTCCCGACTGACACGGACAATGTCAAGTTCCGTGCCGTCCAATGGATTGTTACCGAGGTGCTCCTGGCTCTGGCTGCGCTCATCAACTTTATACCCCGTAAGTTGCCGTTCTATGACCATATCCGAGAGCAAGAATTCATAGTCTACTAGCGAAATATTTCCGCTGGGTCTTTTATATTTCTTCGGCCTTTGTTCTGCTCGACTTCGTGCTGAACATCATCTGGCTGCCCATCGCCGCTCACAACACATGGGGTTTCCGGACCGCTCATGAGGCGTTCATGACAACGTATAACGGCACTGGAGCACCTGCTGGCTGGAACTGGTGTCTGTCGTACCTAGCGACTGCTGGAATCCTCATTGGATTCGATGCTTCTGGTCATGTGGCAGAGGAGACGAAGAACGCATCCATTTCAGCTGCCCGGGGTATCTTTTGGAGTACCGTCGTCAGTGGATTTGGTGGATTGGCTACTATTATCTTGTTCCTGTTCTGTGCGGTGCGTCTCTCCCCTGATCCCAAGACGGTAGATTTGGACCGATACTAACTGACAGACTCCAGCCTGATGCGGATACTCTCTTCAGCTACGGGGCACCGCAGCCATTTGTGCCTCTATATGCGGCGGTCCTGGGCCAGGGTGGGCATATCTTCATGAACATTGTTTGCATCATCGCTCTCTGGTTTGTAAGTATTTCCCTTCTCAACACCTCATCAAAGCGCCTAGTGGTACTACCAGAAGCTCATCATACATCCAGAACACCGCCATTGCCATTGTTGCCTCGTCCCGTTTGGTCTTCGCCGTCGCCCGTGACGGCGTCCTCCCATTTTCTGGATGGGTCTCGCGCGTGTCATCTGCCGGCCAGCCACGCAATGCAGTGATAGTTGTGTGGTTTGTTGCTGCCGCTGTCACTTGCACTATCCTGCCATCCAGCACGGCTTTCACATCATTGATCTCCGCGGCGGGTGTCCCCTCGGCAGCCGCGTACGGACTCATCTGCCTCGGCCGGCTTCTCGCCACGCCTAAGCGATTTCCCAAGCCGAGATGGAGTCTAGGTCGATGGAGCAAGCCATTTCAGTTCATTGGCATTTTCTGGAACGCATGGGTCGTCGCAATATTATACTCGCCGTGGGAATTTCCCGTGACAGGTGCTAATTTGAACTGTACGTTTCGATATCCCATCACTTTTCATATAAAAGATAAAAGCCAAGCAGCCGCTAACAACATACAGACGCACCTATCATCATGGCTGGAGTTACGATCTTTGCACTCATTTCCTACTTCATCGTGCCAGAGGATAAATGGTTGCCGGCGAACCGCATATCGCATTTCATCGACAGCAAGGGCGTCACCACAACGATCGAGGATGTTTCCTCTTCTGCGGAATATGACGAGCATGTCGACACCAACGTTGCGTCGAGCTCGAATAATGCCAAATGATCAATAGGAAGCACGTCCTTGGTCATTTCATATACGGAAGAAAAAAGATAACTCGTATCTACTGGATTGGCAAAGCATACCGGATATATAATACTTGCATGATATATACAGAGATAGACGGCCGACACACTAGAATCGACTATCAAGTATCGATTAATTGAAAAGTTCAATCTAATTCAAGCCTTAAATCATCTAAGAAAGAGCAGTCATATTGAACAACGAACTGGACCCTAGCATATGATATACAATAAAAAGCTCTCGAAAAGAATACCAACCAAATCTGCACCACTAGCCTTGTATAAAAACCAATCCCAACATGAATATACCACTTCGCTCACGCCACTAATGCCGGAGAAATATGACGCGGCCCCTGGGAGAATGATATGCGGGGGCCATTGCGCAATTCTCTAGTCCCCGATCTAAGCAGGGAAGTTTGACTATTCGTAACCTATTACAATGTAACATCGTTCTTGTTAATGTCCATTAAGTTTGATCTGATATTCCTCTACTGCGGGGTCTTAACTCGCGTTCTTATAACTGAGCTCTAGTACACGTACTCGAATTACCCGGGGCAGGTCTCTGGTGTTTTTCTTTTCCATCCTGGCAAAGTCCAGTCATTGAAATAACTTCTCATAACGCTATGATCATTCAATTCCTATCATATTAGTCTATACCCTCAACATCACATAAAACAAGAGACTCCCTATCGACAATGCCACCCAAAAACATCCTCCTCATGATCGCCGACGATCTGGGCCGCGCCCAAATGAGCTGCTACGGCAGCAAATCCGTCCAAACGCCCAATCTCGACGCACTCTCCGCATCAGCAACGCAATTCGACATGGCATTCACCAGCACCGCCTCCTGCAGCGGTAGTCGCACCGTCATCTACACTGGCCTCCACACCCACGAGAACGGCAGCTACGGACTCGTCAAAGAGAAGAATGGATTCCAAACTCTCCCCAACGTCGAGACCGCCCCCTGGCTCTTCAATGAATTAGGCTACTATACTGGTATTCTCGGCAAGGTACACGTTAGTCCGGATCATTTGTATCCATGGCAGGTTCGACGGGAGAGTAGTTCCAGGAACGTGGCGGAGGTGGCGCGTCAAGCGGAGGAATTCTTCAACGAGGCGAAGAGAAGGAATAAATCGTTTTTTCTAACTATAGGCTATATCGATCCGCATCGAGCGTTGGGGTCTCGTGGTGGGTTTGGGAATGTTGATGGGAATTATGATCCCAGTCTTGACGATCGGATTTACACCCCCGATGAGGTCGAAGTGCCTGGTTTTCTGAGTGATTTACCAGAAGTTCGTCAAGAACTGGCAGAGTATTATCGGTCGATTCATCGGTTAGATCAGGGGATAGGACAGGTTCTGAAAGCGTTAGAGCGCAGCGATGCCGACAAGGATACACTCGTGTTATTCCTCAGTGATAATGGTCCGCCATTCATCAATTCCAAAACAACTCTATATGATGCTGGTGTACGACTGCCCTTTCTCCTACGCGTGCCTGGATCCGATTCGACCTCATCATCAGGAATCGTGAACTCCAATATCATCTCGTACATCGATATCCTACCCACGTTCCTCGACTGGGCCGGACATGGAGACCGACCCATCGGTGACGGACACGCAGGACCACGTCGAGGACGATCCCTCCTGCCTATCGTCCACAGCACAGAAATCCATCTCGACCGCTCTCACATCTTCGGCTCACACACCTTCCACGAAGTGACCAACTACTGGCCGACGCGATTCATGCGCACCCGTAAATACAAATACCATCGAAACGTATGTTGGAAACTCGACTTCCCCTTCGCAATGGACTTGTATGCTTCATTATCCTTCGAGGGGATGCGGAACTCAGGCACTCCCACGACACCAGCAATGATCGGTCCACGAACACTGAAGGATTATATCTGTCGTCCACCGGAAGAGTTGTACGATGTGGAGAATGATCCTGCTGAAGTACGGAATTTAGCCTCCGATCCAACGTATAAGGAGACGCTGTTGGAGATGCGTTCTGCTTTGGAAAAGTGGCAGGAAGAAACTGGGGATCTGTGGCTGTGGCGCGATGGGACGGCCGTTTTGCGGTATAGTGATTGGGGATATGAGCGGGAGGGTTTGCGCATTCCGGACCGGTTTGATTTTGATGTAGAGAATCCAGGGAATAGGGAGTGATTGATTGCAGATACAATGAGTAATTCAGCAAGAATAGAGAAAGTAGATTAATAAAGACGAATTTTCTCCATATCATCTAGCGTGTATGTCTGTCTATCTATGTACATACAATATTCGTAAACGCAGTGGTATCCAGATGTAAACGTAATCGTAAGAAGTGGAAAGTCGCTGTAAAGAAAGAAAGAACGCTAAAGACGAGTAGACTTCAGATCTAACACAATCTAATCAGGAAGAGATGTTGCTGCTCATGCCAAATTAGATGCTTTTTCTCCCCCATTATTCCGCCTTATCTTCATCCTTCCCCGGCCAGAGGATCTCTCCCCGATACACCGCGCGGATATGCGATATCCCAACCAGCAAATACACGACGACAATCAAGACAGTTAGCACGCTGCAGGTGACTGCGATAGCGTTGCTTCCTAATTCTTTCCCAATCTCTATCGTGGCCAGGACGAAACCCGTGTTAGGGAAGATGAAGCTCCACCACGTCAAATGGAAGGTCAAGTCGTGGAGACAGGTGAGGATCGAGAGCACGGAGATACTGAAGAACCAGAAGCTCACGGCCCACAGGAAGACGGCAATGAAGACGGAGATGATACGGAGGACCTCAGCTGTCGGCACGTTGCTGGTTCCCGTCACGTAGTGCACTGGGAACTTCGATATCGCGACTTTTGCCATGCCAGACAGGGCGAGACCAGTGAAAGCTGGAGGTCCAACGGCGATGAACATCCCTGGACGAGTATCTGGGTCAGGAAAGCCTCCTGTCATCAAGCGACCGATATAGTTTGCGTACATGAGCAAGGCGACGATGAAGCCGAGGCCTTGGAATGCGGTGCCTGCAACAATGATGGGAATGGCCTGCGCGGGCGGCTGGTCCTCTGCAACGAGAGAGGCAATTGTTCCCGTTAGCATAACAGGGAACACGGGGACGATCCAGGCAGTTGTGAAAGATTGAAGGGTCACTGTACGACCACTGAAGAGATGCCAGTACTGCAGAACAGCCACGAGGTAGGTCAGGGCTGTGTATATCCAGAAAAGCACGCGGACCACGACGGTCAGCCACGGCCCCGAGGAGGGGACACCATAGACTTGGATGTTGCTGATTATTGTAGCCAGAGTGAGCCAGAAGGTCCCAAAGAAGAGGGATTCTGTCGGATGCGTCAAGGACCGTTTAAAGGAGGATGGGGTACAAGCGAAGCGGTATATGAGACCGATGCTGATAGTGACGAAGAGGGCAAGGTTGAAAATAAAGACAATGACTCCTATAGTAGAAAGGCCCTTGAATTGATGCGGAGTGTTGTGAAGTAACAAGGCTAGGCCTCCTGTGCTCATCGTGATCATGTACCAACCCCAGGTTATATGGCGCAGGCGCTCACCCCAGGGACACCATAGTGGATTATCGAGGTCAGTACTCCCCATCTCCTTCGTTTTGACCGTGAACACTGCCTGGAGGATCTTCTCAGCTATCCACATTCGTCCGGCGATTAGTGGTGTCTTTAACAGCTTGGAAACCTTTAGAGAAGCGTCAGAATTGAATCTGTTCAGGAACAGAAATTAGAAGAACGAGCGACATGTTTCTTTTCGCGCATGAAGCAACGAAAGGGCCATGACCATTATTTCGAAGGTGAGAATTCACCTCACCACCGATGGAGTTAGAGCTGCTACGGTGTGTTGGTCAGCGGCTGCTGGACCAACGACGTGATCTGATGCTCGCCACGGCCCAGAATCAATTGTCGACATCGTCATCGTTGTTGGCAAGATTCCAGTTCCGGAAGATCGCGATAGCATCATGTTAGCTCAGCATCAAAGCCAATGGGCCGAGCCCTGTCCCTGTCTGTCACGAGAAATTCTCCATCTCGGGCAGAAAGCCGGGCTGCTACGTCCGATGGCGCAGAGGATAACATTCGCCCATGCAAAGAGCCCGGAAGTCAATTGGTGACTATTATTGTTCTCGGAGACTCAGCAGTGGCATTGACTCGGCTTCATCGGTTCCCGAGAATTTCGGGACAGACACAGCTCATCGGCAAGCTGCTCTCGAATTCGGTTTCTAGAATGGTCCTACGATAGGTAGTTAGTTTCAATATGAGTGAGCACGGCTTTCTATCCGTCCAGGAGTATCAATACTCTTTGTTTTGACTGAGAGCATCGGATAGTCCCGACACATCATTCCACCGCTGACGGTAAGGGACGGTGCCTGAACACTACCTATGTATGTATGTGCTGTCGTGTGATACACATCGACCAGAAGAATCATGAATAGTCTTCCAGACGGTGCTCACCAGCCCGTGACACAAAAGACCGCCAAATACGGCAGGGAGCTATCTCATGAAACGGAAGAATTGGCCTCCTTTGTGAATGGATACTAGTCTTCCCTTTTGGACGGAAATCTAAAAGGCCGTCTGGCGATCATTTGGCCGCGGATCTTCCGGTACTGTACTTATTCTGAACTATGCGTCTGGGGTACCCCGCAAACCCATGTCCTCGCGGTGCTTGCAAGGCCTAGAAGCTGGGATAATTGGCTCCTCTCATGTTTCATATATCGCCGGACGATCCCACGTCGCAGCGATATTTTAAATGGTACAATGCGACAGTCGGTAGAGACGCTGTGACAGCCCGAATAAAAACAGTCGGAAAGTTCCATGGTATTCACAAGGTCCAACCGCGGTAGAGAGCGCCCCTTCACAGTTAAACATCTGCGAGAAAATCTGCATACGGGAAGCTCCTGGTCAGTCGGCTGTCTTAGGAATAGTTGCATGAGCTATATCGGACCAAGACAAGCACTTCGGAACAGATTTAAAGAAGGTACGGTATCCATCAGACATCTCGAATGGTTTAAATAATATCATCAAATGGCTCAAAAAATGGTATATTCTCGCTAAATAAGCAGATTCGATAAGCAAATGTATCCCACAGGACAATTTCCCAAATCTCAAAATGAAGTAATAACACAAAAAGATGAAATAATTTCCCCTCCCATGACCCGTCAGCATGCACACGTACTCATACATTATCCATAACTTCTTGAAATTTTTGTATTTTTGCAGTCCGAGGGCCACATGGCACTCGAAAGACTGGTTAAAATGCAATCGAATGAAAACATCAGTACCGTTCACATAGATCTCAGATCATGTTATCGGCAGTTGGTGTAGGGACTCGCTTCTTGCGGCCTAAGCGGATACCCATAAAGCTCTTGCCCGCCGCTCGACTATCGCCCGTATCTTGTGTACGCTTCTGGCTCTTTTCCTTGCTGGAACTTGGTCCAGAATCGGCATCGTAGGGTGGATCTGCGATAGGGTCCAGAGTGGATGCAAGATCCATGGTCGACGACGAACGGACGCCTAGAGGCGTATATAGCATGCTCGAGCCCCTAGCGTAAGGGTAGGTTGCATTTTGGCGACCGATACCAATATCCCCATCAAAAGTTGATACAGAACGCTGGTGGCTAGAGTCAGGCGAGAACGTGTAGGACACAGGACTTGCTGTGAGAGATGGTTCCGGACCCTCGACTGGACGGAAAGACATTGAGATAGATCTGGGATTCCGTCGGGGTCCCTTTCTGAAAAGATTGTGCGACAGAGATGGCTTGAAAGACTTTCTAGAGTCAGAAGAAAACGACCTCTGACCCTGTGTCACGCTTGTATCCACGGTGCCGAAGCTCGAGATTCTCCGAGGACCCAATGGTCCCAGGCTGGATGCAGGACGTTGCGACTGAGGAAAAACGTCGATTGACTGCCGCTCGGGCGAGAAGGTTAGAGGAGCATGAAACGAAAATGACATTGACCGGGGACTCAATGGATGAGGCATAGGGGGCATCTCAGAAAAGTTCGTTATCGTAGCACTGGTCTCTTCTCCCGGCTTTGGCTCTCCTGCGAGAAACCCCAGCGTCGGAGATTCGATCAGAGCGGTTTCTCGATTCCTGCTCCGGCTTTCGGTTCTGCTGTGACGACGGCCATGCATAGGAGTAGCCCCGCCCATGCTTGATGGACGGCTGCTCGACCGTCTCGCCTGTTTCTGGGAGTTTGTAGACGTCGTATATGATTCGGCAGATAGCGTCGAAGCAAGAGACAACGAGCTGTATCTCTTTTGACTTGTTCTCCTCCCTGGTCTTGTACTGCTTCGTCCACTGCTGCCCCGACTGCTTTTGCTGAGGCCCCGTCTGAGGCGAGCTGCATTGTCCTCCTTCGTGGGAGACGTGCGGTTCGACGAAGGAGCGATGGAGATCAGGCTTGGTCGCGTCGAAGGAATCATGTACATAACCGGGGTAGCCACGAGCAACGACGAATCGGCATCCTCAACAGAAGACATGCTGTCACGGTTGCTGGACTGATGATACAAGTCCATCTCTGATTCCGGTGCATCTGCAGGAACCACCACCGCGGTTCCTCTCAGGATCGGAGACGGCATAGGGGAAGTCGTCAAAGGCGTTGCAGGCGACATGACCTCTTCCTCGTCCTTATAAAAGGACCCTGGCACGAAGGTCGCAGTACTACTTCGCTTGACAGTCTCCATCGACACCGGCCGTGACTTCTGACCGCTCGATAGAAAGGGCGATAGCATGCTCCTGCGGTTATTGCCTGTCTGCCGGGTTTGGACGTCGTCAGAGGCCTGCTCATCCGCGCTCAATTCCGAATCAAAAGCTCCCATATCACTGTCCGCGTCGACGGGCGAGTACATGCGACCGTTCCCGTTGGTTTCTGCCTCGGATATTTCCTCCTCTTCTGATTCATACCTTCGCAGCATGGCTGGGGAATTCTCCGCAAGGAAGGTAACATCGTGAGCTTGCTTCATGTTCTGTCGGTCGGCGACAAGATTCATGTTTCGATCTGTGCTGTGTAGGCTGAAGCTGCTTTCGCAGCGAGATGTCTGCTCAGATGAAGGATGCATAATGATCTATCTCCCCCGCACATCCACAGTACCATGCCCGATGTACGAGTGACAGGAGATATAAAATCGAGAGACCGAGCGTTTATCAAAGAGAGGCTGGATCCCTTACTTCAGCGTCGGAGGGGAAAGCTCAGTGGGGCCTTGCTGAGCGAAATGTTCGACGCTTGCCTCCTGACAAGGAGTTATGAAGCCTTTATGGGAGAGGGATATGCACGATCCATGCTTCAGCGCCGCGCAGATATGGAAATGGGGACACTGGCACACGTGGGTTCGTGGACGGAGCGGGCTCTCAAGGGTCCTGTTCAGTCGCACTACCCCTTGCAACTGGACAGTGGGCATGCAGTTCTTATCAGCATGACACATTTACCAAGACAGAAAAGACTTCAGAATGTCTCGGATCATCCTTACTTTCTTGAGCTGCCCCTCCCGCAACTCTGAGCTAGCCCGAGAATTCCGGGGTGCAAGCTGCCTTAGGGCGCCGATTTTGGAGATCGTCTTGGGGGCCATATCTAAGTCTAGCACTATCAGACCAAGATAGAAAAAAACAGACTTGGACAATCGATGTGTCCAGTGCAATCATCTCGCATTCACTATTGACCGGGGAGCAGAGGTAGCGTCTGTGAGCGGACACATGGCGGCCAGTAGTCCGTGTAGTCCGTCTGGCGGATGCCTGTGCGGTGCAGCAGATGTATCACGACCCGCAGTGGTCCCTCGAGGATTCTCAATCTCTCGTGTCGTAGTTCTGGTCTGTGACAGGAACAGTATGTGTGGTGTTTCAATGGTAGCGTACGTCAATAAGCTTGCGTTTCGCGATCTCAGGAATCCAGCTAGCGTCGTGGGTCTTCAACGGGAGGCGCAAAGACGGGGGAACGAACATCTGTAGAGCGTAATAATTAGTTAGCGTCCATCCCAAAGACCCCTGAAAAGGGTCTGGTCGAGGACGCCGTCTCTCTTAGCTTACGGGAGTCTGTTCGCTTGCTCTCAGGATTCAGGAACAAGCCAGTTTGAGCGCGCGATCGGTGGGGAGAGACCAGGTCGATCCGAACTTTGAAGCAATGAATATCAGCGCCGGTTGTTGTGACGTGATGGAATTAATTACTGGACCCTATAGCAGGCATGGTTAACACTTTCCTCCTCCACTGCTTGGGGAATGAAGGGAGAGCAGATCCTGGCTATCTATCATCCTTCCCCTTCTTGAAACCGCCGTGAAAAGCTCGTTCATTGCTGGTCTCGGTCCAGCGACTCGGCTGAAGGGGAAGACAACCGAGAGAGACTCGCCTTGCCCAAGATAGATAACAAACAATGTGCAATGTGCATAGATACTTTTCCTTGGAGTGTATGCAGTGTGGTCAAAGTCCAACCGTGCATGTAGCTCACATGGCCCTAGCGAAACTGGAAGAGAGCCCTTGCTGCAGCCACGACGATAGACAGGAGAAACGATGCGCCATGGCTGTCTGGATAGCTTCAACGTCGCCCTTCCGTTGCATTAGGCCTCGAGTTCGCGTCGACCTTGATGGCGTCTGACAGGTCCTGGTGCATCCTCATCCAGTGATCGCAGCTGTCTGGTAGACTAGAGTAGTTGCTAACGTTCTCTTCCCCAGTGCGCTATTTAGTCAACGCGCTCAACGATATCCATACTTGGAAGTGGTACCACCGCTGAAGAACACATAACGAACACACAACCTAACTCACCATCTATTGATGAATTGCATACGAACAACATCCACGAGAAAGACAAAGAAACCCCACCAGAGTTGGTTTCTTGATTTGTGCGCAACTTTAAATCGTCTGGCGCTCCCCTTGCAGCAAAAAGAGCCAAGACCCAAGATACACCATACACTTCACTGCTACAGAAGCTAACAACGCCTCGGACATATTCTGCCTGCAATTTGTTATCTAATACACAGAGAAAATTCTCATCAAGTTCGATTTCACAAACAACATCACTTATTCAAAAGAGCATCAAACCAAACACAGAAACTTCACCCTTCTACGGGTAAATACAATCCTCCAGTCCGAAAAGCTAAAACCAAAAACGTATTTAAACCTCGACCCGACGCAGGGAGTACAACGCCAGGAACAGGAGATAATACCGTACCCATGGTTCCGTACCGTGCGCTTTCCTCTCACATACAAGACCAGAAATAGAAATGAAGAAGAAGAAAGACAAGGAACAGAAGAATATGTAGACTCGATTCGTCATCCGAAGCGGGGAACAGAGATACTCATGTCTCAGTTCTTGTCTGGACGGAATTTTTTCTAAATAATCCACGTGTTAATCAATAGAGAAATATTCCGAAATCGATAATAATAATAGTAAAACATGACGCGAGTGAGACAATGACACAAGGGGACGTGATGATATTTTAAACAAATAATATTTATATTATATATGTCCCTTCTTCCCCCGCATCCGCCCTAGATATACTATATCCATCCCTCGGACACACCCGCGGAGAATGTGATCTTCTATCGTCAGAGTAAGACTCCTACCTACCTTACTCTCCCTGTCCACATTCCTAATCCTTACCATACACATATGTAATTATGTACATACATAGGAGGCACTGCACACCACCAGCCCTACCCCTCTATCCCTCTATCCCTCTTTTCCCTTCCTTCCTTCCAGTAGATACTCGTATGGGATGACCCAAAATGGTAACACCTAGATGTGGAAATATCCACAAGATAAGAGATAATTTTAGATAATAATAATGATAGTATACTGAATAATCAACTCTAACTGATTAATTCATCACATAGTTAGTTATTTAGTCACTCCCCCTTCGTTCTGTAGAATACTCTGTTCGGCCCGTATCTAAATTCTCAATAGAGTCGAGCGCATGTTAATTATATTTATCTGGTTATGGTTATTTCAGCCAGTGCTCAAGTCAACTACAAGGCAATTTATTTACTTCATTCATCAAAACAAAAATAACATAAAATCGATTTCTCCCATTTCACTTCGTAAAATGGTATTGGCATTCATTGGTATTCATAACTATATACTGAGATTCATCTCACTAACCAACCAACCAAACAAGAATCAAGAATCAAGAATCAAATCAAGAATCGCTCAACACCATGCCGGGGACCTTCCTCGTTATTCTGCTCCAAAAAAAAAAAAAAAAATGGAAGAGCAGCTACTGCCATATGTATGTGATGTGGTCTAAATGTATAGAACATGAATCCAAAATGTGAAACAATCCAAAGTGATATCTCATCTCAATCTCTCAATTCCAAACATAAACAAAAAAACGAACAGTCTCTCTTTCCCTCTCTATCCCTTCATAGAGACGAGAACATGACGGCAACGACGAAAAGGAGGGACGTGAAAATATGTAATGACGACGGGGTGCCGTTGGTATTGGAGCCGTTGGTTTTCTTGGAGCTACTCGCGCTGGCGGTGCTGTTGGCGGTCTTGGTTGCGTTGGTGGATGAGCTGAGCAGCGGCGCGGTTGCAGTCGACGGGTTGTAGAATTTGCTGATGATCTCGGCTGCGAGTTCAGCGACTCCGTATGTCGACGCCATCAGATGCGTAGAGAGGGCCGTTGGGGGCACACTGGAGTCGGCGACGCGGACGTTGGCGAGACCGTAGACGCGAAGGTTGGCGTCGACGACACCGCCCTGGTCGCGAGGCAGCATGGCGCAGGACGACGAGGGGTGGAACTCGGTGCCGGCTGCTTCCCGAATCCATTGGAGCAAGTCATCGTCGCTCTGGACAGCTGCACCGGGGGATGTTTCGTTGGTGAGGGTGCTCTTCAACGGGTCGGCCTCGCCAACGAGGCGGGCAAGTTTGACACCGTGGAGCAGAATATCCCAATCTAAGGCATGTTATCAGTCTTGGAAGACCTTTTCGTCTGTCTTTTGGGGAGTGTTTCTTAGCACGTACCGGAAGGGTTAGCGAAATAGTTCGGGTCAATGATAGGATAGTCCATCGGGTTCGAGGAGTTGATGTAGATCCGGCCGTGGCTGTACGGGTGCTGGAGCGCAGCGGTGATACCAATGTCACCGTTAGCATCACTGTTCATGAACAGGATCTCGACCTGACCGATCGGGCTGGTGAAGATCTTGGTGGCCGTCGAGTTGTAAATCGCCTTGTAACCCGCAACGACGCCCTGGTCGTAAGTCGTGTTCGGCGCGTACTGGTCCATCGCAGCCAGGATGCTCTGCTGCGTACTGGAAACGTTGGTGCCGTAGAGCCCGGTGGAGTTCACATAGGCAACGCCATCATCGATGTACGAGAGGTAGAGAGTATCATTCTGGAAAATAATAGTTAGAACGCGAGCAGAGGTTTATATGAGGTATATCTTGAGACCAACCTTCTGGCTGCCATTATCGTAGTAAATGGAACCCGATGTCTCTTGGTTGGTATCCCACGTCACGGTAACGCTCTAATTCAACGCCAGTCAGTTGTATGCTCTCAATTTCTTCAGACATGAGAATCACTCACAAAATGATCCTGCAGGTGCTGACCGACCCCGGGCAGCTCTGACAGCAGATCAACACCCGCTGAAGACAGAACATCCTTGGGACCAACTCCACTATGCATCAGAATAGCAGGGCTGCCGACAGCACCAGCGCTCAGGATGACTTCCTTGTTCACCTTGACGGTCTTGGTGGTGTTTCCGCCATCTGGCGTGTACTCCACCCCGGTGGCGGTCAAGTTGTTCTTGTTGGAAGTGTCGAAAATCAAGCGAGTCACCTGCGCATTAGCCAGCACGTCGTAGTTACCCAAGTCTGGCAGCGGGTCGAGATATCCGGTACGGCTGTAAGAACGCGTCCAGTTTGTCGGGTTGATGGTTGAGGTTGACACGCCGGCGCCCCATGGTTCACCGTTGTACATCTGGTTTGAGATGGCAACGCCAACGTTCGCCAGAGACTGCACCCATTGGCCCACCTGTTCGAACATGCTGAAATGATCGTTAGCTTCTGACCAGGAAAATAGATAACTAGATCGTAGCGACCAGTAATTGGGGCTGCTTACTAGCCAGGGTAGCTCGCGTGAATCGGGCCCTGGGTGCCATGATCAGAAGCATCCCATTCGATATCTCCCGTCTTCGCGACATCGCTAGAAGGGGCCGTGAAGTTCTCGCTCTTCTTCATCGCAGCGAAGAAGGAGTCCCATTCCCAATTCTCCGCGCCGTCCATATCTCCCAGCAGATCTCTCCAGGCATTGATCTCGATCTCACCGGGCCGGGTCAGATACAATCCGTTGATCGCGGAACTGCCTGCATTGCGATCGCGTTAACTTTTCTCTTCCTCCCTTATCATTCATTCTTCTGAGAGAACCCAATCGCAGACATACCTCCGAGCACCTTACCCCGGGGCCATTCGATCTCGCGGTCCGCCGCATTAGGTTGCGGAACAGTGTAGTAAGCCCAGTTCAGCGGGGTCGTCCATAGAGAATCAAAGTAGGAATATGCGGGGGTATCTTTTAATTTTTGGTTTTCTGGTCAGTGATTTGTCCGAGCAGCCAGTTTGAAACCGCAGAGGAATGCCCCAACTCACCTATCCGCTCCCGATAAGCATCTCCATTTCCACCCGCTTCAAGCACCAAGACCGTATGGTTCTTCAAGGCCTGTGACAGACGACCGCCGATAACGAGACCCGCTTGGCCTCCGCCGACAATGACAAAGTCATAGGAATCGGCGATTTCGGTGCGCGGTGCCAGCGCATTCACGAACGGAAGATGAGCGATGGCCAGGCCGACGCTCACGACCTGGGCGGCAGAGAAGCCGGGTCGCATGATACGCTGGGACAGCAGAGATCTTGTCTGGCAACTTATTTTATAATAATTGTGGCATGCGATGGGCAAGGTGAGCGCATGTAAAATCGACAGGGCAAAAATGAGCGTCGATCATTCAAGTAACAACAACAACAACAACAAGCAAGAGAAACGAGAGAGATCAGATTCTGGCAAGTCAGTCGCAGCACAATAGAAACGACCGAAGGGAAAAAACCACAGCCAAGAGAGCACCGTCCCTAGATTGCAAGGAGACTTCAGAGGAATTTGAATCTACTTAGCAGTGCAGTACTAGAAAACTGACTGACAGACTGAGAAAGCGAGTGGATTAACTATATGAACTTAGATCGTGTTTATCCAAACAAAACGCTGGCACCCCTGACCCAGTGTCTGGTACGGTTAATAACGTGGATAACGCCCAAAGCTTGTCGCTCGCCGGACGCGTGTGTGTTGGCCTATCTGGATTATCCTGGTCCTGGTGGCTCAAAAGCCCCAGCCTGGTCCAACCACCGGGTTGTAGATGCGCCATCTCGCGACATCCATTATACGGGCCCCCTTCCGCCTCCTGCAATGCAGCAAGCCACTGGAGTTTCTTCTGAGACTGTATTTGAATATTAAAAAAATATATTGAATTCTTATATCCTATATATCCTATTCTTATCCTATCCCTTCCCTCTACTTGGCCCCTTGTATGTACAAGTACCATATTTATTTGCCATATATAATAAAGCTGCACCGCAAGGGCGGCTGAGATCTTGGAAAGGGCCGCAGACTAAGATGCAATCCATACCCCATGCTGATTGGGGCGTCTCCCAGCCGTCCCGCCCTTGATGTCCAGCGCATCCACGCAACACCTTTTGGATCGTCCCTTTCCAGACACCAAATGAAATCATTTTTCTGGGACCAGCACCGTTGGGCCCCGTGCCTGACAAGGTGTCCCGAGCCGACCCATTCTGCCGTCTCTATCACATCAGGGAAATATATTATTAGAAACGAAAGAGGCGAAAAAAAAGAGAAAAAGAAATCTTCACTGAGGAAAAAAGCGAAGAAAACACTCGAAAATAATATCCCTGCCCAATATTGAGAGAAAAAAAGGTCAAAGCGTCGAATACGCAAGTTTATCTACCCCGCAGGGCACAGATCGCATGGCCTCACTTTAATTGTAGAGTATCATATCTACAGAGTACTAGACTAGTCTACTAAGTCTATCTAGTGCCCCTTGTAGCGCAGTTTTTTTTTGTGCGTTGGCTTTTCGGGAAGGGCATGTGGCACAGGGCTGAGGTACCTAATATTATTTTCATCCTGGTTCCGATCTAATCAGAACTACCATAGTTCACCACTTCTAAGCGAAAAGACGGTCCATGGAGAGACTCAACATCTAATATTAAATAATTAATAATAATTAAATTATTGGAACACTTGTTATACACTGAGGAAGCAAAGCAATAATAATAACTTTACCCTGCAATGGTACATCCATACTTACTCTACAATTACATACTGCCAGTGAATAATGTATTCCAACTTCCCACTTCTTCCCACTGTCCTACCCACCCACTCACGAGTCACTAGTATTCTACTATTACTCAACTAAGCGAATCCAGTCCGCCAATCTGTACGTCGTTCATGTCACCGCTCCAGATAGATCAGGCCCGTCCCCGTCCAACAGGTTTCGGTCGGAGGGAGGGTGATCGACATCCTGCAGTGGCATACTTACCACACCGCTCCCGCCAATCCAGTTCGTAATCGCGCCGGACTCAGTGCACAGCTGCCACAGCAAAGTCTTGGAAGTTGGGAAAGCGAACTAGATAGGTAGATAGTTAGATCCTAGACGTCTAGAGTATTATTAGTCCGACTTCTATGCCGCAGGGATGCACGAGGACTACGCATGCTGGGCTCATTATTGCCCAGGCAACGAACGAGTCGAGTCGTCTTTGATAGAAGTAGATAGATAGGCAGTGTTTCGATTTGACCATGACGCAACCTCAGCGATCTCCTAACCGAGGCATCAGAATATAATAATCACCCATGATCGCTAACGGGTGAGCCTCTTTTAGTATCCGACTCTAAGGTATATAGTACACAACGATCCGCAGCCGTGACGACTCGTCGAGGAACGATTTATTATTCCAGGGGGAGCGGTGAGATGATCGTACTTGGCCAGCTGAATTCTTACGGTCTTGCTCCGGACAGATCAATGCGTCCGAAATTGTCCTTCCCATGCTGTTCCATAGGAGATGCCTTTTCCCGTTACTGTTATACATTCGTGATGTTGACCGTAGCAGAGAAAAGAAAAGAAGCTGCATCGGATGCAATTCCAAGAAATAGCCAAGCACGTCAGGATGCAGGAACACCTTGGCATCTCATCGGCAGGATCAGCTCCATGCTGGATCCTCCAGTGGAACCGGTGGGTTTGCAATCGAACGTCAGCCTCGATAATCTTACGCAATGAGAATATCCGTCGGCTAGAATAGTCAATGTGTCACGGAGATCCCGTCCGACTAGAACACTTCTGAAATTGATAGACACGAGCTGCAAATTAGTATCCAGGAACATGGGTCACCGATTAATTGTAACTACGTAGTACGGTGTAAATCTGAACACAGAGAGCGTGGTCTAGAGGTGAACATCACGTGCGTATTCATAGTCCTTGATACTTAAAAAGATTTCGTAGCAACCGAGCAATAAACTATTCACTAGCTAAATACCATAATCCCCAGGGTCGATTACTAGTCATGTCCCAGTTCCTCAATGGATGTATGCCATGCTGCGCCTGCGGAAACAGACCAAGGAGACACACATCTAGTACGTCGCTGGATCAGATGATTTCAATATAAGCACTTCTTCGGCACAACTGCAGCCATGGGAGGGCTGAATCGCAATTTGACATCCGTGCTAGCATGGGAACAGGGAAACAGCAACACCGCTAGTGAGTCATTAGCACTGTATTATATTCATGATTATGCATTTATGGCGATAGGAAGAAAATCAAATCAGTTAACACAACAAACCGGCATCAACGTGCCGGAAGAAGAGAAATCTCGGAGCTCGAACCCTTGAAAGAAACGCATTACGGGTCCGGTAAAAGCTCTCGCGCCATACCATGAGCAAGACGTCACTCTCATACTTTCTAACGGGGCTCTATCGGCTCCTCGATTCCGCGAAGCGCCCGCCCAGCATGCAACCGAGGCCAACCACAACAGCAACCGGTGCCTTCGATTCGAACAATGTCATGTATTAAAACAGTTATGTCACTTTACCTGACCAAGTAGAAATGTATATTTTGTTCATCTCTCCTGTCGCATCATCGCCGGCTCGTCTCGTGACCCAGGATGGTCAGCGATGTTCGTCATCCAAACAATATAGAGAGTAGCCTGCAGGCAGAAGACTACCAGCGTTTCCAGCGGTCTATCTTGTAGACACCACTGCGGGCTTATGCCTTCCTCGAGCGGGTCACGGGACCGTTCTGACGCGCCGAAGTGGTAGCCTGGCCGTTGGAGTTTGCAGCGCCGTTGGCACGCTGGCTGGGGACGGAGGGGACCTCCAGGTCCTTCATGTCGATCAGGGCCTTCTTGCCCGTGTTGCGGCGAGGTCTGCCGCTCTTTCCGGTCTTCTTGTAGGTGGCGAAGTAGAAGGAGATGAAGAGGAGGAGATAGGAGCTCAGGATTGCCATACCAGCAAAGGCGGCGAATTCCTCTCCAGCACACTTTCCACAGTTGGGAAGCCATGGGAAGTATGTGGAGGAGAAATAGGTGTAGGAAGCGAAATAGACAAAGCCTATCAGATAACTTGATTAGCAAGGAGCTCTTCCGCGTTATACGCCTTGGGCACGAACCGAGGTCAATGATGAACTGGACGATCTGGAAGATGGTGATGTAGCGCTTCCACCAGATACGGACTCCACGAGCGCTCTGGAAGTAGTACCAGTACATGAGAACATGCACAGCCAGGTTCAGGGTGATGGGAACCCAGGAGACAGCAGTCAGACCGATCAATTGGGTGTAGCACAGCAGGGCGGTAGCGCCATGGTGGTAGGTGTGGAGGAAGGTCAATGGCTTCTTCTTGAGGAACAAGAAGACCGTGTCAAGCAATTCCAGATACTTGGTCAAGTACGTGAGCTACACGACGTTAGCTTTCCCAATTCGTCACTTTGCAATGGCCGGATTAGCCAACAGTCTGTCCTTACATAGTACAAAACAACCAGCTCTTGGGTCCAGCCACCCTCGTGGTTACAGATGGCAAAGAAAATACCATGTCTCCAGATAGTGGGCAGGAGCTGCTCAACATATAGAGCCAGCAAGATGGCGCTGATCACCGTTAGGACGAAGTTGTGAATCATAAACAGGCCGTTGAGCTTCTGGGGCGCGAAGTTCTTCATAACCTCCCGACCACCAAAAATGATAATATAGTACGAGACCAGTGAGATGGCTGTCTCCTTCAATGTTGACATTGGCGTCACACCCTCCACAAATCGAAAGTCATGTGCGGGATAGCCAACGACGGCTTCGAAAGCCTTGTCGAAGATGGGCCATAGCTCGATGCCAAACGGGCGATCGATGGTAGGAAGAGGGAGGTTCTTCAGCGCGTCGGCCATGATGAATGACTCTATTTAGATATAAGATGCCAGATTCTCAGTCTTGTAGGACTTCCCTGGCGAGCGGTAGCACCGGATGTTGAGACGCTGAGAGACGTGTTATTTATTTGGTTGGGAAAGACCCGCTGCACCACAGGGTGGAAGATAATGACCGCACCGTACCGGGTCTGGGGAGACCACGGCAATGAAGGAATGACGGAGAGGAGGGAAGGAGATAAAGAACTGAGAGAAGAAGATGGGATCCCGATGCGACGACCGAGAAAAGGAAGGGGGAGAGGAAGATGTTGAGATTTGACGCCGTAAAAAGACACTGCGCGACTGGCCGACGCTTTTCTTTGGCTCTTCCTGGCAGCCCGAGGCCCGCCGCGTCCGAACTAATTCGGGTTAGCGTCGGCTCGTCTGTTGGTGAAAAGGGGTTCGGCTGTAAGTATTATTCTGAAGTATCTTCAGGTACTTTTATGCGCGAAATCTGCGGGAAGAGTACTTTGTAGTACAATAAAATACTCCCACTTCAACCTCTGGCATGTGACGTCCCATTCGTGTCCGGCAAGTACGGGAGAGGCACGACTGCAGCTCTTAGCAACGAACCACTGAAATGAACATGTCTGGAACAATTGAACTGGATGAACATGATTTCTGTTGTTGAGAGCAAGCATGGCTTTGCACGGTCACAATTTGTAGTCTATCTAAGTTAGTTCATCTAGTTTATCTAAACATCGAGTCTCATCATCCGTGACTCCCTACCGCTGCGAATGTCAGGCGGCCAGCAAAATCGCCATTGGCAGAAAATCCAGCAGACGCCATGAGAAAAAACGAAACAGTTCATAGCGAAGTCATGGTCAATTAAACTTCAATTTAATCAGTGAGAGTGTCCCCTAAGCTCGTCTTGTAGTCCAGTTCTACTGCAGGAGATCGCCAGCCGTCTTTCAATATCTGGAATGCTACCTTGATACATCAAGGACTGAAGGATAGGTTCCCCCAGCCGCATCTGGTCGTTCGATACGGCGAATTTGAATAGATTGACACCAGATATTGGAGGGTATCCAAACGACGCCTGCAGATATATAGTGTCGTTGACTATGACACCGTTTGCTCTGTGGTAAATCTCCGGGAGCCCCCAATGTTGATAAGTCGCATCGACTCCAAGCACGGTCATCTCCTGATACGAGACAGTGGGCACCGAAGCACCGGTATCGTGAAGGAATTCGAAACGAGACCATAGAGCTGCTCCCAGCGGGGAGATAGAGACGTTATATAACTATGTATTAGATTTATAGTAACTGACGTAGCATATGGTGGTTGCCTGTCGGATATAAAGTTCCCCTGAATGCTGGTAACAGGTATCGAGGGGCAGAGTGACACTGGACATTAGCTATTAGAGATCCTGAACTATGTAGATAGAGAGTAGATAGAGACCTACCTCTTCAATCCATAGATCACGCAGTATAGAGTATTCGCTTACTATGTCGTTGATCATAGAAGGTGTCATAGGCTTCGGTCCAGCTATTAGTTGGCCGTTTTTAAAGATGTAGTAATTCCCCGGTATAAACTGCAAGGTTCCTGATTTATATGCATTCAACACAGCAACGGCATTCTCGCGCTGTCCCGGGATCTTAAGCACTCCTGGTGTCTGTAATATTGTCTCAATGTCTTGAATCCTTTGTTGCAGGGGTGTTGGTGGGGGAGGAAGCTTGTCAAGTTCCTCGAATAGCTTTTCCATCGTCTCGCGAGGAATAAGTCCTGCATTGCAATGGGCAACTATAGCATCTCTGTACTGTTTTGTATTTGCGCTATGCGGATTTAGTATGTTCACATGCATATCAGTCTCGGTCATTCCTTACAACATTGGGATGGCAGGAAGATCGTTAGTATTTTCCATTGTTATGGGTTCCCGTTAGTTATGCGGTTCTGAGTGTAGGCGGGGAGATTACGAAGATGAGCGCAGAGGATTATCGATGCAGTCTTGTTGCCTTAATATGCGTGCCACTGAATGTGAATAGAATCGATTGCGTGCAATTGATAGTTAATATGGGATAGATAGATCAGACGATGTTTTAGTGGAGTGGTGACGGGAGCGGCTCGCCGAGAAAAGACCATGACCAGCTGCCTGGGAGCCTCAGGCCGCTCACCACTCACACCACCCGCAAAAACCCGTCCAACTCAGTCCGGTCGGTCTCTCCTCTGGCCGTCCGTCCTCGACAACATCCTCACCACTATCTCTCTCCCACGATACCAATTCGCTCCCAACTCCCTCCCTCCGTCTCTCCAATGTCGTCCACCGCCGTCTTCCGCATCGCGACCCGATGCGTCCGCGCCTCGAGCTCGTTCAGAGCTCCCTACGTCGCCCGCTCGCGGGTGCAGACTGTTGCACCAGCCGCGCCCATTGCTCTCGGTTTCGGCGGATACAGCAGCAACTTCAGCACGACCACCAAGCGCTCCAGCGGTCACGAGGAAGAGACGTACGAAGAGTTCTCTGCTAGGTACGCCATCTCGCCAATTGAGTCCCCATGAGGCCGTTCGCGATGGGAAGAAGAAAAGGTCGAAGGAACTGGAACAGGACTGCGGTCACATCCGGACGACCGCCTCCGACCCACGCGGCAGGCCAGAAGGGTTTATCTGGGGAAGAGCAGAGTCACTGATGCCTCCAATGATAGATACGAGAAGGAATTCGATGCAGTGCAGGATGTCTTCGAGCTCCAGGTATGCTAGTTGTGCTACCCGCTGGGAAAGAAAAGCGGCATCCCATCTGCTTGATTATCTGCTCTGTCATTGGCAGAGAGCCCGAACATCCGATCTGGGCTAACCACCCTGGCCTTGTGCCATCACAGCGAAACCTCAACAACGCCTTCGCCTACGATCTCGTGCCCTCTGTTGAGGTGCTTACTGCTGCCCTGAAGGCTGCCCGTCGTGTCAACGACTTCCCTACCGCTGTCCGGGTCTTCGAGGGTACGTACCAAAATCCCACCAAATCCCGCCCATCGCCGTCCCAACCAATTCTACATGACACTCTAGATCTCTTATACCCGGACGAATCTTACACTGACTGCTTTCTTCTTTTTCAGGTATCCGCGCCAAGGTTGAGAACGAGAGCCAGTACAAGGAGTACCTTGAGCAGCTTGACGGTCTGCGCAAGGAGCTCGGCGTTGTCCTCCGTGAGGAGCTCTACCCCCAGAACTAGATTACCTCGCTGGGATAATTCTGTCAACGAATCAAAGTAAAGCTGTATACATACCTAGAGCTGGAGTTGCGGAAGCAATCGCATTGTCGCATATCGTTGGTGTCCTGCTGATGCCGGCTCCGGAGGGCGGAGCCCAAGCCAGCAGAGGAGAGGAACATTTTTGTCATACCACATGTCTACCTAGCCTACATCTGTAACATTGAAGATAATGCGACGAGGTGTTTCTTTATCTTGCAAGAGGTTATCATTGACAGCTGCTTATATCCGAGGAAGTAGGGGTCTCATCACTTCCTGTTGCGTCGAATCGTGATATCATCTCCTAATGCGCAATCAGTGGCTGCCGCAGACATTCCACGACCATTGTGCCTTCACTTTTTTTTGACAATGCATCAACTACGCGTGATTTACATCTGGCCTAATTGATCAATCTATATAAAAATAAAATTACCCATCAAATCCCGCCACTGCTATGACATCCAGGTCCTTCCTGCTATCCCAGCTGCAGCTTAGCCTTACTTACAATCTGAACCCTTCGACCTGCTACATCCATTCCATGGCATACGATACCTTATGTTTCAACTATAGCTTGAGTCCTTATCATGCTAGACTCAACTGGACATTTATCGTGATCACTGCGGACAGCTCCGGATTGTTTTGACATTAAACTCAGTACTCCCGGCAGGCTTCCGATTCTGGTATTAAGAAATATTCTACTCTCCCAGCGGATGCTCTATCGAAGTGAAACCCTCCTGAACAATGGGGCATCAAGCCCAATCTCCCTCTTCCACGATGAAGTGCTTTCTGTCCGATGCATTTATCAATTCTTTGATCGTCTACTGCTTATACTTATACCTCAGTGAGTTGTTAGAGATGTCAGATAGTGAAAATCACCTTTTTAAGTTCCACTGATTCAGCCTATTTTAGTGGAGTTTCATTTTCAGGATCTACAGCCCCGAGTTAACTATTTCGTAAGAAAGTAAACAAGTAATTCGTAACAAACCGTGCACAGACAATACTAGACTGATAATGTATGTGCACGGAGTGAGTGACACTATCTACTATAGTTCTCTATGGGCTAATTATCTGACGAGCTTGCAGGCCATAATGCAGTCGCTGGATAATCAGTGCATTCAATCATGCATATGCACGCAAGCGCAACTGGTGTTGGGGGATCGAAGGAAAAGAAAATCGAACAGAATAAATGCATGTATAAATTACAAGAAAGAGTTCACACTCTGAATAGCCCAAATAGATAAGTCACCAAAGAAACCCTCATCGGAACGCCTTTACTTTAGTTATATCTTCAACCGAAAAGTCGTGATATTGTTGCGGGGAGGAGATTTCTCCGGGGTCCGTCATGATATACACTCTCGTGCAATGTGCGGGTGGGGAATGGCGCTGCAGTCCATCCGTATCTTGCCTCGTGTGATGAAGACAGGAGGAGGAATAGATGGGGGGAGTTATATGGCTCCCAGCCGAGGGAGCGAAGAGATGTGATGTAACCTAGTCTTTTGGGTGAGGACTCTGCTTGAGCCCCCCATGAGCAAGGTATACCGGCTGGTCCAGTCTGCAGACTAATGCGTTCCGACGTGTTTGAAATAGCTTGGTCGGCAATCTTCCTTTGCCAGGAAGGGCTCACCAGCGTAGAACTTGCCGGGTGTACAGCCAGAACATTTGGGCGAATTTGGGCAGTTGAAGTAGGGGATATGGCGGTAACCAATATCTCGGAACCTGCACAGAATAAAATTAGACAATGCATTACTTGAAGTTATTGTCAAAACGACGTATGTACTCACCAGTGAATCTTGCTGGCATCCTCAAAGAGACCCAGCCCGATCGAGTGGACAGGTGCATCACCCCATCTTTCGTAGAAGAAACCACCTGCGCGGTCAAGGTGATTGAAGTACTCTTCATATTTCTGGCCTCTGAAAAAGTCCATGTCACCGATCTCGAAGTTCGACCAGAAGTGGCAGGTCGAGTAACCATTGGCGGCCTCGGTATGATCGGGGCGTAGCTGGTCGTCCGTCAACCACCCCAACATGTTATTGTCCGAAATGTAGTCGGGATGCGCCGCAAGGAACTTCTTCGTCTCGGGCCAAAGCGTCGGGATACTCTGGGGAGCGTCAAACAGATTGATCGTAAAACCGTATGTCTTGTTGTGGTCCTCCATGTAGCGAAACACGTCGTAGTCGATGTTACAGAAGAACTGAACCTTGGGTTCAACGCGCCAGTAGTAGCGGGTGTTTTGGAGGGCTGGGTGCTTGTAGAACATGCCACTGTTCCAGCGACACATCTGGTGGTAGGACAGCTTTTCGCTGTATTGGATGCCCTGCTCCTTCAACATCGCCGCAGACTCTTTGATGATATCATTGTTGATCCATTCGGGCACATCCCAGTGTTCCTTTGGTACCAGCTCTATAAATCATGTCAGACTACGATCCCAAACCGCTTCACGTTGTGCATTTCCATGACGTACCGTAGTAGCACTTAGCCTTGGTCTCCGCCTGGGTTCGTCGCTTGAACTCCTCTGTGAAGGGCTTATCGTTGAAGAACGTCCATGGGTAGTTGAATTTGTGATTCCATGTTCTCTCGAGATCCCGCATCGTAGGGATCAGCTCGTCCAGCTCCTCGTTCCGGACGAGGGACAGGAGGGTGGCGTTGATGCGAGCAGAGTTCTCGCTGTCCGGGGCATAGTCGTTGTCCTCCGCACGCCATAACACACCTTCTGGTTCTCCCGTTGCTATAAACGGTCAGTTCCGGTTCAAACGAGGACAAGAATCTTTTGCAACATACGATCTAGCAAAGGGTCTTTCTTCATGCCATTGACCAACTTATCCCCTGATCCAAAGGTGCCGACCAGGGGCGTGGCCGTCTTGCGAAGCTGGAAAATAAGGAAAAGAACTAGGAGTATCGATGCTGCGCCTAGCAGCCGGATCGGTCGTGCGACGGCCATCTTGACATCGAGCAGACGTCCTCGTTCGAAAATGGACGCAAGAGAAGCTGTCGCTGTTATTCAGAGCAGTTCTCCGCAAAGACTGTCGGAGTATTCCAGGCCCGCTGGGGGGTTTCCAGGTCACGCTTTACTCGGTCGGGCGGTAGCGTGGCAAAGCAAACGCGTCCTCCTCTCAGACAACAAAGAACGGAGCATGAAACTCGCCTCGTTAGCGACTACTCTTTATGGATGCCTCGAGTAACCTGGTTGGATCCTGATAGATCCAGTAGCACTCGTTCATGCCATGGAGGGAGCAAAATAAGAAGATCTCGATGGTGGAAAACGGGCCCTATCTCGTCCCATCATGGCCCTAGCCGCAGATATAAGCGCATTGTTAGACGATCTAATCACTGTCATTGCAAAAACATCAGACAAGGCATCTCATGCCCCGGTTCTTTGTGTGGACTAAATTACTAACGTACAGTAGACTACATCGCGTTTCAAGAGACTGAAGAGCAATGCGGAGAGTACGATCAAGAACAACAGGTCAACGCGAACCGACCAGTTCGCGGTGGCCCGTCAGCTAGATGGTCTCCAGGAGAAATTCCAGGTGCTGAACCATGATGATCTGGCTGACGCGTTACGTCTCCGTCTGGATGAGCTCAACCAGCATGATAGTCCGTGGTTCCCGGAGATCTTGTCTCTATTCCTGCAGCTCTCAGATAGACCAGCAACGTTATCAAAACCGGAGAAAATTGAGCTGCTCAAGCCGCCGGAACCTCCGCGGTCACTGACTTGGTCTGAAATTGACCCTGCAGGTGCAGCATACTGCGATGACAATATCTGGGACGATATTGACTACGGCGAAGAGACCTCGGACGATGATGTCTCGACCGTGTCAAGCGATGTGTCCATCCCGAGGATCGTGCCGCAGAGTTCCAAAGTCGCTCCGGATGACTATCTCATCCCAGAAGAAGTATTCTCACACGGAGAAGACGAAGGATTGATTTCTGCGATCAAGAGCTCTCAGTTTTGGAAGGCTGAGGCAGTGACCCGCGGCGAGGATTACTCCTGCCCGGTCACAGAACTACAAGTGGTCAGAGAAACTATTTTTATGCTTCAGGGGCTTCCAGCATCGTTGTATTGGCGCCTTGATGACAGTATCGAAGTAGACCGGAGATATGTTCTCCGCCATTCCTCGAACCAAGCATTTTCCGCACTGCTTTGCTCGTTCAGCTCTCTAGGAGCTAAGATAGACGCATTGCGGAGATTTGTTAAGATCCCGCAATCGGTCCTCTATGTGCAGACTTTCCATCGTGGTATTGAAGAATGTCTATCAATGTTTGATGCCGCGTTGTCAAACATGCACGCACGTTATCTTTCCAAGAGCACAGCAACCACCGTTAGCTTGTTGCAGCTTTTTGAGGATGTTCAAAGGGAGTCACGACTACTGATTCCATTAGCCAACTTACTGGAGGGCCTCAGATCCCGTCCATCTCAGGACTCTTTCGAATGCCTTGACAGGCTTTATGACTTAGTAGGTACATGCCAGGCAGCAGGTGCAGACGATGAGTTTGCATACTTTGCGAAACTGTTCTTCGCTTGCTTTGAGTCGTATATCAAACCCATACGACTGTGGATGGAGACAGGACAGCTGGACACTTCTCAGGGCACGTTTTTCGTCTCAGAAGCCGCTGATAGAAACTCTGATCTGCGAACCCTCTGGCATGATTGGTATATGCTGGACCAGAAAGAGGGTCGTCTGTACGCTCCCAAGTTTCTGAAGCCGGCTGCCCGGAAAGTATTCACTACGGGAAAGAGCATGATCTTCCTTCGAAATCTCAACATCGCGCCGGAGAATCTGAATCAATTAGAGAGAACGTCGCTTTCTTTCGAAGATGTCTGTCCGGACGATTCGTCGCTTTTAGTTCCTTTCGCCGGACTATTGGAGACGGCCTTTGACCGGCTGATCGAGGCAAATCACGCATTTACATCGTCTTTGCTGCGACAGCAGTTGGATAGCCAATGCGGTCTCTGGATCTCACTCCAGGCTCTCGAGTACATCTACCTGTGCAGGGACGTGACCATCTCCAGCTCCGTAGACTACAAAATCTTCGAATTGATCGACAAAGGACGCCGGGCATGGAACGATAGATTCCTCATAACGGAGCTGGTGCAGGAAGTCTTTGGTGAACTTCCTTGCGTGGACACCTCCAGGCTTATCATGCGATCGTCGCCTGGGTCCTACCGGGACGTCGACAACCGTGCTCGATCTGTGAAGATTTTGAAGTCTCTCTCCATTGATTATATCCTCCCCTGGCCAGTGGCCAACATCATCACAAAAGACGCTATCCAAGCCTACCAGCGCGTATACACCTTCCTCCTGCAGATCCGACGAGCAAAGTACGTCGTCTCGAAGCAACGCTTCCCAAGAGGCCCCGACCGGGGCATCGAATACGAAGACGAGGAGGAGAATCTTTGCTACGCCATCCGCCACAACCTCCTCTGGTTCATCAATATTCTCTACAGTCATTTGACAGAAATGGTCATATCGACCACGACAGCAAAGATGCAAAAAGAACTCTCCGCAGCCACGGATGTCGACGGCATGATCACCGTCCACCGATCCTACATGACCTCTCTCGAAGACCAATGCCTCCTTTCAAAGAACCTCGCTCCCATCCACCAAGCTGTAATCAGCCTCCTCGACCTCTGCATTCACTTCTCAGACGTCCGATCTTCCCGACACGCCGAGAATGAATTCGACCAGACAAACCGATCGTTCCGAACCTCGATACTCAGCTACGAGCATTTCTCACACCGAAAGAAGCGACGTCGAAGACGACAAAACACAGACGACACATCCGACGAAGACGATGACGATGATGATGACGAGGAAGATAGCATGTACGACGAAGGCAACACAACAGGCAACATCTCCTTTGCCGAATCATCTTATGGCCACCGTCTGCGGAGCCTAAAGAGCCAATTCGAGCAACTGCTCGCCTTTGTAGCAGCCGGTCTGCGAGGCGTCGGCCGAGTCGATGGACAACTAAGCTGGGAAATGTTAGCAGAGAGGTTAGAGTGGAAAAAGGAACGGTTTGTGGGCGCTTAAGTTGGAAATAATTAATGAGCCGCATGATGAGTGCTCGTCTAGTTTCGACTCTATGAAAAGATGAAACCCAATACCCAACGCTTATAGAACTGCTATTCTCACACCACTGAATTCCATCCCAAATACGGTCCCATTCGCTAAGTAAGCACCGAATATTCATGCTTCATCCGGAAATGGCCACATCTTCATCGCTTCTTCCGGGGACTTTTCGCCAGCCATTCGCTCGATGAACATAGACAGCAATTCCTTGTTCTGTTTGCGCTTTTCCGCAATGTCTACTTCAGGCGCCACCCATCCCTCAGCATCAGTATCTAGGCATTCCCACGCCAGGCGTTGGACCTCATGCCAAGCTTGGTATTCAAGAAACTGCTGTTCATGTGTATCGATTTCCTCCTCCGTAAATGAAAAAGGACACTGCCCAGTAAAGCCCAGAGTCGACCAATTCTGAAAGATTTCTATCAGACATGCTCGAAGTGGAATCACACCAACCTCAGAGACCTCTCCACAGCGAATAAAAAGCTCTCGGAAGACGCGCGGCACATTCATCATAGCTTCGTGCGCAACTCTGTCTTCAAGATAGGTTGAAACTTCGTATGCCTTTGCCAACTTTGCCTGGGACCATTCGCGTTGAGCAAGCAATTTGCTGTCTTCATCCAACTCATCAAACTCGTCAGGAAGTTTTGGCTGCACAAGTCCTTTTATGTAACTGTGTGGGGGTTTCAGGAATATGGGCCACTGTGCCTGAAGAAATGCGGGCAACACGGAAAGAGATTGAAAATCAATCATAGATACTATCTGTGAGCTCTCATTAGGTGCAACATATATATTTCCCATGTGTAGATCGGTGTGCCACAAAGTAGGTTGACCCGACTTGATTAGTGTTGGATGAGAATCCAACATGCGCATGAGACTGATGGTGGATTCGAGCAGATGGGCCTGCTCTTGAACACTTCCTTGATAGAACATCGGTGATCTATCTGGACGCTTGCTTGATATTTGAGATAGCTCCCGTTTTGCGATCGATATCCCAAGATCTGATATTGTCGTCCCTATGCAGTGATTAGTTTGTATGACTTGAAAAGCCCATCGTACTTGGAAGGTCCTTGGTTAATGTCCTGGTTGAGAAATGAACGATCACAAGAAGGGCCGATACAGAATTAACTTGATGGATCAATACTCTCATCGAGTAAATGGCGATGGAACTTCAGGACGCTTGCATCTGCTCGAAGGTATAATCCACCATACGCAGGAAATCGAATAGCCGATAATTGAGCCTCAAACTTAGTCAAGTTCTTTATGAGTTCCAATTTTTCAATCTCTTTCATATTGGCCCATCGCTGAAACAGCGGAACCCCTGCGGCCTTCTCCATGATTATGTATTCAGCACCTACAGGGTTCGTGCAGTCTGAGGACCACGACAGGACACGTGGAACTGGTATACTTCTGTTTCTTCGCACTGGTCGGCTAATAAGTATGAGCTGCTTGAAAAATCCGCAGCGTAGGGAGACATACCATATTCTAAAACTCCTACTTCCGATGCCGTCGTTAGACATGTCGGGCCAGCAATGCGGGTGGGAATCTTAGCAATGATCTCTTTTCCATTTTCTTTTCTCATCAGAAGAGCCTTGCTAAAGCCTCCTTCCATCTTTTCAATAGTTGTGATGCGAGACGACTCGTCGCCTGCAACTGCAGCGACATCGCAAAGGGCATCTATATTGAATTTCACGTAACGTCGATCGAGCTGGCGTTGTTCGTCAATGAGGAAATGGCCATTCGTATACGCGAAGAGTTCATCACGACTGATCAATCTACCTGTTCTGAAATGAGGAAACCTTCAATAATATTGCTTTTTCTTTCCTTTCGGGAAGAAGGGTATTACCATGACAAAATATGGACAGTTTGGCTCTTGGTTGACGACATCGCATCTTTCTGAAATTCCTGAACCCTGAGAACATTGCAGTTTCCGGGGCCGCTAAATGATTAGGAAAGCTACCTATAATAAGATAAGCCTGTTAAGTTATGTTCTCGAGCTCTGGAGGCCAGCCTCAGTTAAACAGAAACGAAGGCTGAAATGTCTAGCATCCCTTTAGATAAAGCGGTTGTTGATATTTACTCTTATAACTAACTATACTATAACTGGCTTAGCTTTAATATACGGGAGCCACATACAATAATAATAATGGACTTTCCTAGGCTCTCGGCAGATGGACTATAAATTGGATACTATTTTTAGCTGATATAAGGTGGATGCAAAATAATAGTACTCCATCCGCCGCCTCGACATTACCGCTCCATCTATATACAGGTGACCTCTAGAAGGGTTGTGGCTTCCGGATTTTCGCACGATCTCTCGAGGGTTCTCACCTGCGATGTCTTTCAGTCAAAATCTATGTATTCGTTTTCGAAGAAAGTCGAGAGGTTCATCAGACGTATGTATGTAGCTTTCAGTATAGATCGTCATAGCTCCTACGACGGACCTCTGTCCTTTCCTTTTCCTGAACGACAATTTGGGACAGTCCCTTTTCATTTCCTAGTCGGGAAGGGCGTATCCGAGTCCGATTATTCCACGAATAATACAATTTCTGCTACAACTCAAAACGTCCAGCTGTAGCACCTACTACACGAATTAATTTTACTTATCATCTTCAAACCATTCATCTTCCAACAACTCCCTCGCCGAAGGCCTATCTCTCCAATCCATCTTCATTATTTTCCCAACAAACACCTTATCTCTATTACAGACCTCTCTCTCAGTCGTTCGCTGAAACGGTGTCATTCGCGACTGCGGGATCTCATGCATGAGATAGAGGATAGCAGTGATTGTCTCCGGGGTTGCGATCTCCTCGTACTTTTCCGGGAATGGCCCGAAGTAACGGAATTGTTGTTTTAGAACCTCTAACCCATACTCTTCGTGGCCATATGGCACCGTCTTGGGACGAAAGAGGTTAAAATTCCCACCATAGATGAGACTGATAAGCTGAGTGAGAGAGACTGCGATTAGCACCATCATTTAGTTCCGGGTTATTATTTGAGCATACCAGGGCCCCAAACGACCAGGTGTCGGTTGCAGTATTCCAGGGAGTTTCCATAATCACCTCGGGGCTCGACCACATTGCTGCTCCAATTGGCGTGCCTTCTTTGGCATATATCGAGTCTGCAGGACATGCACCACCAAGATCGCCTAGCTGGACATCAGAGAACCGTATATCACCATCTGTGTTGTAATTCACAAAGACATTATCCGGTTTAACATCTTTATACCTCATGTTAGTTGGAAAAGCTGCTGCTAAAAGCGGTCTCGCCTCGATTTTAGTTACCTGTATGGACATAACCACCCCCATGAAGCACCAGTAATGCTTGCAGGATACGTTTCGAAATGTATTTCAATTCTTTTCGATTCAGGGGCTTATTGATCGACGCATTTAACAGATGATCATCGAGATGCTTCAAAACAATGGTTGGAGGTTGAGACGGCTCTTCAATCTCATCAATTAATGGTCGCAAAGATGGTATTCGATCTTGAAACCGCTTAAGAACATCTCGCTCGTTCTCCACACGAGGGTGTCCGTGTACTCCTTTGATAGTTACTCGATCCTCGGCCTGGTTTCTGTGCAGAGTGAGTCACGTAATTTCTTCTCACAACGATGTCTAGAATGATCGACTTACTTAGCGAACCAGACAGTATCTTGGATTTGCTTAGTGATAGTGTATCTTCCCAATCTTCCTCGGAGGGTCTGTCCTAGTCGAAAGAGTGAAGACATAGGTAAGGGAGGTTGCGATACCAATAGAAGTGATAGCGTTGGGATTCACTGCATTTCGGGTTATGACTCGGAGAACAAGTGAGAACAGATCGCAGATAATAGTGCTTGTGCAATGATAGTTGTGAGTTTTGTTAGGTCGCAGTTTTGATCCAAGGGGATGTTTAGTTGCAGACCGTGGAGGATCGAGGTACTTATTGCCGCCTGATACAAACTGACCGCTTCGAGCCGAGTCTACCTTGTTAGACCTGGACTCTTGGTTGACATTGTGGCGTCTTTCCAAAAAAAATTCCTGAGCACTCAGAACGTTGCAGTTTCCAGGGGGCCGCTGGATGTTTAGCTATACTATAACCGGCCTGGCTTATTATACGGCGGTACATAATAATGGGGGAACAGCGAGACAATGGATTCTTACTTGTGGTCCGCAGGTTGGTGATAGTTACGACCATGCTGGAAGCGGTAAGACTAACCCAAGACAAAAGCCACATCAAATTACCACAACGAACTCCATCTCATCTAAAACTAAGGCAAAAGGAATAGGTAATTTGTTCTTTTCTCTCCTAGGAGAAGAGAGGTTCAAAATGCTGAAAAATCAAGAGCAAAATGACCCTGCAAATATACAAAATGATGCTTCTAACCAACCCATCTTCTCGCGCTGTAGAACACACGGCCCCAGGGACCGACATCGCCCCAGCTCTCGGAAGAAGGAGGAAGCCAGCTGGCAATGCCGTTGAGGACTGTTCGCTCGGGGTGAGGCATGATGGCAAGAACACGACCGTCCGGGCTGCGAACACCAGCAATACCCTCGGGGCTGCCGTTGGGGTTGTATGGGTAGGTCATGGTCGGCTTGAGGGTGGTGTTATCGACGTAGCGTATGGGCGCGAGGTTCTGTTTGACAAGATCCTGGGCGGTGACAGGAGAGCCAGGGGCGAAAGAGGCGCGACCTTCGCCGTGAGCAACGGCAATGGGGAGGGAGGAGCCATTCATGCCGTTCAGGAAGACGGAGGGAGAAGATGGGTCTGGGTCGGAAATGCCAACCATGCAGACACGTCCTTCATACTGTTCGCTGGCGTTGCGCTCGAAGCTGGGCCAGTCCTTGGCACCGGGGATCAGCTCCTTGAGACGGGACAGGAACTGACATCCGTTGCAGACACCGAGAGTGAATGTGTCGGGACGTTCAAAGAAGGTCTGGAATTCCTTGCGGGTGTTCTCGTGCAGAAGCACTGACTTGGCCCAACCCTGACCAGCTCCCAGGACGTCCCCATAGGAGAATCCACCGCAGGCAGCGAGACCCACGAAGCTGGCAAGGGAAACGCGGCCAGAGATGATGTCAGTCATGTGCACGTCAACGGCAGAGAAACCTGCGAGGTTGAAGCCAAATGCCATCTCAGCCTGGCTGTTGACACCCTGTTCACGGAGAATGGCAACGCGCGGCTTGTTGCTGAACGGAGACATGCTGCTAAGGCTGGTGAGGAAGGGCAGGCCCTTGTCCTTAGGGTCGAAAGTGAGGTTCCACGAGAGTCCGGCGTTCCTGTCCTCGAGGATGTTGGCGTATTCCTGGTCAGCGCAGGCTGCGTTGTCACGAATCTTTTGCATGTGGTAGGAAGTGTGAGCCCAGGTCTGCTGGAGGTTGGCACGGGAATTGCGGTACACCAGCGTCTGTCCCTGGTAGATAGCAAGGTTCTGTTTGGACTTCTCAGAGACACGACCAATCTTCGTAATCAGACCTGGGGGCGGACCGCATGTAGCGAAGCACGAGCGGAACTGCGTCTCATGGCCCTTGCGGACCTGGAAGACTGCACCAAGTTCCTCGTTGAAGAGGGTTTCAACGACGTGACGGGTGTCAGAGCTTGGGCAGATACTGTCCAACATAATCTCAACACCGCACCGTCCCGCGAACATCATCTCAGCCAGCGTAGTGAAGAGACCACCGTCGGATCGGTCGTGATAGGCGAGGACGATGCCAAGTTCCTGCAGCTGCTGCGTAGCATCGAAGAAGTCCTTGAGGATTTCGACATCGTGAACATCCGGGCACTGGTCACCGACCTGGTTGAACACCTGGGCCAGTGCGGAACCACCCAGAGTCTTGCGGCCAAATGAGAGGTCAACGAACATGAGGACCGATTCACCCACGTCTTCGACACGTCGGAGAGTAGGTGTCCAGGTCTTTCGGATATCGCCGACGGGAGCAAACGAGGAAATGACAAGGGACATAGGAGCAGTCACCTCCTTCGACTCCTTGGTCTTCTCGTCAGTCCACTTCATCTTCATAGACATGGAATCCTTTCCAACAGGGATACTGATGCCCAACTTCGGACACAGATCCAATCCGATAGCTTCCACTGCCTCGTAGATGGCAGCACCTTCGCCAGGATGGCTGCTGGCAGACATCCAGTTTGCGGAGAGCTTGACCCGGCTAAGACGGTCAATGAGGTCTGCAGAAGCGATGTTCATGAGGGCCTCGGCAACAGCCATACGGGCAGAAGCAGCCGGCGAGATGAGAGCAAGAGTCGGCTTC
This sequence comes from Paecilomyces variotii, assembly GCF_004022145.1. Lineage (NCBI taxonomy): Eukaryota > Fungi > Ascomycota > Eurotiomycetes > Eurotiales > Thermoascaceae > Paecilomyces > Paecilomyces variotii. The sequence continues at coordinate 275,255 of NW_021167154.1, forward strand.
TCACCCATGGCCATGGCTTCTCCAGTCTTCACACCCTGCATCAAGGCCGTAGCGGTGACAGACACATTAGAAACAGGCGTTTGCCAAGGTCCCACCATCTGATCGCGGGCAGTTAGACCGCCAACGGTTCTGTCACCGATAGTGATCAAGAAAGACTTGGAACCAACAGCAGGGAGAGACAGTACTCTCTTAGCTGCCTCAGCAACCAGTTCCACAGGAGCGGTGATCTGAGGCAGGTATGTCGTCAGGCTAGCATCGACAGCAGGGAGCTTCAATTTCCGAGAGTCGACAGTCCTGGTCAGTTTCGGGGGCTTGCCGAAGAGGACAGAAAGAGGAAGATCAATGGGCTTAGGATATTCCTTGGACTCTCTGTCAAGGAGGATGAGTCGCTTTTCCTCCTCAGTGGCACCGCCTGCACGACCGACGACAGAGAAGCCACAACGCTCGCGCTGGGCAATGGCAGTGAACTTGTTCATTCCCTCTTCTCCGACGGCCATGACGTATCTTTCCTGGGCTTCGCAGCACCAGATTTGCATAGGGCTCATGCTCTTGTCAGCGTTGTCGATCTCGCGCAGTTCGAATGTAGCGCCCAGGCCGGCATCTTCAATAAGCTCAGGGAGCGCGTTGGACAGTCCACCGGCACCAACGTCGTGGATAAACTTGATGGGGTTGTTCTCCCCCATGGCGGTACAGGCATTGATAACTTCCTGTGCTCTGCGCTGGACCTCAGCGTTTCCTCTCTGCACACTGGCGAAGTCCAGATCTGCAGATCCTTCTCCAGAAGCAATACTGGAGGCTGCACCTCCACCCAGACCGATCAACATGGCCGGTCCACCCAAGACGACAAGGTATGCACCAGTCTTGACGGCACCAGGGTCCTTGAGGGCATGCTGTGGGCGGACGGTTCCAACGCCACCAGCAAGCATGATGGGCTTATGGTAGCCTCTGAGCTCAGTCTGGCCGTTTCCAATATCGATCTGGGTAAGGAGGGTACGGAAGTAACCGACTGTACAAGGCCTTCCGAATTCGTTGTTGAAAGCAGCACTTCCAATAGGGGCCTCGAGCATGATATCCAGACTGCTGGCAATGTGGTTCGGTTTGCCAACATCAAGCTCCCAGGGTTGTCTCAGATCGGGGATCAGGAGATCAGAGACACAGTATCCAGCCAAACCGGCCTTGGGCTTGGATCCGCGCCCGACGGCTCCTTCGTCACGAATCTCACCACCGGAACCGGTCGCGGCACCGGGGTATGGCGACACGGCCGTAGGGTGGTTATGCGTCTCGACCTTGGCCAGGAAATGAACGATTTCCTTCGAGGAAGTCCATTCACCGGTGGTCTGGTTGGGGGCCCAGAAAACGGCGGGCTCACCCTGAAGCACGGCCGCATTGTCACTGTACGCACTGACCGTAGCTTGGGGGTGCTTCCTGTGGGTGTTTCTGATCATCGAAAACAAACTGTTAGGCATCTGCTTTCCATCAATGACCCAAGACGCGTTGAACTGCTTGTGTCTACAGTGCTCGGAGTTGACCTGAGCAAACATGAACAGCTCAACGTCGGTAGGGTCTCGAGCCAGCGGGCCATTGGGACCGTAGGCCTCGACGAGATAGTCAATTTCAGACTCATCAAGTGCAAGACCCAGGCGCTTGTTTGCCTCTTGCAGTATCTCCTTTGGAGGCTTATCACCAGCGTGGAGCGGAATTGTCTCCAGCTGCTGAGGAGGTAGTTCAGAGAACATCTTGTGGAGGTCTGGCTCCTCGGTGCCGATGATCTGAGTCATCCGATCGTGAAGCACATCGAGGTAATTGGGCTTTGGCTGCTCAGACTCGGAAAAGAGGCAGGAGATCTTCATCCCCCGCTCAATTCGCTTGATGGACTGCTTCAGACCGCAGACGTGAGCAATACCAGTAGCCTGAGAGCTCCATGGCGATATCGTTCCAACGCGAGGCGAAACGTAGTATACGGTGAAGGCGCCATCTTTCGCTTCATCGAAGGTAGGAGGGACGTCGGCGATATCTCCATAACGGAGGAGCTGCTCCAGCACATCGCGTTCTCTCTCCTGCAGCGGCTGTGCGGTGTGGACATAGTGAATCCATTGCGCGCGGACGTCGAGGGCTCCAATGCTAGCTGCGATAGCACGGCCACGAGATCGGGAAAAGGCAACGGAGCCCGGGATAGCCAGATAACTGGCCTGGTCGGAGGAAGTCATTTTTCAATGATGAACAGCCTTAAGGCAAAAGAAAATGAGTCGACCAGTAAAAAGAAAAGAAACGAAAAAATATTATTTCGTTGACGAGGGCGAGACTGACCAACGTTCTGTGAAGAACGGCCTCACAGATGCCTCTGCAGTCCCGGAAACTGCAGTGAAGGCACGAATGCCTGGAAAGAGATAGGGAACGAGATTCGAGAGGAAGTCCCTGGACGTTGGATGCTTCACCGTCGCCATCGAAAATTATCGTGAAGTCACGCCGACTTCGCCTTCTGGTGGGCGACCGGCCCCGCGCTAAGCCGTTCTTGGCTTATCGGCTGCCCGCGGAGCCTTATCGGTCACGTGATATACGCAGAATCACCTGGGGATTTTCGATTCTACAGTTGAAGTCATAATCAGTAAAGGACCTTTTTTCTTATAGTAAGCTTGTATATCCATATATACTATTTTCTATGGCTAACTATCAGCGGCAGCTGTGGAGGGAAAACGCTCCACTATCAACTTCATTTAGCTTACAAGACACCACAGCGGAAGCCACAGCGCCTCACAGTTAGGATGAATACTCTAGACTACCTAGAACAAGTCCAAAAATTAGACGTGCCATGTATGTCTCACCAGTAACAATACCTACCGGATCCATCGACCACTTTCCGCGACGTTGTTAACCACATCAGTATTGGACGAACGCCCTCAGGGTCTCGCTCCGGTGCTGATCATCCGTCCAACTAACTACCGGCTGACTATTGGGTGACTAAGTGATGGGGGAACCTCATCTGGTCTAAGCGTGATTGCCATTGCATATACCCCCACCCTCTATCAGGATCAGACGTAAAGCTTGGGCAGACGTCCAAGTGCGAGCAGATGGTCCGAGTGTATGAGGTTTAGGAAGACGTGAATACTATTGTTACTGGTCCGGATCGTGATCTTCATGCGTGGCTCTTTTGTCGTTTGGACGAGTAAGTAAGTAAAAGGGACGAGGTAGGTATGGTATATCCGTTGGAGCGGTAGGCTACTCTAGAGTACTAGATTTTCCTTCCAAGGAAGTGAATAATACAGTGGTTGATCCCAGAAATGTACACTGTGATGTGTCGCTCGTCACGAAGAATGATCGGGTGGTTGATCGTGAATAATAAATCGCGCGTAGAAGAACACAGGCGAATTAGACAGGTTTTCTGAGCAGACTAGAAAGAAGTTCGAGACTTTTTTTTTCTCATGTTTATAGTTATCCAATGCCCCGCTTATCTATGTTCATGAAGATATTAGCTGGTCAATGTGTCATTTTCGAACCTAGCAAAATGAGTAGCAATGTTATTAATGTTTTCGCCAGGAATTACACTCTGTAGACAGTTGGATTCCCATCATCCTTAAGACTATCCCGTACGATTCGGGCCATAATAATATGTTAATATGTATGTTCTCCGTACTCGACACAGATCCACATTCCGTGCTCAGGGGGCGGGCCCCCAAGTCACGAGCGCCATTTACTTATCAAGGGTCTCCATGATGGATGGAACTATTGATAGTGATCATCGAAAAAAAAACCATGGCGGGAAACATTCCAAGCTTCAAAACCATGCAAGGACATCCAAAGTGATCTGCCAAGGACATTTCAATAGACGCAACGGAATGTTTCAAAGCTCGTTCCAAAGCTTGACGAGCTTGACGAAAAGCTTGGTGAAAGCTTGGTTGATCTTTTTTTTTTTTTTCTGACGATGGCAGCTTGTGACCCCCTTAGTCTATGGATTGTGTATCTTGCGATGGGAAATGCGATTGTATGTACCAAGGAGCTTAGCAACGTACCCTCTATCTACCATAAGGTCGCCCTTGCAGTATGTATGTATTATTACTCAGCTGGCTCTCATAAGATTCAATCCTCTGGCCGATCAACGGAGGCAGGAAGCCGGGTATGAATGATTATTGTCAAACACACCGAGGACAATAAGCGGTTACCCCTCGGTAATAATAATACGACATTAATAATATCCTCGGTTACCCCTGAAAGCACGGATGCCATTATTGTACGGGACTGGAGGAGGAGTGGAAGGGTAAATTAGATCTTAATCATCTTATACACCCGATATGGTAATATGCTCCGGGGAACGGCGCTAGTTTACTGACTAGAAAAATAGCATCCCAGATCAACGGGACGAATAACAACATTCTTAGTCACCCACATATGCAGAAGTTATGATCAACCGCCGATGTATTATTAGCAGCTTATGGTACTGGAAGAATTTTTTTTGTTTTTTTTTTTTTTTCTTCTTCTCCTGATCCTCGTGATCAGTGCGGCGGACCACTTCGTAGAGCTAAACATTCCATAATTCAACCATCAATGTTATTGGAGGAGTCAAGTGGCGGAGTTAGTCTCTAGACGGCCACGTTTTTTTTCTTGTCCGGTGGTTTGAGACATGGCCTTGCCACGACTATGGACCAGAAGGGTGGAAGGATCTGGAGATGAAAGGGTCCTTCCAGGTACTTCGCCTTTGCTGTTGGAGGATCTTGGTACTCCCCTGGTTCCTTGCGGCTGGCTCAACTTTTCACACAGAGACCTCACGCAAAGCATCTTGCTAGATCGGGAATAACCCCGCGAGTCTGGACATTATTATTCTTATAGCATACGTACCTAACTCATCTATACGACAGTCCCAATGGTGCCCGACGAAACAACCAGGGCCTTGGCACTTTGCCTACAAAGCCCGGGGGCTTGTCCGCTGAGGTGAGACTGGTAACCTCAGTGGTCCGCCGGAGGTTAAAGCGCGGGAATTTTCTCAAGGCCCTAGCGAGAGAATTGCTCGACATCGATTGCCAAGACGGAGGATTCCTGGCTGCGAAGAGGCCTGGACCCCCGGTGACCACCGGTTGGAAGTGCTGAGCCACTGCGCGCGGATACTAAAATAAGTTAACGACCATCAGAAGTTCAGAACCATCAGAAGTTGGCGATCTAAAGCCCACTTTGGGTGACAGGTCCCGGTGGGTTGATGCGCCGCGCGGGTGGTGCCAGACCCACTGGCTGGGAGAACAGTCTAAACCCTACGGTTTTAGGCATATCTGGCCGAGGATTGGGCATTACTTTTGCATCTCCAGATCGGGTAAGTTACATCTCGTCGTGGTGGTGAGGATGGTGGGGGGTCCTGCATATCTGCAAAGCTGCTCTTCCGCTATCTTAGTATGTTTGGGAAATATGAACGGCCAGAAGCTGTCACGACCGTCGTCACATGCATGGTCGAAACTGCAATGCATCGACTCCGTCTGATATCGGGTCTGAGCCGACTCGTCCATCATATCTATCAGTTGGCGCGAGGTGTAATTCCAATCATCTGCAAGGACTGCATCCTGTGCTCTAGTTCATATCTAAGCGCTGACTCCAGAGGATCGTTGGAGGGTGTTGACTAGAGTAAATGACCAGTATGGATCAGATTTATTGGTCGACCCTTCCTGGAAGTGTAATGCGACTTGAACCTCACGTGACAACCTCAGACGTGGGAAACAAACTATTATTCATAAGCAGGCAACTCTGCCGCAGTAGATAAGTTAGGTAGTTAATGATAATCCAGCTGAGTCAAGTCCTTTTGAGAGACCAACCCGGACAATATCGCACTGAACGATGAAAGTTCTGGTTCTGATCATATGACAGGAAGACAATGCACAATAATAGAGACTCGAGAGAAGCACGGTGTACGGCGGGATTCACGTCCGCATTCGGTCTCATTGGCCATACCATACAGGAAAAAAGGGGTGGGGGGTCATGTTAAACTGCCTGCTCGGGGAAACGAGGAAGTTGTGGACCATGGTAAAGAACGATAATACATAATGTAGGTTCCTGCTCAGTGCTCACACGACAATAATATGGTAATGGGGACTGAGGCGCTTGACCTGTCAGCTCGTCTAAGCATCTGGCATGATTTATGATTACATTACCCTCACTGAGACTGGGATCTGGATTAGGAAGCAGACGATCATTACTCTCCCATAGATATTCTCTCCGTGACAGGTCCCCCTCGCATGATGCAATCGTATCACTCACAAACGCACCGCTTCGTGAGTGCCAATTGTATGCCGTGTGCGTCTCGATAAGCGATCTCGATCTGCTCTTTTAGCGAGCAGAAGAAACTTGTTGTTGAAAGTCGTGATGTAAGTGTGAGTAGGCCGCGATAACTTAGCGACTATCCGCAGTGGTTCGGCGTGCGGGGCCGCAGGGCAGAAAAGCATCATGACTGCTGGAAACAGACGCTTGGGCCGGCGGCCGTGCGCGGTCTCGGCGGGCCTGAGATTCCAGGTTTCTAGGGAACAGGAGAATTTTGGCGCGGTGAGTCGCATTTATGGTTAACTTACGGGATGTAGTGAGTGAGTGAGTAGTGACTACTAGTTAAGTCTATCATGGGCCTTTCCCTTCCTTGCCTTTCCTTTTCGTTCCTTTCCTTTCAAATCATGGCAACTCCGGGCGATCAGCCAGTAGTCGACTATGTACCGTAGTATGGTACGATCACGATTCCACTCTGCGGCAGAACCCGTGAATGCAAATCCACAAGGGGGCCGTCTGGAGTTCTGCCTGACGGGAAGACAGTGGACCCTTCGTTGCTGGTGGAGACTCCTGAACTGGTCATGTTTACTTCTTGAGCATATCAGGGGGTGATATGATCTTTTGAATTCGGGAGCGTTGAACGTTTTTCTTATTATTATTATTGTCACCCCCTAGTTTACTGGGCTCCCGTCCGCCGGACTATCTCACGAATACTCTCCCCCAGATGGTACAGTACAATAAAGAGATGATAATTATAATCATCATTGTAACAATAATATTAACAATATGAATCATACAAATAAGAATACTACAGACATCATCGACAGCTCTTTTGATCCATTTCTATTCACACATTGTATCGAATCCAGGCGGTCAGTTGCGTCCTGTAAACAATGAGGACCAGGATGAAGTCTCCTCGACGGAGGAGTCATAAATAAATACCATAATAATAAATCAATTGAGCTAGAGTACAGTCCTGGATCCACTCTGTCTGATGAGAAGAAGCTGGAGCATGTGAAATATGACTAGCTCTAGCTAGTCCTCATATTTTTTATTATTATTATTATTATTGTCATGAGTTTAGGCGCTCTGCGAGGTACATGTTCTTTGTTCTTCGATGGCTAGGCGCGCAGCATATTACCCGATCTGGTAAGTCGGCACCCGTAGCCGGCGAATCTCGATGCGGCAACCGAAGCATATCCGAAGCACCACCGGGTCCGAGCCAGTGATCGTCCGCAAACGTTGATATCGCAGCGACGTCAGCCAGACTTTGGACCACTCGATACGGTACATCTCAGGAATACCAGCGGAATACCACAGGAATACCACTTTCATCTGGTAGCGATTGGTCCTTGTCGCCGTCCCCACAGGAAATACGGTACGCTCTGTGACCTGATGCCGCTTAGCCTGCAATCGCTGGCGGATCAACTCTAAAAGAAGATGCTCTGGGAATATAAAGACCTCATGGACCCCCTTCATCTGCTCGGAATGAGAAGGACTATTATTACGACCGCCCACCCCCCAGATCGGTTACCCACTCTGCCATCCCGCAGTCGATTCATCAACCAGGACTGACAAGACAACCTTCCAAGATGGCTTCTCCTCACCCGCCGGAGGATGAGACGGCTGCACAGCCAGCATCACGGACCAGGACCTGGGGTTCCCTGCCTGGACAGACTGATCCACTAGACCTACCCCTCCGCGAGCTGAACGACAATGCCAACCTGGACGAGTTCACCTCGGAGACCCGGACGGGCAACATCATCAAGCCCGTCAAGTCGAATGTCACGGGCCAGATGGAAGATTGGAAACTAGTTACTTTCAAGATCGACGATCCCGAGAATCCCAAGAACTGGTCCAAGGCCAAGAAGTGGTGGTGCACAATGTGTGTCGCGTGGACTTGTTTCGTGGTTGCTTTCGCCAGTGGTGTTATCACAGCAGGTCTCGAAGGCCCCGAGAGGACGTTCCATGTCTCGGAGGAGGTTGCGTTGCTTACCATCACCGTCTTCGTCGTGGGCTTTGGTGTTGGTATGTATTTATTTACCTCTCCTCAAGAAGCTTCACGCCGATGGAATTGACTAACGACCACACTTGCTCAGGACCAATGGTTTTCGCCCCGCTTTCAGAAGTGATTGGGCGTCGCTGGGTCTATGCAGGCACTCTTCTGGTCGCCGTGATCTTCGAGATCCCCTGCGCAGTGGCCCCCAACATTGGTACACTGATCGTGTGTCGAGCAATCGATGGCATTGCCTTCAGTGCGCCCATGACTCTGGTCGGAGGAACTCTGGCTGATATGTGGAAGAACGAGGAGCGTGGTGTGCCCATGGCCGCCTTTAGTGCAGCACCTTTCGTCGGTCCCGCCATTGGACCCCTGGCTGGTGGTTTCCTCTTCGATAGCGCGGGCTGGCGCTGGCTGTACTGGCTCCAGATGATCCTTGCTGGAGTTGCCTGGATTTTGATCACATTCACAGTGCCAGAAACATATGCCCCAACCCTGCTCAAGGCGCGAGCCAAGAAGCTGAGAAAGCAAGAAAATGATCCCAAGTACGTGACCGAGCAGGAACTCGACTCGCGACCACTCGGAGAGAAGATCAAGATCTTCTTGCTGCGTCCGTTCCAGCTCCTTTTCATGGAACCCATTGTGCTGTTCATCTCCGTCTACATGTCTGTCCTCTACGGTCTGCTCTACATGTTCTTCGTTGCGTAAGTGACCCCCTATCTTCATCCGGTGTCCTAAAAGGGTCGCACAGCTAATGACTGGTAACAGCTTCCCCATCGTCTATGTAGAGGGTAAGGGATACAGTGAGGGTATCACCGGTCTCATGTTCATCCCTCTCGCCCTTGGAGTGATCATGAGTGCCTTTTGCGCGCCATTTGTCAACAAACACTACCTGAAGGTCTCCGCCAAGTTCAACGGAAAGCCTCCTGCGGAGTACCGCTTGATCCCCATGATGGTCTCCTGCTGGTTTATCCCCATTGGTCTGTTTATCTTCGCCTGGACCTCATACCCCGATGTGCACTGGATCGGACCCGCCATCGGTGGCTGGCCCATCGGATTTGGCTTCATCTTCCTGTACAACTCCGCCAACAACTATCTTGGTAAGTACACCTGTTCGCTGAAGTCGGATGTTACCCCGCAGAAGCTGACTCTTCCCGCAGTCGACACCTACCAACATCAAGCAGCATCTGCTCTGGCAGCCAAGACCTTCCTGCGATCCCTCTGGGGTGCCGGTGTGGTGCTTTTCACCGAGCAGATGTACCACCGCCTTGGCTACGAGTGGGCCGGTACACTGCTGGCTTTCCTGGGTCTTGCTTGCTGCGCGATCCCCTACGTCTTCTGGTTCAAGGGCGCGGCCATCCGTCGTCATTCCCACTTTGCCTACTCTGAGGGGGATGACGAGGCCGCCACCGCAAAGGCCCTCGACATCGAGAAGGGCAGCCAGGACAGCAACGGCCATTAAAAAAAAATCGAAACAAACCAACGCAAAGAAAAGAAACGCCGTCGAAAATGCGTTTCTTATGCTCGAAGGGCCCCGTTTCATAGAGTGGGCGCACTATTTACATATTCTCATTGCGCGATCCGTTCGCGGTTATAGATCTTGTTATCTCTTTTTTCCCCCTTTATTCCTTGATATCCGATTTCTCTGATCCGATGTGATCTGATCTGACCCTTCCCGTTTCCTCTCATCCCCACCGCCCTCACTATTTCCACCCTTATTTCATTTCCATCCATCTTCTTTTTGTTTATTTTTTCTTTTTTTGACGAACCAGACTCCTGGAACCCTAATGTGTTGCATCACGGGCTATCGATAGTGGAGTCGGGCGTATCTTGTCGGGTCTTGATGCGGAGCATTTACAGGCAAGGCGTTTGGAAAATTCTTTGTTGGTTTATTTTGTTCATGTATGATAATTGATACACTACCCCGAGGCTCGCCTCTGGCTGGGCAGAGTTATCTTCTGCATAGATAAAATACCTCATACATCAATATTACATAATCAGTCAATTGGGCCAGTTTTCTCCGGGTATTATTACTGTAATTATAATATTAGTTGCTTGCGGAGTCGCGATGGATTGAGTCTAAGGCTCTAAAGTTATTATTACTCTACTCCCCGCGTTCAGCCTTGAATGATCGATGTAATAATAGTGGATTCAATTTCAGACTAATTATTAATTAATTAACAAATGAATAAATTAACGAATTAACTAATAACTAACGAATTATTGACTGATGACATAACCTGCTGATTAATGTGGTATCCCGTGACGGTCCTCGTGTCCCAATGCAGCCGCGGCTAGGGCTTAGGGCTGTCACGTCCCCGCGGTCACATGACACGCGGCCTCTCAGCGGTCCGCGGGCCGAGTGGAACCCCGATCCTCCCGTTGGAGAAAGTTGGAGTTTAGGATGATTTTAGTTGCGCGCTCGACTCACTAACGCCCCCCTTGGGATAGCGACCTTTTTCTTCTGCGCCTGTTGACCTCAACCCCATCCCCCATCGCCTGGAACAGATCGAGAAAAACATCGAAAAAAAAAGAGAGAAATCAGGACGATGTCGATATAAGACTCTGCCTGGCAGAAGCATGTCCTCCGTCTCCCTCCGCCTCTGCAATCGCCCTCCCCCCCATTGTCGACTCTCTCTCCTCACCCCGGGTCCTCGGTCCCGCGTCTCGAAATTCCCCGGTGTCCGTGTTTCGTGCTTCCTTCTCTCCGGCTGTGCCACGAGCTTGACAGGTTGACGCTGAGCCTGGTGTGTGAATGTCGAATCCCATGTCATCCACCTCGTATCAGCCGTCGACGGCCGGCTCCAACGTGCCCGCGACGACATCCGCCACCCCGATATCCGAACTACCGCAATCCCAAGTCGACGCCATCATCCGGACCAAGAGGAAGGCTCGTGAGCCCAAGGCCTGCTACCCCTGCCATACGCGCAAGGTGAAATGCGATCGCAACCTGCCCTGCGACGGCTGCGTCAAGCGCGACCACGCCGACCTCTGCTCGTACGAGCGGCCCTCGAAGAAGCGACAGGTTGCGGCTACGGTATCCCAGACGTTCCTGGAAGGGGGCACTCCCGCTGCACCAGGCGCAGGCGCGAGCGGAGTGGTTGGGGGACTGAATGGGACGGCTCCTGTGCATCCCAGCATCGAGACGGCCACGGCTGGCGCCGGCGGAGGTATTGGGGTGCCGGGACGGGTCTCGATACCGCGCGAAGAGTGGGAGAATGTGTGTTCCAAGCTGAAGGAGATGGAGCAGACCATCTCCAGTCTCCGGACGGGGCTCGAGCAGATCGATGATGGAGGCCGTGTGCCCACCGCCACGAGCAGTGCGCGCAATGGAGAGACGGGGACCCGGTCCGAGGTGGTCTCCCCGGATGGCGAAGGTATTCACGCCGCAAACACGCTGGGTGAGGGTACGGTACATCTGGGATCGCGATCGGTTCTGGCGTACATTCTCAACCGGTCCGGCTCATCCCAGGCGCAAGCGCTCCTCGAGGGTGGTATACTCCCGAAACTCGGTCTCGACAATGAATCCGCGACGTATCCCTTCGTGGACCTGTGGTCGTCGGATACGTCGTTCTTTGACGTGAATGCGCTCTGCGGGGCGCTTCCAAGCGATCAGCAGTGCAAAGAGTTTGTCTCCCGGTCACCTTCTCTGGGGTGTTAGGGGAAAATGTGGTCATTGCTAACGTTCGGACTCGTCCGATTTCGCAGGTTCCTTTACTTCTACAGAGACATCGGAGGAACGATCTATCCAGTACTGGCCGACGTCGTTGAATTCGAGGAGAAGCTGAATATGTTACTGCATAATCGGTCAGCAGCCGGGGGAGTATACAAGTCTAATGATAACCAGTCCCAGCGGCCGTTTGGCGTGAGCTTGGCCTATATTGGGCTGCTCTTCGCCGTTCTGGCGTCTGGCTGTCAATCGTCCGACTTGCCCAGTAAAGAGCGGGAGTTGACTTCCCAAGTCTACGGTGAGTTGTCCTGCTATGGTATGCAACAATGTTCCATCATCCTAACAACTCTCCGCAGTATGCTGCTCTTACCAATGCTTGCGCATGACCAATTTCTTATCGCAACCTACGATCGAGGCCATCCAAACGCTTCTTATCATCGGGAATGTATTGTCCTACAATATGAATCCCGGTGTCTCCTATGTCCTGCTCGGTATGGGCATTCCATTCTTCTCTCGATTCCCTTTAGAGTTTATCTGACTGTTTGGTAATCAGGTATGACGCTCCGCATGGGCTTATCGCTCGGTCTCCACGTGGAGTCTAATCGCTTCTCGCCAAGAGAAAGATACGTCAGGAGACATGTCTGGTAAGAACAAGATCGAAATCTCAGCAATCTCTTGACTCGAATTGTTGCCAATGAAACTAATGCCATCCAGGTGGTCGATGGCTTGGCAAGACAGCCACTTTTCGCTATCATACGATAGACCTTCGACAACGGCCGTGGGCCAGCCGGATATCGCTTATCGACCTAACTCCAAGCCAGGCGATCGATCGTACTTTGAGACGCTATGTCGAATTATTTCGCTGACTCTAGAGGTCGTCAAGGGCCGGATGTTGGCTCCCCACTTTCATATGAACTTCAAAACGATCCAGGCATACAAGGAACGCATCCAGCAGATCTTGACCGACGCCACCCCTCATCTTCGTGACCGCAAATATTGTCTCACCTCGAAAGATCACCTGGAGTGCCTACAGTTGAAGCTGCACGTCTCCTACATCACATCGGAACTCTGCCGGCCAGCAGTGAAGCCCACAGCCGACACCAAAGATCCTGCTACCGCCACGATGCGGAGAGACTGTGTTGACAGTCTGATGATGACCGTGCAGTCGTATATCGAGTTGCATTCTGTCAACTCCCATGCCGCACGCTCCTGGATCAGTCTCCAACGAGCCATCAGCTGTGCGTTTCTTCTCGCCGTGATTGAAGAATCGAAATCCGATTCCCACGTATGGACTCTTCTTCGCCAGCTTGAGGTCATCATTGCCGATCGGGCGATTGCGGAGGGCGTCTACGATCCAAACGAAACACCGACAGGTCGTACGAGCGTAACATCTCCGCCCCAGACCATGGCAACAACAGCACAGCAGAACAGTCACTTTAATACAATCCCCGGAGTGACGAACACTCCGATATCAAACCTTGACTCAACATCAGTATCAGCATCAGCATCAGCCACCACGGCGGTTCCCGCGTCCGTGGCTGCTGACACCCAGACACAGTGGGCCAAGCCGCTCACCAAGTCACTGCGGGCGCTCCAGAAGCTCAACGCGGCGTTTAACAACCTGGGATCTCCGACTGGCGGTGCTGGAAACGGCTTCCTTGGACCGCCAAACGCTAACCCGGCTGCTGCAGGCATAGCCGGCTACCAGCAAACTGGATCGGCGTCGACAATGACGCCCAGTGTGGGATCTCTGCCGCCGCCGACCCCGGAAAGCTCGACGAGCGGAGAATGGACGATTCCGAACATCCTCGATAGGGCGTCGGAATATATCCATCCTCCACTTTGGGGTTGAGCAGCTGGTTGTTACAGCTGCAAGAACACGCCTGCGATCAATGTCTGTATGAAATGCTTCGGGTGTCATGGTAGTTTAGAGGCGCAGTGTTCGGTTGTTCAAAAAAGATTTAGCGGGGCTGGACTCTGGAGTTTCAGGCTCAATGGGCAGTTTATTTCTTTTGCTTTCTGAGGTTATGTCATTGTATACTAAGTCTCCCAGTGAGACATTCTTTTAGAGGTTATTCGTATAAGCATGGATGGCCTGTTTTTCGATCGAACCTTGTTCGCATGTCCTTTAGCTGAGGCGTTGCTGCGCTTGCTGATCCATACTGTCGTTTTATCATCATCGTCGTCATCACCATCATTGTCATCATCATTGTTATCATAGTTTAATTCGAGCCAGCTTCGGCGGTAGCCTCTGAGAGGAAGAATAAAAAATAAAAAATAAACCACTACCAGCCATTACCCCAGCAATAATATTTTCCCTTTGTGTTCTCGAACAAGATTGTCGATCAGGATAGTCTCTAGAGTTTAGAGTATTGGGTCCCTGACAGTCCCGGTTTCATCTACCTGCAAGGCATTGCTTTGCATAGTAGTAGCACGGCACTATCTGTCTCCGCGTTATAATATCAGGGTCTGCATTATGCAGAAGAGAAAAAGCTAAGATATAGTTAGAGAAGACGTCGAGACATGATTTAATGTAGCATGTTCTTTTTGTCTTCATCTTCCACCGGCAACGAACTAGTTATTTATTATATTATATTATGTTACCGCGATGATAGCATCTATTTGAGACTGTGATCTTTTACCCGAGCTTCTCTTTTCTGTTCTATTTTAAATAAAAATAACCACACCTCCCGAGATCATGCTGCAGGCAGCGGATCAGTTATCATCACCATCATCACCATCATCATCAACAACAACAACATCCTCAGACGATATCTTCCTCCCACCACGATGACACCCCTCAGCTATTATCCTCTCTACACGATTCTTCTCCTCAGCAGCATTCCCCAGACTGTCCGGTCAGAAAATGGGGACTCTTCAAATTCAGACTTCACGATCGTAAATGGCCAGATCTTCACGCCGGGGTTGGCGATTCTTGATTCTCCGCAGCCTTTTACGCCTTTGGGTGGTGGTGAGTTTTGTCCCAGGATATATATATATATAGCATGCGCATGCGCATATACTCTGTATATTATATTATATTATATTATATTATATTATATACCAGACTGAACTGGAATAGTTAACTAACACAATAATATATACAAAACAGACACCCTCCAAATCGCCATCGACATATCCGGCGACGGCCGCATCCCCCTTTCCAACCCGTCCACATCCCCAACCGTCTTCCACAACATAACCATCTTCCTAACTTCCTACACGACAATCCACAACTTCACCATTTCCAACAACACCTCTCCTCCTCCCGCAACCACCCCCCCAGCATTCATCGGACCAATTCTATCCCTCGAACCCTCCTCAACAGTCAAACACATCGATTGGTTCTGGCCCGCTTGTCTAGTCGGTAATGGCGCCCCGCAGTCAACAACAACATCTTCTTCTTCATTGGGAACAGGAACAGGAACAACCTCCGCACGAGGAGAATATAATATATCCATCCATCAATCATTCCGATTAAATGGGTCGGAGTTTTATACGGTTTTCGACTTACCGATTAGTGTGACGGATGATATTCCCGAGAGGGCGGAGAGGGTGGAGTGTCCGTTTTTAGAGAATATTTTGCTTCCACCGGAAGAGATCCGGGCCGGGACGGATACGTTGCCGACGCAGCCTTTTTTAGGGGGTGGGGTGAGTATTTCATTTTCTGGGACGGGGGCGGGTATGGGGTCATTGGGATCGGGGGAGGGATCGAGTTCGGGGGAGGGTGGTTCTTCTTCTGGGACTGGGACTGGAGGGAAGGATGGGGATGGAGATCTCACGGCTTTGTTGGCGGAGGGATCGGGGAGGGTGAGATGGAGTACGTCTATGATGGTGTTGGTTGGGGCGGCTATGTATTTTATTATGCTTCTTTAGCCGGTGGGATTGTTGTTGATGTTTATCTTTATTATAAGGTCACGGTTCTGGTCTATACGAGAAGAATTGATTAAATATGACACGTTAAGATGTAGAGTATTCCCTCCAAGGTATATGTAACAATGTATGGATGTTCAATGTATGGATGTTCTGACCATAACCCGCTGTGTCGTTTCTCGTCTAGATCGTAAGCAAATAGCTCTAGATCTATCAGTATTAAATAATGTACCGTTGTCCATGCTCAACATCCACTAGATGCGAGACGACAGCGTCAAATAAAATGTATATGCAAATAAATGTACCCGAAAGAACAACCGGAAATAGGTATCTCGAGTGGAATCCCGCTGCAACCGCCAACTCCCAAGATGCGATGCCATGCCATGTGTGTAGGCAGTCTATGGCGTTATCTGAACCGTCATACGTACCACTGCGACGACACAGATGTCGAGAACTCATACATCAGACGGCTCTCAAGCATCACGAACGATTCATAGCGCAGTCCCCTTGCTTTCTGGTCCTTTTCTGACCATAGCGTGACGTTTTGATTGGACACCCTGGCGTATCCGTCGAACAACGCCCGCCAGTAGCACGCCTCCGCGGCCTGAGTGAGGTAGCGTTCGCGGAATGTCTTGACGCTGTTGTCGGCAATGCTCTCTGCCAGAGCTGGGTTCGCGACCAAGGGGTCGATCTTCTCCGCGAGATCGGTGAAGTTGCGCTCGACTTCCACAAAGTTCTGGTTCGGCCCGGATGACACGAGTAGGTAATGATGATGCTGGATGTACTGAAGCTTATGCGCCACAACCACGGAGCGGCAGGCCTGGCGGTATTTCAGAGATGCGGAGTAAGATCGTCCTAAGTCATCGTGAGAAATTTTTCCAAGAGAAAAAAAATGCTGGTCATGCTAGATTTTCCTACCTTCGACATGCGCAATGAACATGTAGTGGCAGTGGTCCTCCATCTTAATGACATTCGTCTTCTTGTACCAATCGATAGGCTTCACGTCGTCCCAAGGCTTCCCCCGAGCGGCGTCCATCAATGCCCGTCGCAATTTCGGAGCAAAACTCGGCTTGCCGCGCCAGACGAGTTGCTTCTTCTTCTCCGACCAGGGAATATCTAATTTCTTTATTCGATCGACAACCTGGTCGTAGGGACCGATGGTGTTGTAGAGATTATCCCATGCCCAGAAGCCAAAATCTGGCATGAGCCAGACTGCCTGCTCCGTCGGCTTCCTCGCGAGGACCCATATGGGATGATCGGGGTCCTCCACCACATCGTCCACCCTGTCTTCGATGGAGAAGATGAACTCAAGATCAGGCTGGAAAGCTCGATCTGGCGA
Organism: Paecilomyces variotii; assembly: GCF_004022145.1. Lineage (NCBI taxonomy): Eukaryota > Fungi > Ascomycota > Eurotiomycetes > Eurotiales > Thermoascaceae > Paecilomyces > Paecilomyces variotii. The sequence goes on from NW_021167154.1 coordinate 292,364, forward strand.
CGCGACCAGCGCGCGATGAATCGAGCTCAGTGTGGCCACAATCTTGCGTCGATGATCTTCCCCTTTGGCGCGGGCAGCGACCACGTATAGTTCGCCTTTGTGAATGAACGCGCGGGCCATTCCGTATTGCAGAGGGATGGCGTCCAGGTCATCAACGGTAATTCCACCGCGTTCTCTCCAGTAGTTTGTTGCTCGAGACACGTCCTCGAAGAGGCCAGGGAACGCGACCTGACATTGTGCCCGGTCCAGCCCCTCATTCTGATCATCCCGGCCATACTGGAACTTCCAGTGCGGTTTCGATGGCGCCGGGCCATTGACCGACAGGTCACTGGCCGCGCAGGACAGACAGCTATCACATTGGAAAATGGTCGAGCTAGTGCAGGTACAATGGCCGGCGGGGATCAACTGGGTCAGGAGCGGTGGGATGCGATCGCGGTCGGAATTCATACCAAACCACATAACGAAGATGAGCAGGCCGGAGGCGAAGGCGAAGCAGCCCAGCAGGTGAAGGAGGGCGCTGCCCCGTCGCGACGGGAGCGAGCGCGAGAGAGCATGCATCATGAAGCCGTACGGACACGGAGATCGTGGGCGTCATCCATCACCGACAGCCTTCGTGGTTCTGGACACCAGGAGGACGACCCAGCGCCCTTTAAACCGGCCACGCATTGGAAACACAAAGAACTAAGAAGTGCCTCCCACGCGGCATAGCCGTGGGTACTGCCACGCGTGTGGGGATAGGAAACGCCAGGAAAAAACCGTCTCCCAGGGGATCAACTGCCCTGATCCTAAAGAAAGACAAGCTTTTGTGGATCTATAGCGGCGGCGCCACATACGCCGCGTCGTCCAAGCGTCACAGTCCAAAACGGCCCCTGGTGCTGGCGGCAACCTTAAACGGAGAAGGGCTCAGAGATCGTGAAGCGGACTGGACAGCGAAAACGCCTGGTGGGAATCAAACGTTGTCAATGACGAAGTCCCAGGCTGGGATGAGACAGATTATTCCCATGTGTGCGGCTCACTCGAGTCTCGAGGTCCAACCGCCGTCGACAGCGGCTAAGGGAGATTGCACCCTGGCTCGTTCGGACGATCTTCGGGTGCTGTGCGACACTGCCTGTTTCTTGCGTCTTTGGCCTTTGTTTCTGCAGAGCAGTAAGCTGATCTCAAATGGCTATCTCTTGTAGCTCGATTCGTCTCGTGGTTGTGAGACATACTGTGTCTCTGTTAATTTCCTGGCTAATGCCAACCGGGGTAGTAGTACTGTGAGTGTGGAGAGGAGTACTGCCGTATGTAGATCGAGATCTGCAGAGCCCATTGTCAATATTATTATATTGATTATGTATGTATGTATAGAACAAGTACTGTACAACCATGGCTAATGAGCTGTGCAATGTCGGCTGATATTCCTGATATTCCTGATATTCCTGATATTCCTGAGCAAAGCCTCGATCTGCCAGCGTCGGCCAATCAAAGGCGGTGAGATGATCACGGGATAGTAGGCTTGCGTCGTAACACTCTCTCTAGGAACATCCTCCTCGTTATCTCAACTTGGACAATGACTATATCAATATAGATCCTATTCCTTGCTACTGTATGCAATTCACCTCGTACATCACTGCAACATTGACGAGGACTTCTTTGTTTCCAGCCTGGCAGGACTGACGCACGCTCAGCCAAGGAGCCATTCTATTTTCTCCCCAAGCAAGCCATCGATGGTTGCGCTGTTAGTCCGAAATATCACTTGTACACCCATGGCATGTCTAGTCCCGTGGCGGACCATCCTAAAAACAAGCAAGATTTAGCAGCCAGCACATGCAGTGTTCGGGAACAGAGTGCACAAGAACGATAACGCCTCTAAATTGCACGACAGAGATGTTGAAGTTGCAATACAACCGCCTGTGTACCTACCACAAGGCTCTGAGGTGCATGCCTCTTGTCAGATAGATATAGATTCCGGAGACTGGGACACAGCCCCTCAGGCTGACTCAGGCTGACTCAGGCCAGACCGTTTGATATCGACTCGATATGGTTAGAAGGGATCCCCTTTTCCTCCTAGATATGGAGAATATAAATGACGTGCCTGTGCTACTGCTCGAGCTCCGTGCATGAGTACGTACTACGTCCACCGGCGTCGGGGGTTGAACCAGGACTACTCTAGTTCGCTATGTCCCTTCCCCCTTGTGGAGCGCTTAACGGACCGTAGATAGCGCGGCGGATAAACAGGTGGATGAGCCTCCTTAGAGGGCAAGGTACCATGTGAGTGTTCCACAACATCCTGCGGTTCTTTGTTTCTTCTTTGACACTTTCGACGATCGTTATTAGTCAGATTGTGTACCTGATTATTGTAGAGCCCCGTACGACCATTGCGAGTCTTCTTTCAACCATTCAGCCAGAAAGTACTATTGAACAGTTTTCCTTGTTGACGAAGAAAAAATAGGGCCCTAATCCTCCTTCCCTCATCCTGCCAAGGTCTAGCGGAACGCGGGCGTGATGGCTTTCGTGATCGGCCTCCTTTTATCTCGCGAAACTGCTTGGATTGCTGGGCAAGTTGGAGTCCCCGCAGACGAGTCGTGCCGATCCCATGGGGGCGAGCGACATGATCAGCCACTGAACCACGCCAGCGGTCTCCGCGTCCCCTGGAAGGCTTGGGGGAAATCTGGTCTTAGAACGTCTTCGAAGTTCGAACAATCGTCAAGAGGACTGATTTTGATTCCTGGTAGTTGGGATTCCACGGTTTATAAGTTATACTCCGCGACTTTCTCCGCTAGTCTAGTTAATGGTGCCGGCACCTTGGCTATATGCGACCGTACTCTGCAGGCGTTTATCCGGTGGTTCATCGACTGTCCAAATTGGATCATTTGACGATCAACGGCAGATCCGGTGGCGGCGTAAAAACGAAACGCCTCGAGCCGTGTGTGTTGAACTTTCCACAAATGGGAAATAGAGGGAATGTCACATTCACGCACCACTACATAGCCCTTTTTAAGGAGTTCGGGACGGTTCACAACTTGGCGAGCTTCCGCGAAGAGAAATCCATCGAATTCTAATTACGAAGAACGCAATCATAACCCCATTACGGCCATTACTAAGGACGAAGAACTTGCAGACATAGGCGATTAACGATGAATTTTGGGTCCAAAATCAGGACGCTCATATCATAATTATTTGATCTCTACGCCTGTAAATGAGGGCCCCTGAGGCCTTTGAGAGATCAGCGAGTGGCAATATTTCAGAGCTACCCAAACGCCTCTGACCATGCACCCGGGATAAGCAAATGCTGAAAGTGATTTTCCTCAACGCTGAATGACGAAAGAAGGGCAATGAGTACTATTGCCAGGAAGAATAAGACGGACAAACGACATCACTGCCACCGCACATCTCCATGGCGTCCGCGGGTTTGGACGCGCCGTGTAGGACTTCGTCGACTGCCTCGGCTGCGACTCCCAGGAGGATCCTCCAGTGACTCGAGTTCCAGTGCTTGGCCAGCGTCGTGTCGTCTCGTTGCACGAAGAGGCCGTATTCGAGTAAGTGCTCGATCAAGTAGACCGTCCGCTTCTTCATCCAGCTCCATTTCCACTTTCTCTTCGAGGGTATTAGATTTCCCTGGAACTCTGGCCTCCGCATCAAGCACGTCATCTGTCCATTCCTCCCCAGCATATTGAGTCTCCATTCGTCTGCGTCTAGACGTCTCAGGGCCTCTGTCGAGACCTCTTTCACGAGTGCGGACGGCACTCTTGCCTTTACCTTTTCCACTTGTTGACCTCTCAATCATTTCTGGCTTCTCGTGCTCTTCGAGAGCCCAGATTTCCAGCGCACGGGAAAGCAGCGTACCGGCAACTCCTGCGCCGCCGGCTGCATCACCGCCGCTTGCCCCCAACACGCGGACGGCTTCATGAAGCGCGGTCACAGCATCCATGGTCCGACCTAGTTCAAGGAGGACGAGGCCTCTAGACGTATGCAGTGATCCAATTAATCCCCGGTCCTCATAGCCACCTACTCCAGATGATGTAGCAACCACACCGCTACCACCGCCAATGGTAGTTCCGTATCCAGACCCAGCACCACCAGCGCTGACACGGAGGCACTCATCGAATTCCAACAGGGAAGCGTCGAAATGGCCCAGTCGACGTAGGGCGTGCCCTAAATTCGCTCGTGTCGCCACCCAAGCCCCGGGGTCACACTGTAGGGATGCGGCGAGGGCAAGAGACTGACGGAACAGTTCCACGGCCGCTTCAAGATGATTCTGGTGATACAAGACAACACCCAGCTCATTCAGCACTAGCGGATCGCCGCCAAGTGGCGGTAACCCCTTTGAAGGGTCAGTAGGTACCGGGAGAGTGCCAGAAGGCGAGCCAGACGACATCGCGTAGGCGGCACACAGGTATTCATGGGCCAGAGACATGTTATTCAAGGCCAGGTGCTGCATTCCCAAGAACAACTGGGGTAAGTGACTACCCTGAAAAAGCCGAGCTGCTGTGCTATATGCAGCAATTGCTTGGTCGTGTTCCCCTTCGGCGGCGAATGTATGGGCGAAACCGATCCAGGCAGGGGCGGAATGAGGGTCCAGTAACGAAGCTTTAGAGAAGAACCGTCGTGCTTCTGCAATCTTTGAGACAGACAGGTAATATGTCCCGATAGCTAGATAACTGTAGGATTCCTCCGGCGCATTGTCTGCGAGAGTATGGGCCAGAAGGAACAACGAGTTCGTCGCCCCGGTTTCGTAGAGACACGCGAGATGGAGGGGGTACACTGAGGGGGAATGTCCCAGGTTCTGGCCGTGGTTGCTTTGCGAAGCTAATACGGACGAGTCGGATGACGATAGAATCGATGAGGTGAGCTCAAGAGCTTCCACGAATCGACATTGTGTGTAGAGAGCCTCTGCACGAGACAGGAGAATATCGGGATTCTCCGCGAGATTGTAGTGTGTTGAAAGGGTTTCGGTGGCATCTGACAGGGTCGAAGGAGATGAGTATTTTGAGAGCCTCGTCGTATAGAGCATCTTGGTGAAATGGGCCGCTTCCTGCGCCACAGATGGATCTGCTGCGATGGAATCGAAGTCCAACGATTCCAGGAAGTCCAACTCTTCAGCCGGGGACATCAGGGAGTTCTTCATGAGCTGGTCAAAAGCCTCGAAGCACTGGACGTCGATGCGGACTGCATCTTTGTAGCAGTCCCGTGCTCGATCGAACGCATTCTGTTTTGCATAGCACAAGCCCCGGAGATAGCACATGGCCGCTTCGAAACGTATGTTGTTCGCATCCTCCCGCTCCCGCTCTTCACTCCTATCGATGCGATCCGATCGTGACGAAGCCATCTTCCCATTCCGTAACGTGACATGGCTGCCGTTCAGATGTTGCAACTTGCGCCGGCTGTTGCTGGTGCTGATCAAGTGGGTTGGATTGTGGTCTCCGAGGATAGACAGGGCCTGATCGAATTTATTCTGTTTGATATAGCAGTGCGCAGCGAGATATCGACAAGAGGTACTTCGTGTGATGAGGTCTTTCCGCGACAGTAATGCTAGGGCTCTGGTGTAGTTGTTATTGGAGAAATGCACTTGAGCAAGCCAAAAAGCATCGGCATCGCTGTCTGCGTCCAGTTAGTCGACGAGTCCGAAAAAAAGAACCGCACACAGAAACAGGTCCCTACTTGTTAGCGCAAGCACCTTATCCCCAATATAGATCGCAGACTCATGCTGGCCCCGGTTGAGAGCGTCCTGTCGCCAGGAGCGCAAGAACTTCTCCATGATTGTTTACCAGGACTTGAGGCAGCGGCGGTGCGATTCATTCGACTCTGGGGACGGGGAGGTCGCGGAGCATCTGCGGAAGAGGGGGGGATGCTGACACAATGAGGCGATGTAGATGTAATGCGATGATCCAGACCACAGTCTCATCCCTCCAACTGGCGCTGTGGTGTTCTGGTTGCCCGACTTCTTCGTCGTCGCAGCGTCGCGTCTTTTCGCAGGCGCGACACTGACGCCGTTTGCCCAGTAACAAAGCACAATAGAGCCCCAGCCTGGACCGTGCGCTCCTCGGCATGCCGAACCTCCCCCGCTTCTTCCCCGGCTTGTTTTGTTTTGTATACGGATGATGATGATTTACTATCTTACACAATTTTCCGCAAGATAGTACTTTACTGTCTATGGTAGTTCCTGATTTTATATTTCTTGCCGCCATCTCTATGGAATCAAACTGTGATGAACAAGATAGCTATCAGATGTGTGTGCAGTATGCACTTCATAGATATGCGCAGGTCGTCAAGTCTAGGATGTTTCTTTGATTTTCCTTTCTATATGGAATAAGTAAATCGCCTATAGTTTCTTGTTCAATGTAACTTCCAGAATTAAGTATGCTGATAGAAGTAAATCAAACAACAGCTATCCATCGTGGACCAATCGGAGACAAGCAAATCGATCTCATCACGTGATGCTATTCATCCATCGTGCTTCTTATCAACTCCGCCACCAGATGATTTAGTACCATATACAACAGCCTCATTCCACCCCACATCTTCCTATCCTAAAGACCGTCGGGATATTCAATAAATCGAATATATTGCCCACATTTTTTTCTTCCTTCACTACCCCCGGTCGAAAACACCTGAAAACCAGCCACCATGTCTGAGCGCAAGGTCTTGGTAAGTACTGCTCCGTACCTGATCATAATCGCTAGAGGAACAGCTAGCTAACATCTCGTTACCCAGACGAAATACTATCCCCCGGACTTCGATCCGTCGGCGATCACGCGCACGCCGCGTCATCTAAGAGGAACAGGACCGAAGGTAAGAAACGATCGATAATCTTACATGATGCGAATAACAGGCAGAGACTGACTGACTGTCGCGATAGCTTATGACCGTACGATTGATGGCGCCATTCAGTATGAAATGCATGCATGTGAGTTTTTCCGCTTCCTTCATCCCTTTCTTCCCTCCAAGAAAAGAGGTTCTTACTCGAGCACAAACTGACTTTGTCTACCTCACCAGTGTGGAGAATACATCTACAAAGGCCGCAAATTCAACGCCCGGAAAGAAACCACCGAGGAGAAATATCTCACTATCCCCATCTACCGCTTCTACATCCGCTGTACGCGATGCAGCGGCGAGATCACTTTCAAGACAGATCCGAAGAATATGGACTACCAATGCGAAAAGGGCGCGAAGCGGAACTTTGAACCCTGGCGAGATTCCAAGGCGGAGAACTACAACGAGACCGAAGAGGAGACGCTAGCTCGATTAGAGAGGGAGGAGAATGAGGAGCAAGAGCGCCTGGAGCGCGATAAGATGGCGGAGCTGGAGGAGAAGATGCTTGATTCGAAGCGCGAGATGGCTGTTGCGGATGCGCTGGACGAGATCCGCACGAGGAATGCGCGTATTGAGCGCGGAGAGGCGCTAGGTTCGGATGTTGCGCTGGCGCATGTGAGAGACGAGGTCAACGAGGCAAAGTTGAAGGAGGAGCAGGAAATTGAAGAGGCAGCACGAAGAGCATTCATGACTGCTAGTGGGGAGAAAGTGAAGAGGATAGTCGAGGATGAGGTGGACACCACTCCTGCGACGGAGGAAAAGAAAGAAATGCCCGCACCGTCCTTTGCGCGCGTTAAAAAGCCGAAGAAACAGCCATTCTCGGCCGGTCTTGGTATCAAGAAGAAGCCGTCTCTCGTATGAGCTTTTTAATGTTCATTATGATCTATCATTCCATGAGATTCAGGCGTTTGGGCTTTCCTATACATATGTATGTACACTAGGTTTTATTATGGAGGATTTACTTTTCACTCTAGCACCAAAGATATGAAGTTGTTCGGACTTGCTTGCTTAAGACATTCTTAATATTCAAGGGGGAATAGAATTAAATTAAGAGTATTCATATCGCCATAATACTAGGACCAATATTTTCTAGCGGGGAAATTGCGGCAGTTAGAGTGGTTAAATAAGCAAGTGCGACCATCATGGTTTTGGGTGGGTCATAAGTAGCTCTTGTGGTCTACTTTAACTCACCTTGCTCAATATATGAGGATCTAAATACATTTGACGGGCAGCAGAAATTCCGGATGGAAATCAACAATGTATGTACTCAGCAAGGCCAAGGGATAAATGCAGCCATCCGTGTCATCACTCAGCATAAGGACGTGCCAGATCAAGAGTTATCCATGGAGCCCCTGATCTAGGGCCAGGATATGTGAGTTCGCTCCATGTTTCTTGATCATGTTCCTTATTGGTGCACTAATGCAAATTCTAGCAACTCTTGCCTTGCTGTAGCCCAATTCATGACCATCTGTTCTTGTAGGTCTAACATGGGATGGCTTTGGGGAGCAAAGCTATCTTGGCCTCTCGGGAGTCCAGCTGCCCTGCACTATCTACCGGCCCTGCAATTTGCTTGGTATGGACTTTATCAAGCACTATGAGGCTGTGTAAGGCTGTGTGATGCTGTATGAGGCTGTGTTAGGGGGACTAACGAAGCAGGCTGAAACGAAGACTCAGCCTTGTCCGACTTGGGGCGGCTACTTGGTGGCCAAAGGTCAGAGCGCATAACTTCACGCAGAAGACATCTTTGAATTTCTTGTCTTTGAGCAACTGATATCCAGGTATGACGGGATTGCAATTGTATCTGGATATTTGAAAACAAGCCGTGACTAGTCAAACTCACAGGATAACAGATTGGAGTGACCACCATAAAAGGGCAGGGAAAGATCTTGGGATGGACATATACCCCGCTATGGATACTGATACTGATACCGATACTAAAAGACCACCGTATGTAAAGACAGTTCCGTTGCTCTTTCGTGAGATGTTTCTCTAATTCAAACAGAGATAAACACATGCTGGAGATCTTCCAGGACGCCTTTTCTTTGTTTGTTGGCTCTCTTTCAGATGACGAATGGAAAGATTTGCAGATTTACCAATCTGCAGAGGCAATGACGATTGCAATCAAAAACCAAGTCAATGAGGAGTCCAACCATTATCGAAAGCGCAAACTGGGGAAATGCATGGAGGCTATTCGTGAATTTGGACAAAATTTGAAACCATACTTTGCAGTTGTTGACATCTTTGTCCAAACAAACCCCCAGTATGCAGGATTAGTATGGGGTGCATTGAGGCTACTTTTTCAGGTTTGTTGTTCTGTCTTTTTAGTTACCTACTGGATTAAAATAATCAGTTAACCCCTGCCTAGATCAGTTCGAACTACATTGAGTATCTGGAGAAGCTCAGTTCGATGTTTCAGAGTATGTGTATAATGCTGGAGGTGTACGAAGAGCACTACAAAATTTTCCGGGAGAACGTGAAGGACCCGGACAAGACTGTCACCATTCGCCTTCGGAAGGCTCTGGCAAATATATACGTCGACATAATTCAGTTGTGTTATCGAGCCATTCGCCTTTTTACCTCGAAGAAACATGGTAATGTGTTCCGAACCCGTTGGATAATCCTGTATTTATGCGAGAGCAAGACTTCTAACTGAGACTTTATAGCTAGACTACGGTTCAGGAGAAGTTTCATTGGGCGACTGATGTGGAGGCCATTTGACTTGGACTTCGAAGGACTCAAGCAGCGTCTTGAGCAAAGCAAGACACTTTTTGAGTATGAGGCAACAAGGTCAACGCAGGAAGTGGCACTGCGGTTTATCAAGGAATATGATGACTGGATGGAGAAGCTAGAAAGACAAAAGGCGGATCCTGAAGAGGCCCTTAAAGACAAGAAAAAAGAGATTGAACAGCTAGGTACTGTGACCCAAAGGGAAACCTTACCATATACGATATAGGGATTTGGCTAACTCTGGTCATAGATACCCGTGTCCAAGAGCTCGGCCAATGGATCGATGCGCCGCTGTGGAAAGACCTCTATGAAGAGGCTTCTATGTTTCGGGAACCCGGTACATGTGACTGGATATTGGAAGATCCCCTTTACAAAAATTGGAGGCTCCATAAACACAGCGAAAAGCCTATTCTCAGTATTCAGGGTAAGGGTGATATCTACTTTTGCTAGCGCCGAAATATCTCTTGGTTTAAGCTGATTCCACTGGTGTAGGAAAACCGGGATTTGGAAAGACAACTATCTGCCCAGTTGTAATTGACAATCTTGTAAAACAGCAGGCGTCGTCACAACCACTGCCACACAACGTGGTTGCATACTACTTTTTCAACAGGCCGATTGGTCAAGACACCGCAGGCCTAGCATTTCGCTCTATTCTGGTACAGCTGCTACAGAGCCTTCGCCACGAGACCATAGCAGTGGACATAGCATCTACTCTCTGTGACCGGAAAGTAATTGGCCAGCGACGGGCTACGGACAATAAAGTAGTTGCCGTCCTTTGCCTTCTTTTCAAACGCTTCCCTTCCAGTATTGTGATCGACGCTGTTGATGAATGTAGCGATCCAAATAACTTCTTGAATAGGATTTGCGACTTAACACATAGATTTGAAAGCACATCGTTCGTTATATTTTCGCGGCCAACTATCGAGATTCCGGAATCGTGGGAGGGGAAGTTTGATATCTTGAACCTCCGCGGAGAACACAACGCAGGCGATTTGACGCTTTTCGTGAAATGCAAAGTGGAAGAACTTATGGCGAAAACGCTTTTACCAACAGCGTGTTCAGACGTCTATGTTGAGAAAATTGTTCCTCGAGCCAATGGGATGTTCCTCTGGGTGAAACTGCTCATCAAATTCCTTCAGCTGAGGAGGCTTACCGTGAACCAAAGACTCGACGCTATCGAAAATCTGAACCGGTTGGAGGGTCTTGACGCTATATACGCAGAAATATCGCGTAATCTGAGTGATGGTGCAGCAACAGAGTGGGATATTAATATCATCAAAGGCTTCCGGTGGATCCTCGGTGCCCGCAGACCTATACATGTGGAGGAGCTGCTCGAGGCGATCATAGTTCCGTTCGATAGACCACGAACCATCGGTGATATAATACCTGATTTTGAAAAATCATTTGGCTCAATTTTCGGAGGCCTTCTCGAGCTCACAACCACAAAAATGGTTCAATTTATCCACATGTCGGCCTATGAGTTTTTCGCCCCAACAGAGCGAGCTGGTATGTCTAACCAGCCAGTAACAAAATTTCAGTCCGACAAAGTGGAAATCCATATGACCATTGGACTCACTGCTCTCGCATATCTCGTCCATACGGTTCCCGCTGAACCTCTTAGCGGTGACCGTAACGTGATTCCTGACGCCTCTTTGACCCGAGTGAAGTTTCCTCTTCTACCGTATGTTGCTCAATATTGGTCTCAGCATATCGTCGAGGCCATAACGCAATGTACCCGGGCATTAGATATCTACCGTGACGGCCATGATCACCTAATTCGCCTCCTCCTTGAATTCGTTTACAGTAAGCCAAGAGTCACAATGTGGTTGGAGGCTTCTTGGTTATTCCGAAACCCACCAGTAGTCTGCCCGCTTCCAGACAACACGTTTAATGCAACTGGTAATTACGATTCTCGGCTTTCTGAAGTCATCAAGGAAACGTCCCGCTTCTCCGAGGATGTCAAAATATTGAACAGCTCATGGTCCTATATCCTGGAAAAGGAACCGAACGAAGTTTGGGGAGATAGTATTCGAGCATTCAGCGAATCAAAATACTTGCAGACAGCAGATAGTCGAGTCGTCTTTGTTGCTCATCCAGAGGACACAGACGCTAGGAGCATTTTGCTCCAAACCCAAGTTTCGGGAGACTCTATGCGGATCGCGACAGTTCGATTGATACCCCCAGAGTGAGTGTATACCGCGGTTAAGAAAGTATGCAATATGGAAACGGAGACTAAAAACGCTCTTTTCACTAGTTCCCTGCTGAAAGGTCCTCGTCAGAGAGGGGGTCCACAGGATATCGTCGATTGGCAAATGCGTTATGATTTATGGACTGTTGACGGCGAGAAACGCTTGTGCTCGTTGGTGTGGGAAGTTGACCCGGCAGCACTAGACATACTCTTCAAGGGGGCCGCCAACAAACAACCAGTAATCTCACAATCGACCAGATTTAGGTTTCCTATTTCGATCTCGAATAACCTCCGGCGAGTTGCTGCTCTCAACTTGATAATCGATATTGATGAAATCTCTGAACAGAGCGGACCGAACTTTGATCGACCCAGGATCCAATGTGAAACGTTAGACATATTTAACCGAACCCCGCCATACAGACGGACTATCCTTGATGATTCTGTTCAGTTGAAGACATGGGACCAGGAACCCGTAGTGGTGGTTTTTCGTCGAGCATCTGGGATCTTCCCCTCTGACTCGGTGATCTCGCTCATGAGGGACTCATTCAGTTCTATCGCGGAAGAACGCATGGAAGCTCCCACCAGGGATACGCATGCTTTGCGTCGTGGAAGCTTTACATTCCTTCCGCCTGCTCCATGCATTTTCTAGATAAAGCAGTGGTGTTTCACCCGACAAGTCCGCTAATTGCCTTCTGCGCTTTTGGCCCCTTGGGACAACATCTGCCCCGGAAACCCCAAACGTACGTTTGGGATTTCAGCAACTATAACGACAGAGGCTTCCTCGCGTGTCCACCCGTAGTCGGACTCCGCATAGTTTATGAGGGGACTCTCGACCTGATGACTTTCACCCCAGATGCAGATTATGTATGCGGCAAAGACTTCCACACAGGCCGCCCTGTCATCGTCAAGGTGGGAGACTGCGCCGTTCCAGGGAGTATCAACTTTCACGATCAAAAACAGCGACAAGGGTACGGTTCTGGTCCCATACAAGGCCCAGATACCGATACCACTGGCACACAAACAGATTTGCAGATACAGACCCAACAGAAGACCACTGAAAACCTCCTCCAATACCTATCCAACCGTGAAGTAAGCCGAGAGTCCCCGATACAAGTCGGGTCACTGGCTTTGACTCACAGCGGTGATGGAGTTGGGTACATATCACAACTCTCCAATCTCGAGCACGAGGGAGCAGTTGTTCTGGAGACCTTGGGAACCGATGGCCGACTGCAGTCTCAGACGCTTACTCGTCTACCTAATGAACTGCGCTCAATTAGTCTGCCCACCCTCTTAAACTCGCCAGGAAGCGAGCAGTCGGAATATGTCCGGATCCTGCTGAACAAGGCGGTTCAGGACCGGTATTCACTCAACGATATAGCTGGGAGATCAGGTATGCTGCTCCCGGTTATGCTTGAGCGTTCCCGGGAGAGCATTCCCACTTATACCGCCACGAACCAACAAGCGATATTGGGCGCTGGAGACCGGGACTTGTTCGCAAAGAGAACTAACAATAGAAGCAGTTGATTGTAGTCACGGGTATATATTTTACGGCATTGCAATACATAGTCAGGTATATCTGTATGCTAACAGGCTAGTGGAAACAGATGGGGTTAAGCCGTCTCTTGTATGAACTTTTTCGGAAAGTTGATTGTGATTTATCACTTCAGAAGGTTTAAGTATTTAGGCTTTTCTGTATACATCTACACTATGTTTTATTATAGAGGATTTGTTTCACTAAATATATGGGCCCGTTTGTTCTCGCTTGCTCAAGACACGGCGTTCCCAACACCTAGGGGAAACAACAAAATTAAGAGTACTCATATTACCTGATTAACCGGGCAGTGATCAACTAATAATTACCTCGGTGAAGATAGATGCTCAGAGCCGAAAGATCTAATAATTACTTCCGGAACTAAAGCTTAATCGAACATAACTGGTCTTTGAAACCGATAACACAGTAGAGAATTCGAACATTATACAGAAAAAAAGCAAAATACATGATTAAGAATCAAAACCCATCATGTCCACCATAAAGATGCCCCCCTTCCGATGCGCCGCGCTAGTAAGCAAAAACAGCTCATCCAGCTTGCCAGACCCGTACGCTCTTTTTTGTAAACCGATCATGCTCGGTCAAAGAAGACGCCGTTTCCATAAAGCGCAAACTCATACAGGAATCCTTCAAAAGCAAAACTGAGACATGAAAAGGAAATAAGAATGATAAATAAGCCACTTTACCAATCGACTGCAGAATGCTTGGATGCATTTAGAGATATGGCATCCACAGGGCGTCACAAGATGCCAGATGCTGTGGGTTCACCGCCTTGGAGATCAGATCGACTGTCGTCTGGTTCGCCGGAAGGTTACCCTCAGGAGGGCTGGCAAGGCTCACTGCTCTGTTGACAATGATATCGCTATTGTTATAGACCAGGTCCCTCAGCTGCTGTGTTGGCAAGGCACCGCGGTGCTGTGCTGTGGCCCAGAACATCATTTCGTCGCGGACAAAGATGCTCAGCTGTTGTTCGAGCTCATGCTTAGGCTCAGTGAGGCAGCGAGCTACGGCCATCAATGCGCAAGCAAACACACCTTCGGTAGCAATAGGTCCCATGAGAGTCTGGATATTAGGAGTGAGACGGAAGGGAATTTGCTCCGGGTTGTAAAAGAAAGCCTTGGCAGGGTTGATGGTCGGAATGAGCTCCGAGCCCCAAATGTCACCGGTAGCACATGAAATCGAAATCTTGTTCGGATACCGGTTGCCCATGTGCATCACGTAGGTCATAAATGCGATCGCAGCATATTGGTGGGAGAATTGACGACGGAAGAGCCAGAAGTCCGCATAGTTGGGGTAGATCTTCTGGAAGTAATCCAGCACTATTGTGCTCGGGACCCACTTCTCTTGAATAGCAACAAGAATCTCAGTACGAAGGACCTGCTGCTGGTCAGAGGTACGGTTCTGCTTCGTTTCCGCCAGAGCTCTCATCTTTTCCATAGTGAAGAGCACCGGCTCGTCTTTATTCATTCCGACACGCCTGCAATAATCCTCGTATATACCCTGTATGGAGATGTACGAAGGATCGTCGCGAACAAGACGGATATGAGGTGCCAGGGGCACCATGAGCGGAAGGTGGAAGTACAGATTGCGTCGTCTGCTTTCCTTGCGCTTCGCTAAGAGACCATTGAAGATACGGAATAGTTGAAGGATCCTCTCCTCACGCCTGCAATGACGGGCTGCAGGATGTTGCACAGCGAAAGGATGGACGCTACCATCATGGCCACGGATTCTCAGGCGACGGTGACAGACGCCGATGCCCCTCACCAAATCCACATCAGGAAGGAAGCGATCGATGCGAACAAAGTCTTGATTCTTATCCTTGTGCAGCAGATATTGCCCAGGAACCTCAACCTCGTCGAACTTGAGGAAACGGAACTCACTAAGATGTGGGGAGTACGACTCCAGGAACTGAGACTGCGGCCGTCGATCGAGCTTCTCCTCAAACTTGTCACGCCAGCGACGCAGTTTCTGGATATATTCGTACATTGTCGGCTTCTTCACCACGAAATCGGCCTCGAAAGACTTGCGGATATGGGCAGGAAGAATGGTCTCCGCAAAGCGAGTGATGTTCGCTTCAGTGGCAGGAGGCAGCTTGAAGTCCTGCGCATAGGAGCCTGGCATGCGACCCACATAGGCAAGACCATCATTAAGCAATGCAACAATAAGTCGATACGCGTCCTCGTCTGGAGGACACTTGAAGTTCTTGTGGATCTGGTCGACCATCGTTTCCATTGACAGCGCAAGCAGCGGGAAAGCTGTCTTGAGACCAGACATGATTTCATCTGAGTACTCCCATGGCTTCTTGAGAGGCTCTTTCTGTGGCTGTTCTTGCTCGCCCGCAGGCTGATTCCCGTTTTGGCCCTGGCCTTGATTCTGAGCCAGAGGCTGACCCGGAGTTTGCCCCTGTTGTTGTCCTGCATTTTGCGCTTGCGGCTGCCCATTGGACTGCCCATTGGTATTCTGAGGAGCAGCGGCACCGTCGTTGTTGGCAGCACCCTGGGCGTTTTGCGTGGATGTTTCTCCATTTGCTGTTGCAGGCTTGGGCCCGTTTCCATCCACCTTCACGCCAGCCTGAGCCTGAGCCTGCTGTCTTGCGCGGTTAAGCTTCTCTTGTTTCTGCTCGTGCTGTTTCTTGATGCTCAGCATGTCCTCTCTGTTCGTTCGTAGAAGGAAAAACAACGCCTGTGGATAGAGCTTGGCAATCTTCACAAGAACAGCCTTGCAGAGACGTGCTTCGCGGTGGGACAGGCTTGTGAGCAGCTGCGGGATAAAGGTGATCCAATACCAGACTGGGGTATCGCCCTTGAAGTTCTCGAAGGCACTCGAAATACGGCCTTCCTCATTGTCAAGGCTAAGAAGCCAGAGAATGCGGCTGAGAAGCTTCCTAGACTTCGAATTCTTGTAAAGACCTGCTGCTTCGAGATAGCAGCTCACGGCGTTACTAGCCAACTCGTAATCCGTGGGATCAGACTTGAAACGTTGGTCACTGTATTGACCCCACTCAGCCCATGCCTTCGCAAGTCTAAGATCATAATAGAGAGCAACACCAAAGGCTTCGTTCGCTTCGTTGACGTGGTTGAGCTTAGCTAGGAACATGCCCTTGAGTGTGTAAAATTCTGCCTTCTGCTGGGCGCCGAAGTAGTTGAGATTGGTGTTGTTTATCACATCCAGACCGCTATTAAGCTCCTTAGGATTCTGATAGTGGCACTTGGCTTGCTCTCTTAGCTTTAAGAAGGCTTCCTGGATCTCGATGTTCGGGAGCGTGTAGATCCGGCTAAGTTGGTTGATACAGACTTCAGGCATCTGATGTTTCCGGGCGACATGGGCGAAACGGTTGATAATCCATGCGGTTTCGTGGTATCCACGGTAGGCATAAGAATTGCTGGCCACATTATTCGTCTGGGGCGGCAAAAGGCTAAGGTAAGTGGCGTTGATGAGTTGGAAGATGTGTTGACGCCATGTAACAAGGTCCTGCCAAGCATTGATATCGTCCCAGACGTTAGGCAAACGGTCACGCCAGGTTCCCAGCAAGAGCTTCAGCTCAGCAGACTTGGTATCTAGGTTTCTTTCGTTCGTTTGCGCCAGGCTAGCGCAAATGACACTTGCGTCATGTAGCTCGACAAGCTGCTGGAAGTGCTGGAGTATCGGAATATGGGCATTTGTGATCCTCTTTGGTAGTTGGTGCCATTTGCGGATAGAGAGTTGAATAGACTCATCACATATTCCGTTGAAATCCTGAATATTCTCCTTCTTGAAGTGGAAGTTCAAGAGGGCCATGAAAGCCTGGAAAAACGTGCGCCTCGGGGTCGGTGCATCTGACACGGACTTGATCAATGACTCAAGCTGTTCACGGTTTGCTTCGCTCTGCCAATTTTCAATGTTCCTCCAAGCGGCTTCGAGAAGAAGATCGTTCATATTTTCGTGCTTGGCGAAGTCACTGAGGATCTCCCACTGCTGCAACTTCTGCGCGCAGATCAACCAGTGATCCTCCCACAAGTAGTATTCACCTTGTGAGAACGGCATAGCTCCTGAGCGAGCTTTGATCTGGGCATTTTCATACAGCTGCTGAGCCTTGTCCCACATGCCCTGCTGCTCATAGGACAGTGCGGCATTTGTTTCCACGAACTTACAGCGTCGTCGCCACGTCCCGTAGAAGAAGTCTTCTTCTTGTAATCCGGCATAGAGTTCAACGAGAGCATCCAGATTACTTTCACGAACAGCCGGTGTATCAATAATAGGGCTTATTGCAGACTCTTCGAGGTAGACGGCTGCAGTGTACCAAGCGTCATAGGTGCGGCTGAGGTATTTCATGACGTGAGGGGGCACCTTGAATCTTGGCTTAGCTCTTACTGCACCCTCAAGTAGAGCCTGCACAACGTTGGGACGCTTGTCGAGCTGCCTCTGATGATACTCGCGGGTCACCAGAGTCACCATGCCTTTCTCCAGATCGATGCGTTCCTCCCTGGATAATGTTGACCAGAAAATAGTGAACAACGTAGTCCACAGCCTGTAAGCCACATTGGAATCCGTATGCTGAAGCTGGCAAAGCGGCTCCATTAAATCGCGGACACGAACATCGCCCAATTCCGCCATGAACCGTCTGCGGTCCGCAACAAAGGCTTCCAGTTGATTATCAACAATGACATTTTCTTTATCTTTATCTGCGACACTGAAGAGGAACGAAACTGGATAGACCGTGAAGTCATCAGGGTGCAGCCTTGCTGGGCTTGCCATATCGATGCAGCCTATCACTAGATGTGATGCTTGAGAAAGCCAGAAAGAGTCGGCAAGGGTATCCCAGTTCTGGGAGGTGAGAACGTAGCTCAGCCGAGAACTGGCCATGCGAGTTAGAGACCGATCGAAGATCGTCATAAAGCGGTTGCGCATTTCGACGTCTTGTGCCCTGGTGCCGATCAAGAAAGCATGCTCCAGTCTAACAGTCAGCTCTGTCCGGGTGATCTTCGAGTCTTCGTAGATCCTTATGACCAGATCCAAGAATTTCTTTAGCATTGTTTGGTCTGGTCTAGACTCGAAGAGAAGCATCTTGTGCAACACCGCTGTTTTCTCCTTCAGCGTGGGCCAGGATTCAGTAGAGTGGAAGATCCAAGTCTCGACCATTCCAAGAACCTTGCTGCACAGCTTGATATTCTGCGAGCGTTCGACCAACTGGGCCAGAACACTCAAGAACGGACGTCTCTGTTCTCCAAGATGGGACATCCTTACGGAGATTAATTCGATTGTCTTGAAGATCAGATCGACGCCGATTTCAAATTCCTGCTGGTCCGGAACACCCTCTGCAAGTTTGTTACCCGGAGGATACTGGCCAGGAACCTGGTTGTTGGTGTACGCTGCGACATGTTCCTTGGCAAGCTTCTGGGAGAAGGCCTTCATAACTTGGGGGATATGGGCATCCATCTCGGAAGGCTTGTTCTTGGAGAGAGTCCACAGAGTGTTCAGGCTAGAGATGTAATTGTTGGCTGAGAGACCCTCGGTTGCAATGGCCGACAAATAAGTGACGAACTCGGAAGATGAGTCGTCAACATCCATTCCGTCTTCTTCCTCGGGCTGATCGTCTGGCAAAGCATCAAGCACACGTTTGACTGGGGGCGGGAGCTTCGGGGAAATATCCATTTCATCTTCCAACCCGTGAAGTGACTCTTGGATTTCAGGATTATCTGACCGTAGAGGTTTCTCTAGAAGCTTTTGAATCAGTGGCAAACGGGCCATAATCCAATCGTCTGGCTTCGAGGCAAGCATAATCCGCACAACTTGCAGGGCGTTGATGATGCTTGTTGTGTGCTTTTCGTCCGGCTTGTCGGCCTTTTCACCAGCGAGTATAGGCTCCGTGACCTTTTGATAGAGGTCGATGTCAAGGTCGCTCCAGTACTCAGGTGACATTAGATCCCGCAGGAGCTGGACGGCTTTTTTGATCATTTCTCCGCTCAAAACTGGGGGTTGAGGCTTGGAAGAAGGAAGGTCCCGAAGCTTGAACGCAGGTACAGGGAACCGTTCCGGTATCGTTGTAATAAATGTTATCAGATATTTGACCATGGCGGCCCGGAGGTCATGAGGAGCCAGATACTCTGAGCGTTCGCGCATATTTGGTGGCGCGAGTGCAGCCGAAGGAGAAGCGGAAGCTGTTTGCGTGTCCTCGAACTTGCGCTTTCTTCCACCCGGTGATTCCGTAACGCTATTCGATGTCGCCGTATAGCCCTTCACTCTCTTCTGCTCCCAGTGCCAGATAAGGCCAATTAGATTAAGAGCGAGCTTTTTGCTCTCGTTAGAAGGGTTAGGTGGTGCCGCAATCTTGATTAGAGACGGTACAATGAGAGGCACAAAGTGTTCTCTGGACTCGTAAAACAGATCCGGTTGTCGCACTAGGAAGTGGAAGATACTCATAACCTGCTGCAGATTCGCAGTCTCTTCTGCGAGAATGCGACGAGGCCACTTCGCCCACAACGGATACCGAAGGTCTGCAGCTTGGTTGTTGCTAGTGGATAGGATTCTCTTCGGCAAAACGGGGGCCAAAACGTCCAGAGCTTGGGTGACAAGAGCTTTGCCTTCGTTCTGATGGGCCCTCAACAGGGCGACATATACCTGGACCACGATCTTGGATGGGGTCTCGTAATGCGCTATGAAGTAGCTGATAAGAACATAGGCACCGTATTTGTTGATGATATCTTCCAGGCGGATGTAGTTCCACGCGAACTTGATGATATCCTTTCGAGAATCCTGTACGGTCTGGTGGTGGTACTTTATGAGAAGGGCGGACAGTTGTAGAAGCTCCATTCTAGAATGATCAACGCCAGGTTGGTTCGATTCTTCGCTGATATCTCCCAACTGAGGTCTCCAGAGGCGACTCTGGATTGACTCGGTCATGCTCTTGTCCATGAGTTTCGGGCTGTTAGGCGGACTGTTCCACGTAGTCTTGACATCCATGGCGAAAATGGGATTGACCAAGTTGTGGAACGCGTAGGTTTTCGTCCTCTGTGAAGAGTTGCGCTGACCATAGAGATCCAAGCACCGCATAATAACCGACCGTCTGTAGTCGATCGACTCATTCGTGATAATATGCTTGTAAATGAACTTCGGGAACGCCAATGTGCGCTTCAATGCATCTGCAGATAGGGCATCAATTATCTCGAAAAGGAAGTCAAGGTCCTGCAGGGACTCCGAGAGGTAGATCGTGAAGACCTGCATCAACTGGTCCTCAGCCTGTTCAACCCTCAGTCTCTCATTAGCAGGTAATTTATCGCCCCGAAGCTTGATTTCAAGGTCTTTTCCTGCGCTTAGCACACGAGACCTTAGATCTGGCTGCGACACAAGCCACTTTTTAGTAGACGGATATGAGCATATCGAATGCACAGCATAGATAGCATTGATCGCTGCCGTATTCTTGCCGTCAGTCGCCTCCTGTCCAAAACCTGCCGCTATGAAACCTTCTGTGTCTGCAACCAACGCTGATCGCAGTGCCTCGCTTTCAGGGTCCGCTAAAACCTGCCCGAAGAAACGACCATATCGCTCCTCATGGAATCGGGCTTGAAAGAAGGTCCAACTTTCCTTCGGATAGCGATTCAAATACTTGACAAGCGGCTTCCTGAACGGACTGTTCGAAGTGCGCCGAAGCTTTCCTTCGAGGTCCAAGACCTTGTTCACGAGATGTTCCATAAAAGAGGTCGCGGCCGGTGGGAGAAGGTGGAATATGTTGAATATCGCTGCAACTATCTTCATGGGGGCACTTTGTTCAACCAGACTGAAGGAAACTCTCTGCAACGTCGCATCATCCGCAATCATCTTCATATGATCAAGAAGTCGGGCACCGATCTCCACCTTGAAGTAATTCGTTAACAGCGTCAAGAGTCTCGCTAATCCATCTAGACCCGCGACACTCAGGCGCTTGGGGTCCTGCAGGTTCATTAGGATAGGACGGAGACCATTCTGGAGAAGATCTTTCGGGAGTTTGTTGGTCTGTGTGAGGACGTCCCTCAACCCAGCATTGGCTGCATCAATTACCTCTAGAGACCGAGAATAAAGTGACTTGAAAAACACCGAAATGATACGCGCGCGGCTGGTATTCTGAGGTGTATTTGCAAACTCGGGGAAACTCATAGCCATAGATAGGAGACGGAGGCAGGCCACGCGCAAGTTGACAATCATTTCTGCGTTTTTGAATTCATTGGGCTTCGAGGCAAGAGACTCATCGTCCGCGTCCGCCAGAGCCAGAGACTCTAGCATTAGCCGATTCAATGGATCATTGAACGTAACGATATTGTTATGCAGACCCAGGCAGAAAGTTATAGCTTCGATAAAACCTATCTGAGTGGGGAACGGCAGTGCACGCAGAGGTTTATTGAAGATGGACTGCAACAGACGCTCCTTGACTGGGAACATGAGCTCGTGGATTTCACAACCGATCACTCCAGCGATGGTAGAGAAGCTACGCTGAGACGACTCGCGCACATATTTGTTCATATGTGCAAGTTCATAAATGAAGAAGCCGCACAACAGGTAGAGTCTGCTCTTCTCATTCTTTAAATCGTCCTTAGAGAAGTTCTTGCTGCAGCGCTTGAGAATAAGATCTAGAGTCTCCTGTGCCCGAACACGCGTACTGGCCGGAAAGTCTGACGGCGTGTCTTTGATGACATACATCAGAGCTCGGACGAACTCTGCCTGCTTGTCGTATAGCCATGCATCGCCCAAGTCGAGCTCCGTGGCGAGAATATGGATACCAAGACTGCCTCCGGCCTTTGTAAACCATTCCTCGCTATAACAGCTATGGCCGAATGTGCGAGACAAATGTTGCCAGAAAGGTAGTTTTGGAACTCTTTCGGGGGACCCGAAAATGACAGCAGCTGCGTCCTTGATGACTTTCAGCGCAGTCTTGGCTGAGTCGCGGACGAGAGGATTGTCCGAAGAGAAACAGTCGACCACAACTTCGGCAAGCAGCCTGGAGTCCAGATACACAGGGCCTTCGCCACTTGCAACATCGAAGGGCTTGCGACTATGCCGAGCTTGCGCAAGGGAGCGACCGACCTCGATAACAACAAAGTGTTTACAGACGTCTGCTACGAAGGCAGAAGCTGTTTGCTCAAGATCGGGGATAGTAGTGGCAAGAAGGCAAGCCTTCAACAGCTTCTTCAGCGTCTCCTCTTGAGAGACTTTCTTTGGAATCGAACTAGACCGTTCAGACTTCTCGAAAATGTCAGGAACACCGCCAGCTTTACCCTCAAACAGATCGTTGGCCTGTAGTCGAAGAAGAGAACCGAGATCTTCAGGAAGATGCTCGAACCCGATGAAGAGCTTCAGCTGGGAGCTTAGCATACGATAGGCTTGTTGTTTATAGTAGCCATCTGATGCTTTCGCTGCTGGTGATTTAGGAACCTCCAACAGCTTTCCGATGGCTAGATCAACTCCGATTTCAGCCGGGAAGGGACGCTTCTCGCTGGGGCCAATGAGTTTAATATCGAAGCTCGGCAGGTCATCGGCGAATTGCTGGAAAGATAGCTCTGGTGGGTGGTTCAAGAACTTCCTGTTTCGGCCGCCCAACTTCCCGAGGATCCTCATTGTGGTGTGCGCATGGAAGTGACTATAAGGGTTCGGCCGTAGGTGGTCCCAAAGCGCTGTCATCAACTCATCCATGATGGGCGCCATGATCGGGTCGAGGTAGTCAGCGGTAAGGTTGTCCACGCAAAGTTCCAGTGTTCTGAGACCCTGTCCGACAAGGTCTGAATCAGCACGGAGGGCCACCACGATCGGCCGCATCAGATGGCTTAGATGGGGCAGGAGATGGCTCAGTCGTGCCGGGACAGTGAGAGTCAGTTCGACGTAAAGATCGCGTTCCTGGGGCTTGCGGGCTCCCATTAGCAGGTTGTTGAACGTCTCCAGCAACATTTCAAGGAGTGGAAGGATCTCCTTGTACAGCAACTCGAATCGTCCACCGCCGATGCTACGGAAAAGAGACCGCAGGAGCAGGAAATAGTTCATAGGCTCTTCTGCGGTCACCGAGAGTTCGATACATTTCGTCACTATCTTGGTGACGTGAGGGTGTAGAACCTGCTCATTCTGTACAGAAAAGAGAGTCACAGCCATGAACGAGAGCTTGAACATCCTTAGCAGGATTTTAGCCTTGGTCATATCGGAGGTTCCGACTTCATGGATACGTTCCATCAGGTATTGCAGCACCATTCCGGAAAACGCAGGAGAGGTGGCTTCGCTGGCTAGGAAGAACTGAGGCAAATGAAGTAAAGCACCATGTTCGAACATGAGCTCATGGAGATAAGGAATCTCGCTGTGGAAGACTTCGTGGAAGGTGGCGGTGTCAATACAGTGGAACACTGTGCCAAAACTCTCCAGAAGTTCCTTCTCTTCTCGAGTCATCGGAGCGGTGTATTGACTAGCAAGGAATTCGAAGGGCGAAGAGTATTGAACCTCTGGCTGAGTTTGATCCACACCATAGTAACGGAACACACGAGCACCTTCATGGAAGAGCTTCTTGATCACCTTGACCTCTTCCGCATTGTAGCCATAGGATACTTCAGACCAATTGATGGGGACACTGTTGGGGTCAATCTGGATATGCTCCGGGTTGCAGTTCTTCAACTGATGGAAGATGTTCTTCAGGCCGTTGATGAGGTTCTTGAAGAGGAATAGATTGTCTGAGACGGGATCAGCACCGCGGTCACGAGGGTTCGAAATCTTGATGGGTGCGGCCGAGAAAATGTCGATTTCGTCCCAGTCTGGAGGGGAGTCCTTGTTCGCAAGGAAGCTCTCCGAAGGCGTTTCGGTGCCTTTCTTATTCGCTCTGGACACCTTGACGGCGTTGTCGTATTGATGATTCATCGCAGCGAACTTATCACCGATAGCATCGAGGATCATGATCAAAAAATACCGCGCATCCTGCTTATCTTCTAGCTTGGATATCTTCTCGGCCATGTTCAACAGCAGCTTGGCGCTCATAGTCTGGAAACTTGTACCAGGGAAGTCATCGTGGAGATTCTTCGTGTACACTTCTACAGTCCTCCGGATTTGATCGCGATTCAGATGATCCCTCACATGATGGATCAGGTCCGCAAGCATGCTATAAGCAAGAGGTCGCATAGTTTCGTAAACTGTGAGTCCATCACCGATCAAGGTCCGTTCGTCTAAGAGCTCGTCAATCTTTTCGAGGAATATCTTGCGGTAATTGAAGTTAATTATATGACGAATCGCAACCAAAAGCTCTTTCCTAGCGCTTGACTTCTCTCGGGGACAATCTTGAAGTAGACGGACGACGACTGAAGGCAAGGTCGGAAGGAAATCTTGTAATTGGTGTGCGTACATTCGCAACAGATACGCCAAGAAGCTCATGGTCTTCACTTGAGCGGTAATGAATTCCCCAAAGGCAGCCCGGTTCTTTATCTCCTTGCAGACACCTGTGAAGATCTTTCCTTGGGCGGCGGCATCTGTGTGCGCTCTTTCCTGCGGTTTTGCTTGTAAAAGAAGAATGCTCTTGATTAGAGGAACAAAGAGCTTCACATTTGGGTTAACAGAGCTGCGGTGGGCCTGAAAAATGGAGACCACGATAATGGGGCATTCGGCCAGAACCTTGAATGACTGCATGCCTTTCAACAGGTGGTGATTAGCCTGCTGATCGGGCCCCAAGTCTGCCACCGATGTTGCTGGTGAAGAGGGCCGCGGCGACTGGAAATTCTGCGAAGTTGTACTAGGCGTCGATGGCATTCCCGGCGTTGTGCCTTGGGCCGGCGTGTCAAACGTATCACGGACAACCTGTTCCATGCTCTGGAACATCTCCTGGATGAGCTCAAGAAAAGGCTGGACTTTTGACGCTGTGGCCTTGGCCTGGTTCCGCTCCAGGTCCATTATCGTCTTCATGCAGAGGACAGCATTTTCTTCGTTTTCAACACGCACCAGTCCCATCAGAACATCTACCATCTCAGCAGCGTAGGGTTCGACATCCGGGGAGGCCATCGGTAACCGGTGTAGCGTCTCGAGAATACAGTTCCTCATTTTCTGAAGACGTCCACTGGTGTTAGTGCCTTCATAACATCTTCACGTCTCTTTGCGACAAATCCCTTGACTCACCTGCTCGTATGACATATTCGTAAACACAGGATCCCCCTTCAATATGTTCTTGAATATCGGCCACAGCTTCGCCAGGAAGATGGGGTAATTGGAACCTGAGCATAGCGGCTCGATATTATCCCGTAACTCGACCGCGACATTTGTTCTCACTCTGGTATCTACTCAAGGAGTCAGCAAATAACGTCCATTTGCAGTTCGCCAAAATCCCCGCAGTTCTTCCAGGCATGTGCAGCAAAATTTATGGGAACCATACCGATCTTCTCGTCTGCCAGCTTGCTGGCATAGGTATCGATATTTCGCTCCATTATTGCGACGACTGACGGTTCCCCCGCCCAGGGATTGCGGGCTGTTATAGTCGGATTGACTCACTGCCAGGCCACAAGGCCGGCTTAGAATGAAGGCACCAAGCAATGGATTCTGTTATCGTTGTTCACATGCGGAAGAGGAGCTTGAGAATGTCCTGATCTGGCTTGGTGATAAACCCAGAACACAAGTTGGAGGAAGCGACAATCAAGGTTTCGCAAGGTCATTAGGCGGAGCACATGTTACAACAATAAATAGGGTATCACAAAGGAATAAGGAGCGGCACGGCGAGACGTGGGAGTGGAGAGAAAGAAAGGAATCTGAGGCTTCTCGCCGTGATATGCGCGCGCGAGAGACCACGCCTAGAGCCTCAGAACAGAAACCAGCACAAGAACGCGGGCATCGCAGAGACCCTGAAAGGATGCGCTAGTCCGCAATAGGAAGTTCTGGGTTTATGTTTTTCCTTTCCGCTGACCGCGCGGCTCCTCGACCTATCAAAGTTGCTTCCAGGTACTCGCGCGCTTAGATCACGTCTCTTCATCACTACTGCCACAGGCAACAATATAAAATCTTTATGTAGTGTTATGCGATAGGTACTTGAGGTATTTAAAGATCAAAAGGTCCGCCTGACATCTGGGTCGACGGACAACAACGCCGTTCACACCTGTTTTCCATACCCGAACACGGTTCTAAACGGTCCAACTCGAATGTGCGCTCAAAGATCACAGGCCCTCGGCAGGCACAGGAGAAGGAAAAAGAATTTCGAAGCGCATGTACACAAAACCGAAGGAGGAAAAAAGGTCAACAACAGAAATGAACATCATGACAGCGCGTATTCGCTATGCCCTCAATTGCAGAGCATTCAACCGAAAGAGACCCCCACTAGCCAGCCTATGGGACATTATCTGGCTGAGTTGCTACTTTCGAAATGCTACTGTCGTTGGACTTCTGGAACCTGAACCCAGAGAACTTCGCCGCTCTCCACGTAGACGAGCTTCGCTACCGCTGCCACTTCGCCTTCTCCGAGAGTCATCAAGGGACCCACGACGGCGTCTCTGGATCAAACGGACGTTTAGCCATAAGACTCATGACGGCTATAGAGAATAAAATCATATCTTAGCAGCTGAAAGAGGGTATCGAAGGAAATGTGTATGCGCAAGGATGCGAGCTCTAGTCAAGAAACATCTTCAAATACTAACCGAATTCTGTCGCTCGGGTTCTCGAACTCTCCTCTCCTTTCCAGGGCTCGATTCATCCTGCAGTTTCAATGCATTAAGCCTTTTCTGGCTATCTTGGGTTATTGGGTCGATGTCATCGGTGCGAGGAGTTGTGTCTGTAGCAGGAGCAGGGGCTTTCGCCGGAGAAGGAAGAAGGCCCTGCTTCCTCAGCTTTGCCTGTTCAGCGAGCTGCTCCCATCTCTGTTGCCGTGTCTTCTCGCGTTCATCGGCACTGTTCTGCTGCTCGTTGTATTCATGAGAACAGTCATCAAAAAGCTGTGGGTTTATTTCCATAAACAGTTTCATGGCATTGTATACCATGCTGTGGATCGTCCTGAAAGGCGGGGTAAGAGTAAGCGATGAACAGAGACTAGGATGATAATAGCGATGACATACCTATTCCAATGTCCCTTTGAGTTCTCGTAAAGAGGGGCAAACATAATCGGCAGGATCGTCTCGACGTTATCGCTGACCAGGTTGCAGAAGTATTCATTGTTCCAGAAGTAGAGGGCGCGTTCAGCGACCTTTCTAGATGTTAGAACAGAGCATCAAATGTGATTATTCCGTGTGGAACGAACCTGGAAATGTGGGCTGGCTACTGATTTAGCCAGCTGCTGAAAAAGAGGCTCTTGGACCTTAGCGAATTCTGCGGGGTCCATGACTTCAAAGATATCTTCCACTTCGTTCAAGAACATGACTTCTTTAGTACTGTTGACCTTAGGCCAGTAGCGGAGGAGACCAAGAACGACCTATTTGAATGAGTATTGTTCATCCACGCGAGTCAATATCAATCACCTACCTCCTCTGTCAAAGCCGCATCTTTCTCCAAAAATTGAACGATACAGTACGCGAGTTGCGGATGATACATGCTGAGACTCTTGACCTTGTGAAGGGGTATTAGAACTCTTGTCAGGAACAGCTTGTGCTCCTCCTTCAGCGGCAGGGCAAAGCCGTTGATTATGGACCCCAAAATCTCCAGCAGCTCGGCAATTCCATTGAAGCGTTCGGTCTCGTAAATGAACTGGAAGAATACGTTGTTGATTGAGCGACGGATAAAAGAGCGTAAGTTCAAAAACTTCCCGTAGATCCTGTGAAGGGTCGTCTTAAGGAAATCACGTTCTCTGGGATCTTCTGAATCGAAGAGTTCAAGTAGCTGGCAGTAACAGTTAGTCTACAACGGCGTCCGGGGTAACATGAATGAGATATACCTGAAGCACAAAATGGTGGTCAATGTAGGCTTTCGCGATATTTGTGTTGAAGTCCTGGCTCTCAATAAACCGAAGAAAGAACTCGTAGACCACTTGAATATGAGGCCACGCTACTTCGAGAACCGGCTCATCTTCCTCCGGGTCGAAAGCTTCCCCTTGGGGCGTGACGGGAGGTGGAATAGGACGGAACAGATTCTTCGCAAACATATCAACAACACGGGGATACATGGGCTCTGTGATGACTGAGCGGTTGTTGGCGACATAGTCCAGGAGCTCGTGGAGAGCCAGCCTCTTGATCTCCTTGGACTTCATGTCTTGAGTTGGGTCGTTGAAGTCGAAGATAATATTGCACTGGTCGATCTTCTGCATGAAGAGGTCTTGGCGGCGGTTTGGCGGCACTTCATGAAACCCGGGAAGCTTCTCGAGTTCTCTCTGGCGCTGGTCTGAGATATCAAATCTGGACGAATGTTGGCGCTTTGGTGTCCTGATACCCTCCTGGATATCCTTGGGGGTTGTCTGTAGCCGGTCAAAAGCATGGGACTTTTTCGGGGGCGCAAGATCACCTGGCATCGTCTCTGCTGCACCAGGAGGAGGGACATGCTTTAGAGATGAGAAACCGTCAGCTATCATATTACAAACATATCTAGACTGGCAACAATATCATAATGCACCCTTGCATGTTGATATCGAGACGACGGTTGTTGGTCGGGATAAGTGAACATACCGGTGCGCTTGGACTAATCACCACACTAGGAGCCATTGAGTGCCCTGGCCTCGTTGGGGTGGTAGGAGCATTGTTCGTATTCTGGGCCGCCGCAGGACTGGCGTTCTGCCCCGGGGGTATATAGTGTGGTCCGCCGGCGGCGGCGACGTTCGCGACAGGAGCTGCATTGGGGGTGCCAGCAGAAGGGAGGGGGCCACCTGAAATTCCATTATCCGCGGGATGAGCCGATTTGCTTCTCACATCATTGACAGAACTGGTGGACGAGGTGGGTGTACCATGATGCGGGCTTGCCGCCGGGGACGGAGCCTGGGGCCCAGCGCTCGCGTTGGACGCTTGACTCTGAGATGAGTTATTCGAGGAGTCTTTCTTCTTAGAGGACTTGTTTGAATCTTTCGCCCTCGATAACTGTTCGTGCTGAGACGGTTAGCGACAATTGGAACATTACCCGCTGGGAGCGGGACGTCACGATAGAGCGCTGTTAGGGAGCGGGACGTAAAAGGGGTCACTTCCAAACAGGACTTACCACTCTCTGCCTGAATCCCTTCATCTTGACCAGTATGATTGTCGGCACATGTACTGTGATACTGTCGCTGACACCGCTACAGCGGGGTAACGCACACTAAGCGGAGGTATTCTCCTGGAGGACAGGACAGGAGTTGAGGACCAGTGACGGAATCTGTTTATACCGGACCTAGGCACGGCAATCGTTAGCTTGCAACTGAACAAAATCGAGTCAACCGTGCGATAAGTGAATAAAAGCAGCCTTGAGTAAGCTCGATACAGTAATTGGGATGGAAGATACACGTAGGTTGTGGGGATTCGTCGAGGTCCAAGTAGCTGCACAACGAGCACGCTCCAGACAGCACAGCACAGGTGTTGTTTCAATGTGTGAAGACAGGCGCAGGTAGTGACGGACGAAGTGTATCAATGCCGTCAAACGTACCTTGCAGTCCCCTCGAACTTGGTACTGGGGTATGGGGTAGAGTCTGGATGCTGTATAGGAACACTCGTAGTAGTAGTAGACTTGCTTAGGATCCGATCCGTCTCCGTGTCGCTTAGCGACAAGGCAGGCTGAGCGGGGACGACCCCAGTGCGATTTAGGAGATGAAACTGGCGCGATGAGACGCACTAAACGCGGAACCAACAGACGCCCGGTCAAAAGAACGGTTTGTGTCGTGATGAACAGAACATCAAGGCCGAAAAGGGGGACTTTGGGAGGTTTGAGGAGGAGGGGTGTCCCGGTCAAGTCTGTTGTGAGGCAACGCGGAGGGTCTCTCGACAATAATGTCCAACCGGAGACGCCTTGAAATTCCAACGCACACGGGACTAGAACACAACGTCGAGCGAGAGTTGTGCCAATATGGAGTACAATTTACGCTCTGGCTTTCTGTATAATCCTATTCTGATTCTAAATTCCAATGACAGACTCCCGCATCTCAACGCTCTAACGTTGGAGCCTTCTCCTTTTCCCACGGTTGTGGCGCATTTGATAGGCTCAGGCACAAGAATGTGCGATCGGCACAATTGCCATAGCTTAGTCATCTATGTTGTGGCTGTTGCATGCAGGTTTTGAGATGCGCAGCCCAGCGAGAGTTTGCAGCAATTATCTTGGGTCTTCAAGTTTTAAGAGTCACTGCATACCTGACTGTTCTATATCAATATATCAATATATCAATAATCTATACAGTAAAGAGTCTTGTAATGGAGTTGCACGTGGTGACGAAAGGTCACGTGACGATGATAGGTGTTTCCTCGGAAGCAGCAAGATAGGACATAATAGTTGCATCGTGTGCTGTTACTGGCATTCGCATGTATTTTCTTGGGGATCCGAAATATATATTGTATCTCTCTTCATCGTGGTCCTTCATGGGCTGCTATTGGGCTTCCTTGGAGGCATTCATATGATTGTGAACGTTAGTGTACTGGCTGTTTAAATATTTGAGTCGTACATTTTCGACTGTACATGCACTTTGTCTGTCGGCCATTTCCAGCACGTATATGAGTACCACCATCCTACCCTGACAGACTCCCTCAATAATTGTCGTGTGCATTCACCTCCTGCTCCTCTTATTCACCGATATCAATCATGGTAGAGGGGCAGAGAAAGGGGAGGACAGCGCCCTGGTACCCCATACCCTCGAGAAGAATTGTGAGCGTCGAGCATCCAGGAATTGTAAAAAACGTGGACAAAGCCATAGACACACTTAATGGCAACTCTGGGATATCGAAGGTGAGTATCTTCCTATACAAAAGATCACCCCACGCAATCACCTGACAGAATGCATGTCAGATTCTCAAACCGCAGAAGGCGGATACTCCAGCAAACCTCAACATCCGGCCGGAGGACCCTATGGCGAGACCAGTTCAATCATCCAGTCTCCCATCAAATAATATCGTCCTCAAAGTCACTGTCCCGAAATGGACTGGGCGCAAGCGGAAACGGGGGTCTGAAGAGCCGTTCACCGCGGACCCTGCCGCTGAAAACGAGAGACGAACGGCGAAAGACCGACTTAAAAGCCTGCGCGACAACGTAGGCAAGTATCATGTCGAGGCAGTTGGCATGGTTGACAGGACCCATGTCTTCCGGAGTAAGTACTCAATGACTGGTAGTGGTTCAAACACCTCTCTTACGTTTCCTAGATATGCCCGATTACGTGTACTCGACAACCGGGAGCGCTTTCACACAGAAATTCAAAGAGCATATCCTCCCTTTCGACTGTAAGGCTATATCGTATATTGACCCTTCGAACAGTTTCCCCTGTACTTACACAGCATAGACGAAAAGATGAAAGAATTCGACCTCGATATGAGCAGAGGAGCAGGGTCTAATCTAGACATAATCCCTCCGCCTTCGTTCAGCCATGGGGATGTCCCCTTCAACTATATGTATGTCTCAAGAAAAGCCACGTCGAAATGCCACTTGCTGACTGAATTAGGTATCGACAAAATCCAACAGTAAAGCAATCCATCGATACGTCGGGCAAGGTCACAACTGTCAACACCCAGCAAGCGCCAAAGGTGCTTACTTATCTTGTTACGTATGACATCCAGGAGGTACCATCAGCTCCGCGGGAGAGTTGTCCGCCCATTGAAACACTGGAGAAGAACCTACAGGACACAATCGCTACTGTCAAGAAGTTATTTGAAGAGCGTCCGCTTTGGACACGTCGGGCATTGCGCAATCTACTTCCCACTCATGATGAGCGTTATTGTCTTCGTCATGCCGTGCCCTACGTAGGGTACATCTTCCGCTCTGGGCCATGGCGGGATGCTATAGTCAAGTTCGGTCACGATCCTCGTACCTCGCCAGAATATCGGCAGTACCAGACGATCATGTTTCGCCTTCTCGCCCGGGAAGCAGAAGTCGCACGCGACGGTGGTGGAGGAGGAGGACGACGGCACACGTTACCGCGACCTGCAGAAGCAGGCCCTGACGCTCCGGGCACGAGTACATCACACCTGTTCACAGGACAGCCACCATTGCCGCTAGACGGCAAACTTTGGATGATCTGCGATATTACTGATCCTCTCCTGCGCAGCATTCTTTTTCCACCGGGTCCTCCTCCAGGTTTCTTGCGCTCGACATGCGACATACTGATCGATGGTTGGTATGGTAATGGTACACTTGCAAAAGCGAAGACAATCATGCGGGCCAAGGTGCAAACATTGATGGCAGAGAATCGCGCCACAGATGATGCTGAGTTTGAGCGCATAGTTGCATTCCCCGATCACGCTGCCACGGAGGCGGACCTGGCCAATTTCACGCTCGACCCGGCTACCGCATCCTCGAGGGAGACGCAACTAGCCACCGAAGTCCGTGGACATATCAAAGGCTCTCCTAACTGGCGGGGTGGCATTTCTACTGGAAAAGGCGGGACTAGGCCTCAAGATGTGGGAACAGCAGAGACGACTGAGACGCCAGAAGCAGAAGATACGCCATCCGTCGTCGCCGCGGACGGAACGAAGATCAAGGTTGAAGATGAAGATATCATCACGGATCAATTTGCCGCGGATATCAGCGAGGGTGAAGAAGAGGCTCGTGAGCGGGAGGAGATGATGATGGAAGAGACCGCATCCGCCGCAGCAGCGGCTATAGAAAGCGCACAAGGAGATGAAGAAGAGGTAGACGAGGAGATAGAAGAGCTTGACGATGAGGAAGATGACGACGAGGAGGTATATTAATCATTTAGGACTTGATGTTTCGATACCTAATTACGAACAACGTCCCATTCGAATAAAGAGCAAGAAATAAATCAGAAGCAACCAATATCTGTCAATCCTCTTCCGAGCTTTCATACACATCACCCTTCGTATGTAAATCCAGTGGGGATTCCCTCGCCCAAAAAATGTACTCAAACGCAGAATAAACATAACCAATACATCTTCCAGGCCAACTCCGCTCATACACGATATCACCCCCCGGTTATATTATCCACGGGTTTGGTCAGAACGGCCCGCCCTCTCCGTTGAATTCCACTGGCATAGCAAAGAATATAGAAAAAGAAGCAAATAGGAGTAATTAAACATCGGCAGAACAAAAAATAGAGAGATAAAATATTAGTAAACCGAGAATATGGACTATCATTCATCACAACGGCTAGGTAGGTAGTTACTTATACATACACAAACCTTATCCATGCGCATAGGGTACGGCCGTTATGGTTCAGATAGTAGTACTCCAAGCTTGGGTTTGAGTTTATTGAGACCTTCATATTATGTATAATTCCCTTATGCTAACTATATAATCATAACTATACTTTGATGTAACTACTGCATATATGCATACAGCAGACTACAACCCGTGTCATGATTTATATCTAGCAAAAATTCCCACTACAACCACCACCGCCTTCAAACAGAAAAGCCATCTTAAATCCAAACCATCACCCACCAACTCACCTACCTAATTTATCTGTTAGAGCTCGACTCAAAAACCCATTCTACCCCCTAAATCTTACCTTCTCCTCAGATTTCAATAATTAATATCTAGCGCGGATCCCCAACTCCACTTAAGAGACCGATCTATCGACACACTAGTTTCATCCCTTGCGCGGACAAGTCTGGACTATCTATGAACAAAATAAATAGTCTATCTAGTCTACGGGACGTTTTTTCTCCACGCTCTGCACTGCAGTCTGCACCCCGTGGAATCTGGATAGGACCCTGCATGAACTCATCCGTCAGACTATAATTGAGATCTGGTCTTTCTTCAGGGGTCGGTATCTACTATACTCTACGGAGTAGTAGATATGATGTTTTTTTTTTTCATTCAATCCCATTCTATTGCCATTATACTGCGTAACGATCATTAACTACATACATAACGTGACATGACTGACATAACATGGTTTGTTTCCTTGTATGTGCATTCATTTCAATAAATTCATATCCGTCGTCCATCGCATCGGAAACTCGTATGTGACATGACATCAGAGGCATTCAAACATGTACCGTAAAATCTGAACCGAACTGTGAAACTCATAAACTCAAACATGAACCAAACTGGAGAGAATAAACTCAAAAAACAGGGATAAATTAGGGAGATTGGAAATAGACAAACACGCTTAGATGCAAGAACAATAAGAACTGACTCAGACTCAAACACCATAGGATGATCAATTACCGGGACGCCGATCCGAAGTTCCCCCTTGCAATAAAAGACAAAGCCACTGCTGTAGACCCGCGTCCAGAAAAGAAGCTTTTGAGCCAACTAATCCGTTCCTGGAGATCGACAACCAGACAAGATAGAAAAAGGAAGCAAGCTAGAAAGAGGTGGAAAAAGCGGTGGGAGGATGAGGATGAGGAGCACCTGCTATGCTTCTTTCCAGGCCACATCGCGGACATGCGCGCTGCTCCACCGAGATGGAGCACCCAGTCAACGCTAGTATGTGGGAACTGAATGCTGCGGACATACACTACTCCGGAGAGTAGTCAGTCGACGCGGATGTTCAGGTTGAATTTGTCAAGAATAGCAGGATATTAAGATTGGTGAGCAATGTGATGAGATTTGAGAAAAAAAGAGAATGCTTGCTTCCTTTCCTATCAGATTCGAAATGGGGTATTGTAGAAAACGAAAGTCCGAAGAAACGCCATGAGTGCCGCTATCCATTTGTGCCCAACGCCTTTACAGTAGAAGAAGGGGCCACCTGCCAAGCAGTGAACCTGTCAACGCCGCGCTAGAGTGACTGAAATCGAAACAATTCTACGAAAAGAAGATGTTGGCAGGCTCAGCGCCATCGGTAGAAGCGTTAGCTGCGGCCTCTTCGGCGGCGCTACCGCTCTCCCAGATCTCAATATCAGTCTCAGTGGGAGTAGTGGTTGCGGTCTTAGGAGCGTCTTCCTTAACTGGAGCGGTGGCCGCGAGCAAGGAGGAAATAGAAGCAATGTTGGCCTGCTCTGGCTTCTTAGGAGCCTGGACGGATGGAATGTCGGCGATCTTCTCAGAGGTCGATTGGGGCTCTTCATCGTAAATGACAGCGACAGAAAGAGAGTGGCAGCCATCTGCGTAGTAATCGGTAGCGTCCAGCTCTCCAAGGGGAGAGCGAGGCTCGATCGTCTTCATGTTCTTGCGGGAAGTAGCGACAGAGACGTTAGTAGAGCTTGCGAGCTGGATACCCAATTCGTGCGGAGGAATGTTTTCCTTGCCGCGGCCATCGGTCTTGCCCTTGCCCTCGTCATCGCTGATGTCGAGGACGCAGGTCGAGTGTTGCATCAAGTTGGTCATTTCATCCTGCTCTGAGTCGACGTGGATGTCAAAGAACCAAGTGCTGGGCTTGGGGCGAGAGGAAGCCTTGGACTTTCCGGTCGACAAGGCTGTAGTGATGGAAAACGGAGCACGAGAAACTGGAGCACGTTTAGGAATAACAGGCTCGACGCGGCTGGTGTTGACTGAGCGACGACCGAAGACCTTGCGAGCCTTCATCTGAGGGGAACGTCCGGCCGGCTTGATCTGGGTCGACGCAGGGGTTGAGGCACGGCTGGTACGAGTGCTCAATGGAGTAGCCTTGAGAGTCACATTGGACTCGACAGTAGTCAAAACGAAGCGAGACGTCTTAGCCGGCTTCAGGTTTTCCTTGGACATGTCATCATCATCGGAGCAACGCTTGCGCTTGATGGACAGGCCGAAAGTCGCGGGATCGACGTTCTCCGAATCCGAGTCGGAGGTCGCAGGACGCTTCAGAGAGAGCGGGGAGGCGCCTTTGCGAAGGTTAGAACGTGCCATTGGATATAAAAACGCGTATATATTAATTCAGATGTTATCTAGACATACCATTCTGCTGGTTGGTGAGGTTCATCTTGGTCTTCAGCAGGGACCGGATACGCGGGCCGTCCACACTGGCAAACGGCTGACGGACAGCGGGGCTCATGGTTAAAGTAGCCATGTCGGAAAAGCAATTGTCGCGAGATAGTTATAGCGAACTATTAATAGGCTAACTTATTCAGCGCGACTTGGAATAGGCAGTCGAGCGCGGGCAGTTCGCGGTTTCAGACGTGATGATCGTGGTTGTTTTGGTGCGGGAGCGCGCTTAGCGTGGTTGAACTAGAGCAGTAGAGTCGAGCACGGATAAGGTAGATCGAGTTCGAGTGTTGATGTGATGAGGTCAGGTAGGAAGAAAGAGAGAAAAAGATCTCGGGGGATCTGCGCGAAACAATCTTAAATACGCTTGCTCAGACGTGTCGAAGAGATGGAGGTTGTTATTAGAACGGCGGAATCCGTCAGAGCAACACAGGCGGTATGTAGATGGGCCGGAAGTGGAGGGTGGGCGCCGTCGCACAGAGAGCAAGCAGATCTGATATTAGATCACGTATTAAGCTAGAGCAGATATAATATAGGAGACAGAGACAGAGAGAGAGAGAGAGAGAGATGGAAAAGAGAGGCAGACAGAGGACCTTCGACCCAAACCACTTTCTATGCAGTCTGAGAGAGACAACTGTAGGAAGAGAGAAGAGAGCTGAAGAAGGTGGGCATTGAGCGAATGTATATCGACTCTAAGCACGGTCCAGAGGAATCGTTTAAACTATGCAGGTTCCCACCGCGGTCAGCTATGCTTGTTCGACAGTGCTTCGGGAGGCGGAGAAGGAATTCCTTGGGTGATCATTGATGGCTCCTGTGAACAATTTTACCTATTCGAGAATTTGACGATCGTGAGAGATACCACCGCAGCGCGTCGTGTCTGGCTCCAGCTTCCGCGCTGAAGCTTCTCAGATGGACTTGACGCAAGGCGCGCTGCCACCATCAATGCTGATAATCGAGTTGCGACTGGTTGATTCCAGTTCCTGAGCGCTCTTGATCGTCCCGTCAATGCGCCGGCCCTGCAGCTGTCGCTCTGTACGTGGCGAAACCGCGCGTCGTGACGGGAATACCGACGCCATACGGACGCGTATCGTCCCGTTGTCTAGACGCGCGCAGGTACCTCTCCGCCCAGAAGCCACGCAACGGGTACCTGCCCCAGCGCGCGACTCCACGCTCGTCCCGTACCGACATCGCCCGCGTCGTATCGCTGGTTACGCCCCGTTCCCTGACCAGAACCAGCCATTACCAGGTATCGATACCGCTCGACCTCAAGATCGCATCTATGCTCTACACTTCAATGCGACTGGACAGTTCCCAGGAGCGCATCCCGGGTTCGTTTCACTGCTAGTTCTCACCCTTCTTGCTTTTGATCCCGTCTCTGCTGCCGAGGGGAGCGCTACGCTGGATGGTGTGCTGAATTGGTCTCTCCTTGACGTCGTCCAGGGAGCCCATCATTGCACCGCACGGGGGAGCATGGCATGTGATGCTTTCAGTAATGTTTCATCCCCATGATGTTATAGCCGGATTACCATAGAATAGCTACTATAGACTAAATTATATCCCCGCTTCCAAGATGGGGGCCAGAAGAGGGCTACTAGTAGACGGTAAGAAAAGAAAGTAATACTCCGTGGGATTTACCTCGGACTCTCGGATCAATGCAATGACCACATCATATCTATGGTAGGTTTCTTTTGCCGCCGTGGTGGGGGGAGAATGTATGTGGCCTACGAGTCTGACCGGGCGTGGCCGCCAATTGTATATCGTGTAAACACCAGAGGAATGTACCAAAGCTTGCCTGGGTGATCGGGTGGCATCGTCTCGTGCGTCGATGGCAACGGTATTCAGGGATGCAGAAGAACGTTCTTCGATCCACCGCGTAGGCCCCCCTCATGGTCACATTTCCAGAAAAGAAAAGGGACGCTGATACTCCTTTGATAGGATTGATACAAGAGTAGATATGCCCCTCTCTAAGGGGCACGTTCAGTCAAGGCTAGCCCTACCGTTCAAAAGGAGCGAGGATGATAACCCAGCTCGTGCTCCTGACTTCTAGATACTGGGACCTGAGGCAGCAAGGAATTGATCTATTATATAATAATCTATATACTGGAGGAAGACGAGGGGTGATTATGTCTCACTATACCTTACTCTACATCACTGTCGTCATGTTCATTCCATCCGATTACCCTTTTCAGATCTCATCTTGCCACGGGATACTGTCCATGGCACCCTGTCTCTCGACGCAGCGCGCAGCTGCCCTCGTGGCCGTTCCTATGGCGTCGCTCATCGCACTCTGATACCGTTCCTTCTTGTCCTCAGGCACCAGATCTTCCCCAGCCTTGCCCTTTGCGCGTCGCTGCTCTCGCCAACGAGCAACCTGCACCGCATATGCGCCGGCAAAGGTGTCTCCAGCTGCTGTTGTATCCACGACCTTGTCTACCTTCGCTGCGGGGGCTTCATTGACGAATCTGGTCACGCCGTCTGCCGCTCCAGACTGGCCAGGATCGGTGGCACTGTACCAGACACCCTGTGCACCGAGTGTGACCAGGACAAAGCTGACGCCCAACTTGTGGAAGTATCGCGCCACCTTCTCCTTACCACTTTCACCCTCCGCGTCCGGGACAACTTTGAGCAGCTGCTCATTCTTCGGCGTCATCAGCTCTGCCTCAGTCTCATTCATAATCAGGTGGTCAACTGCTGCATAGACATCTTCTGGGAGACCCTCTGGAGGCGCAGGTGCCGGATTGAGAATGACATCCGGCCCCAACTCAATGCCCTTCTTGCCTTGGCTTCTCGCAGTCTTCTTCCAAGCAGCGATGTCCCGCAAGATAGCAATCGTAGTCTCAACGGGAATCTCACCCTGCATGACAATGACATCTGGAATCGGCGCCGCCAATGCTGTCCCCACGACTTCAGGAATCGGCTGCATGCCCGAGTAATTCGCCCCGGGGGAGAAGAAGATGCGATTCTCTCCGCCAGCAGAAGAATCCACCACAATGACCGCAACTCCCGTGTATGCATCGCTAATTGTTCGCACCCTTGTTGTATCCAGTCCGGACTTCTCCAGCGTCGGTCGTAGTAAAGCCTGGAAGTGTCCATCTAGTCCTCCCACCGCGCCTACCATTTCCACCTTCACTTCTTCCTTCGCAGCCACGGATGCCGTCGACGAGGGCTGCGGTCGTGAGAGTCGTCCACATGCGACAGCTTGGTTCGCACCCTTTCCTCCGGCGCTGGTGAAGAACGACGTTGCGGTGATGGTCTCGCCCGGGTCGGGGAAGCGCGGAGTCACCGAGACCATGTCGGCATTGAGAGATCCAATGACGCGGATGAGAGGCGCCATGATTGCGATTGTGAACGCGATGGGAGATGTATTCGAGGAGTGTCAGTTGCGAATGCGTCTTGATCTTTCGTTATATCGCGTAGACGAGTATTATTGCTGGCGGCGCCAATACCAGCTAGGTAGGTGATAAATCAAACGTCAAACGTCAAACTCGACTCAATTGACAAGCCTAGAAGCTTTCCAGAAAGTCAGAATCACCCCAATTAAGCATCCCAAGTTCTCAAACCAACTTACCTGCTCCAATAGTAATATGTATGAGTATGAACAATCTCCCTGTCCCGTTGCGAGAGGCACCCCGCATCAAGACCTCCGCGGGGCAGGTTTTGTTTTCCTCAGGCAACAAAACGTAACGAATCACTACCATACATAGTATCTACATACTACTATCCCGAACAACCAGACAAGAAAACCGTTATCAACCTCCCCCTCCCCAAAAAACCAAAAGGACGTAAAATACCATGCGTCGCGAATCAATTTCCTATTCTAACCTTCGTGTCTCCATAGAACACTCTATTTTTCTCTGCAGGAAAACGACCGAGCATTTGGAGAAGTTCAAAGTTCTGGATAGCGCCGGGAAAAGCCAAAAAGCGGGGAATATTCTTTTGCCCTTGCGTCGTTCGTCCGTCTCAGCTTGTTTCAGATGATCCCAGCAGTCTATCTACTCTATAGTTTGGAAGTTGGCTCATAGGCCATGGACTTTTGTGAGAGTTGTTTATGAATGAAGAGGGGGGCGCTATTTTAGAGTTGAGTGAACTGTTGCGACTGCTTGTCTGCTAGTTATCTAGGCAGTTATAGTATGTAATGTAATAATGATTATTTTAGTGTATGATAACTGACTAGTGTATGATTTATTTTCATGCAACGTCATGGGTTTCAGGATCTGCAGGTTACTTTATGCATAGATGTATCGTCTGATCAGTCTATTTTTGAGTGCGGAGTAGAGAGCCCTGAGGATCGGATGATTGTTCTTTATCTTGAGATCTTCGAGGGACCAGATTCAATTGCTAGATGGAATGGTTGAGTATATTCAGAAACCGACTGCGAAATAGGCTAGAAAGGTCATATGCGATTGAAATCAAAATGATGATCCGCAAGGTACATAGCACTGCATATTACTGCATTATACATTGATCTGGAAGAACGCCTAGACTCCAGCCACGTAACTAGTTAGTAGTGCGCGAATGCCGGTGTATCATCCGCCGTTGCAAAGCCCTCTGTTTCCACTGTCCAGATGCCCCAAACGAATAGACCCGAAAACAAATCTCTTAACGTAAAATCTTTCCATATACACCGCAACAATGATATCGTCATCATAAATCGGAGCGAGCAGAGTACACCAAACAGACTAGGAAGGGATATCGTTATCTCAAACTCCATTGCGATAGATCTGGGACCCTCCGGATCGGATCTGTATCGTGTCTCTCCGTTGGAGAACCACCAAGGCCCGATTGAGCGCCTGCTCAGTGTATCCTCGCCCATCCACAAACTCACGGCGCAGCGTAGCTAGACTGGTGCTCCAGCCGATAGGCAGGCGGCGCTTCAGTTCTTCCTCGACCTTGCCAACTTCTTCCATAAGCTCCTTGCTGCCCTGTCCCTCACCCTGCGTCACGGCGTCCATGGTGGAAGCCAGGAATAGACGGATGGCTTCGTCCACGTGGGCCTCAGTGACGACGGGCGACAGAGTGAGTTTGGCGAGCGACTCCGTGATACGGATAATAGCCTCGAGCTGACGCACCGTAATTGGGATCGAAGAACGTGCATTGGCATCGAGCTCTGCTCGGTGCACCTGTTTCCTGATGGAAACAAAGTGGGAGGAGAGCTTCTCCGCCGCTTCGGGGGAGAGCTGGGGCGCACAGCGACTATAGCGAATGTCAGCTTGAGCCTGATGGGCACAAATGGGAAAGATAATCATAACATACCTCTTGCAGTAGCTGATATACCGTCTCATCTTTTCCACTGGGATCTCTGCCTCTACCTGTTCCTCCACGCCTCTTCCTCCCATGTGGATACCCATAACGTGTCGCGCAATGCGCTCATCACGGCTCCTCTCATGGTCGTCACGAACAATGAAAATCATATCGAAACGCGAGAGGATCGTGGTCTGAAAGTCGATATTCTCTCCGGGAGTTTTCAGATCGTCATATCGGCCAAAGATCGGGTTTGCCGCTGCCAACACGGAGGTTCTGGCATTCAGAATCGTCGTGATACCTGCCTTGGCAATGGAGATAGTTTGCTGCTCCATGGCTTCGTGGATTGCCACCCGATCCTCATCCCTCATCTTGTCGAACTCGTCAATGCAGACAACACCGCCGTCGGCAAGCACCATTGCACCTCCTTCCAGATAGAACTCTCGAGTAGTATTGTCTCTTTGCACAGAGGCTGTGAGACCGGCCGCTGAGGATCCCTTACCGGACGTGTAGATAGCGATAGGGGACGCCTTCTCGACGAACTTGAGCAGCTGCGATTTGGCAGTACCGGGGTCTCCCAGAAGAAGCACGTTGATGTCTCCACGGAGCTTCATCCCATCAGGCAGAATCTTCTTCGATCCACCCATGAGCAGACATGCGATGGCCTTCTTGATGTCCAGATTTCCGTAGATGGAGGGGGCGATACTCTTGGCGAAAGTTTCGTAGAGGTCCGGCCGGCGGCTCATCTCCAAGAACTCCTGTTCCTCCTCTTCTGTGAAAACGGCGTTGCCTTTGGCGGTGTGATCCACGTCGCTGCTGATACCCACGGCACGCACATACGGGTTTCGAATAGCGACAGCAGCATTCGACCTGCCGCCCTTGGCCTGGTAGATCGAGAAGACACCCATCACAGTACATCGTGATCCGGGAACAACTCGGTTGGCGAGGTAACGGTCTGCAGAGACCAAGATGTGACGCGGCAACTCACCGACAGGCACCTGGTCGGGGGCTTCTTGGAGCTTGAGGACCTGTTGGTCGATGAACTGAGATTTCTCGTGTACCACTACGTATGGATCGAGTGGACACGCCTGGCCAGGCTGATCACCGGGTTGCTTAGGGCGTCCACACTGTCTGGGTAGCGTAAGACCAGAGAAACCACCTTCAACCGCAATGTTTTCGGTGTGCGAGCAGCTTTTACACTCAATGTGGACGAGCGTCGCTTTTGAGGACAGCGTGGATGCACCAATGACTATTCCAGGAATACGGACGAGGTGCGAGATATTTGTTGCGTTCAGATCACGAATCGAGATGTGTGTCACGCTGGAATGGATGAGCAGCTGGTGGGGTGGCACTACCACATCTCGCTCTGAAGGATAGACGATTCTCTGAGTGCATTCCTGAAGCGCAGCTTCGAACTAGAGTACGTATCTGTTTAGAAGAGCGCCCCAGAGGGTATTAGGCAGAAAGCGTTACTCACCAGAGGAATAATGTCTGCCGGTTCCGTCGTGAGCTTGTGCGCCAATTCCTCATTGTAAGAAATCAAGTGTGCGATGTCGATGTCACAGTAGTACTGCTTCACTAGGACGTTCTGTCGGAGTTGATCTCTGATCGAAATGTGAGTATGAAATCTCAGACTTCCACCTTCGAACTCCCTTACCTGTAGATAAAGGCATTATCCAACTGGAAGGCGAGGATAAATTCGCGCAGGCGGGCTTGGATCTGGGTGCGAGATTCATCGCTGCCGTCCTGGCTGGGCGCAAGGACGCTCAATGTGTATGGTGTACGTCTGTCCATCGTAGCCGCAGATCTGACGTTTGCGATGATCCGTCGTTGAGACTTCTGCGGAGTGGCATAAAAAAGTCGAGAGAGATAGATATCTTTGTTCCGCCGACGAAAGGGTTGCTGGACGCGAGGAAAACACGGTCGCGTTCAGAGACGCGTTAAGTGGTTTTGGGACCCGGCGGGACTAGGCGACTTGAATAGCACTGGTGCCATCTGTGTGCTGCCAGTGGATGCGCCTAGACAAAAGGGCGATGCTACTGGAGACGGTCTCCCCTGGCCCCTCCACTGCCGCAATCAGACCGGAAGCCAAGATCCTCCGAGATCCGAGTGCACGGACAACCTGCGGGCGCGAACGACGCTTTACCGGATTAGGAAAGTAATTGTTGGCCTGTGGGTGCCTTACGAGCTGGTTGAGCTGGTTGAACGTTGCGGATAGCTTAGGTGTAGCTTCAGCGCTCTCTGTCAGCGAGAGCCAACGTCGACGCAGGTTCGTGATCAATTGAACGCCAGGGGTTGCTTCAGCTTTCTGAGAATATCGCCCTCACTTGCCATGTCCGGATAGTTCGTCGCTGAATCTACGGTGGATGCGTCTCCGTGTGGGCTTACGCCGCTGGTACGAACGAGATGTCCTCAGTGAGTCCCCGGAAGTCGACCGACAGCCTGGCTTCTGCCACCTCGATACCCTCTTTATCGCAGTTTTCGTTCACGCAAAATGAGTCGCCTCGAGTCCCTCCTTCTCAGCGATTCTCCCCGAGGAGAGGGTCGACTGCAAGTTCGATTGTCAGCATCGGTGGCATACTGGACCCGTCCCAGCATCATGCGTCGATAGCGGAGTCCGGGCAGAACGGTGCGTCTGGACATACTTCCTTCATTCGCAAGGAAAAGTGAACTGACATATATGCAGCAATATCGACTCTCCTTCAGCCTCCCATTGTGCGCACTGGGCTTGTCCCCCACACGGCCGTGTCCTCTACGGGTTACCGGCCACCGACCACTCGCGATATACCACCAGTGACCCTGACGAACGTTCCCCATGTGGAATCGAAAGCGTTTCAGCCGTACTTATCTCAGGTCGGATCCCTGTATGATACTTTCCAACGAGCCAAGGAAGGCGGTGACGATGGCGACTCCCAGCTGGTTCGGGGGCAGTCCAAGGCCGGGTTGCGGACGGACGACCTGGAGCCCCCAAGTCGAAGAGGGATGGAACGGCGATATTCTACACTGTCGATAAGCTCTCGTGCATCTTCTATCGATCCCTCCGGAAGGAAACCTTCGTTTAGCGGACGTTCTCGAGGCCAGGGAGTTACCCCTTTGTCGACAATTCCGACTGTTTATTTCGACGAGCAATTTCATCTCGAGAATCCGCGCACGTTCGACGTGGTGTCTGAGCGGTCTGAGGTCATACAAGGAGCATCGAAGGCGTCAGGTAAGGACGAAAAAGCGACCAATGGGAGATTACTTGAACCAGTCCAGACCGGTAGAAAAGCCTTAGCCACGAACGCAATTTTGCAGGAGAAGTTATCATGGTATATGGATACAGTCGAGATACACCTTATTTCGTCCATCTCTACAGCTTCAAAGTCTTTCTTTACCGCTCTTGGCTCGCTGCGCGAGCTGCACTCCGAAGCCGCAGACTCCGTCAAAAGGATACAGATTCTGCGGAAAGATCTGAACAAGATCGACAAGGAGATGGCTCTAGGAGGACTTAAAGTAGTGAATTTGCGT
The DNA here is from genome assembly GCF_004022145.1 of Paecilomyces variotii. Lineage (NCBI taxonomy): Eukaryota > Fungi > Ascomycota > Eurotiomycetes > Eurotiales > Thermoascaceae > Paecilomyces > Paecilomyces variotii. The sequence continues at coordinate 337,198 of NW_021167154.1, forward strand.
CGTCGCAGGGAAAATGTACGGAGACTGGGTGACGCCGTTGCTCAACTACGACAGATCGTTGAGTCTGTGTCCAGGTGTGAAGAAATGGTGGAAAGAGGCGACATCGAAGAAGCTACAGAGGGCCTTGATGAGGTCGAGAGACTGATGGCCGGAGAACAGCCTGCGAACCTTCTCAATGAGGGCGATCAGACCCAAGAGCGCCCAAGCAGGACAGTTGATCTACGGGGCATTAAAGCCTTGCAGGGAGCTTCGGAGGATCTTGCACAGTTGCGTTACCGTATTGGAATGGGCTATGAGAGCCGGTTCCTTGATGATTTGCTAGGGGATCTGCGACGTCATGTGGAAAACGTGCCACCAGAGGTGACCTTACAACGATGGGGTATGTCTTTGCAAAGGGCTCGTGGAGCACAAAGAGGCGGTGTTGTATCTGGTGTCCCTGCCTACATGAACTTCGACGACCCGATGAGGCTTAGGTTGCTCTCGGAACTCACTGGTCTCGGCCGAGCCCATCACATAATGCCTGCAGCAACCGCTTTCAAGGCCGGCGTCCTGCGTGAGATGAAAGGCTTAATTCGGAGACATTTGCCTAGCTCTAGTGACGATGACAACGAATCCGTGATGTCGGCTTCTACGATCGGTGGACGCCAATTGAGCCAGCAGGAGAAGTCATCGATTCTTGCTCGGAATCTCAGAGCCCTCGATGCAGAGGATGCCCAGAAAATGCTCAGCCGCATATATACTGGTGTCAGCGAGTCGCTCAGAAGGCTCAGCGTCCAAGTAAAGGTGTTACTTGACATCACAAGCGGTCTAGGAACGCAGTCTCCTGGCGGGGGCGTTAAATCACCTCCTAGAAGTCCAAACATGCAAAGCATTGACAAAACCCTTACGTCTACACCTGATGGTAGAGTTACAGCAGCTCTTGTCCAGGAGGAGATATTGCAGGTTTTGGACATGTCCAGTCTTCTCGGGCAAGCCGTGGATATTGTTCAATCCCAGATTACGAAGGTGTTGAAAGTGCGATCTGAGCAGACCTCGCACCTTTCTTTGGAAGACTTCCTGAGGTACTTCACGCTGAATCGGCTTTTTGCAGATGAGTGTGAAGCCATCTCCGGCCGAAGTGGCACTGCTCTGAAAACAGTTGTGGACAACCAGATCAGGGACTTCATCTCTCGATTTGGAGACCGCCAAAGACATCGGATCGTCGAAGTCATGGATGCCGACAAATGGGATGCCAAAGATTTCGGTGACGCTGAAAATGTAATTCTTTCTCGGATACTGGATGCAAGCACGAAAGACATCGACGCGTGGTTGGACACCTGCAAGATCTGGCTGCAAAACGATAAGAACCACGATGAGACTCCTACGTCAAATGGGACGTCAGCGAATGGTACGGGGAAGGACAAGGTCCGCACTGCAGTGGTTGACGAGCAAAAGTACATCCTTCCAGAGTCTGCAATGGCAATAATGAGGAGCATCGAGGAGTTCCAACACCTTCTGTCGAATATACCCAGCATGGCGCAAGAAATAGCGTCCAACCTCCTGGAATGCTTGAAACTGTTCAACTCACGTTCCTCACAACTTATCCTTGGCGCTGGGGCCACAAGAAGTGCCGGCCTGAAGAATATTACCACCAAACATCTGGCCCTGTCCTCGCAAGCGCTGAGTTTCATCATTGCACTGATCCCGTATATACGTGAATTTGTCCGGAGATACTCGAATTCGAGCCCTCTGATCGCAGAATTTGACAAAGTCAAGAGGCTTTGCCAGGAACACCAGTCAGGCATTCATGAGAAACTGGTCGACATCATGAGTTCTCGGGCTGCCGCTCACGTGGAATCCATGAAGAAGATCGATTGGGATAGGCAGCCAAATACTGGCGCAGTGAGTCCCTACATGGAGATCCTTGTCAAGGAGACAGGAACTCTGCAGCGAGTCCTAGCAAAACATCTTCCAGAGACCACGGTCATGATGATCATGAATCCTGTATTTAAGAGTTACAAGGAGCAATGGTCTAAAGCATTCCAGGAGGCCGTTGTTAAGACGGAGGCAGGAAGACAAAGGTACGTCTGCTGAAAACAATTCCCAATTGATATCACTAACAGGGGCGGCAGGATGCAATCGGATGTCGACTTCTTCAAGTCCAAGCTTAGCAAGCTGAACGGTTCTGGCGATCTAGGTGAACATCTTGTGCAGCTGGTCGGGGCAAAAACCATTACCCCTGAGCCGAACGGCAAAGCTATCTCCCCAAGACCGTCTTCACAGTCGCCTCCGGCCCCAGGTGATAGCAGTCCTGAAAAGAAGTCACAAGATTCATCCAAATCGTGATCTTCTCGAGAAGACCAGTTTATTCTCTGTCAATACATCCTTGCAGACAGAGCCTTTGACCTTCTCTGTGAATTCTTAGCTCATTCGGAAATGAATTGTATCTCGGGGCATCGTATAGGAGTCTTCAGCAATTAGATGATCTCTTTTATTTTGGGTAGATGTCTATATTCCCCTTACGCTTGTTGACTTTATCCTGTATTTTCCACTTGGAGCTTGATTCACCCTGTTTCTTCTGTGTTTTCGAGTCATATGTCTTTTGTTGGTGCTTACCATTGTTAGAGAGAATACCATATTCTGTTTTCATGCAGCCTGGACCTTAGCCAAGTTGGAGTGTCTACCCTGGAGCATATAATAACCATTTGGCGGTATCTACCAGCAAAATAATATCTGCTCATGGAGCGGCGGCCTCCGCAGGGTCATGCCCTTATGATACGGAGGTGGCGATTTTGTTTCTGGCCTACTGGTCGCGTCCCCTTCTCCTTTTTAGACGCGTCACGAATATCATCAGGCGTCTTTGTTTGGCACCTTTCTCCATGCAGTGATCTGTCCTCCTCAGACACCTCTTAAATCCTACAGTCTTGCCCCCTCCACACCTGGAGATACTGTCTCACGTCTATGCACTATCCTGCGACACTGGTTCTGTCTTGCCATTTGTTCTGAGAAGCAGACAAAGCAAGCAGGTCCAGCAGTGGCTACTCCTTTCATCTCATTGCAACATCAAGCACCTCGACTATCGGACATCTCCTATTAGTCGTCAAAATGCCTCTCTACATGGGCGGCTGGATACCCTACCCGCATCGTGTTCAACTAGACGGTCTACAGGCTCTGAACGCTGTGAAGCTTGCGCCTAAGCTTCTCCAACACCCGGACATGAGCTCGTCTGATATCTACAAGATCCAGGACGGAGTACGGAACTGTGACAACTTTCTGAAGTACCCTAAGGGTATGACGCTGCAGTCGTACAGCAAGTTGTCTAAATTCTTGACTTCTTATGTCAACCAGCGAGTCCTCTGGTGCCATGGAGACCGTCAGAACCTTGTAGCGAGCGCAGTGCCAGCGGTGTACGAGCTGTCGAAGATTGACAAGTCGAAGCTCCCGGAGGATCTCCGCCTTGCTTTGGAAAGACTCACCGATTATGGTGACTTCTATGAAGAAGTCATAGAACTACTGAGTTGCAATTTGTGCTTCGGCGAAATGCTGCATAACCAGATTGACCCACGCACTCAGCGCAGGTTTACCTGGACGGACATTTCGAAGGACCTGAAGCTATACCATGAGTCTCAAAACGGCGCTGACCATCTTCGCGACACCCCACACTTCGATCTGATATGCAAGGTTTCAGAAAGCATTCGTGAAGCAGCTCAAGCCATGGGTGCTCCCAAGGGTGCCGTCGAATGGCAACTCACACATTATGCCATCTATCAGGAACACCCCCTGGGGCCGAAGAGACTTCTGCGGACCGGAAACTGGCCTGGTCTTGCAAAGGAGCTCACGGCTTCGCTCCGGGCCTTGGGGGGTCTATGGAGAGGCCCATTCGAAGTCGATTGTCTCCAACGCAACGCAGCACGTGTGATGATCATAGTTCTGAGACTCATCGAACAACATTGGTTCAGCAATATCTTTCAGGATGGAAACAGACCTCTCTTTTTTCTCCTGGCAGACAGGGCCGGAGAGCTGAGCCGTCAGATAGCGGATACCGGAAGCTACCGTCCCCGTGAGGACAGACGCAGTGTCCCAATGTTCAACCCAGCCGATTTGAATGACGCTCTCTGTGCTAGGGTGAAAATACGTGACTACTCCCTGACCTGGGACAGTTCCGCATTCATATTGACCTACGAGGGTATGGACATTCGCCCTCTTGATGGAGAGACCTGGCCGCAGGAACTCGATGGCTATGGTCTTATGTCCTTTCTCAAGGTTCAGCCTTCGCGCGCCCAGGCTATCATGAAATTGTGGGAGACCGTGAAAGCAATCAACAGCAGGCTTGCGGTAGCGCTTCCTCTCGAGGAATGGGTCCTTGAAAAGATCAAACACGATCTTGAATTCACCATGATTTCTGCCCTTCGGTCCCCGTCGTTCTACACGAACAAATTTCTCGAGAAAGTCCTTCAGGTTGCCGGTCTCGACGACCACGATATGGTCAAACTTGGCTTCTCCTCCTTGGCGAACCGCGGAATTGTATGTCTGACGACTCACGACGGCATCGCCGCCATTGGCGAAGAGCTGCCTGAACACCGGAAGAGCTCTGTTGCCGTGATCGCGAACCAGCTCGCTTCAGGGTACGTGCCGGGTAACATGGACTATATCCTCCTCACCCCGCAGATCGAGCACTGCACTATCCCGAGCGAAAACCCCTGCGCGGTCATCATCATCGAGGCGATGGACCGTGCTGCCAATCAGGCAATCAAGGCCGCCGACGAAGAGCTTGACGAGATGACAGAGGTCCGGGTTCGCCGCGCGTGGATAGATCTCAACCTTGCACTGAGACATGTCCTCAATGAAGATGGACCCATTGACTACGACGAGAAACTCTGCAAAGAAATTGTCATCAACGCTGGAAAGACGAACATTGAACTTTACATGTGTCATTTCGTGCGCCACCCTACCTTTGGACTTCTTCGTCGAGGACAACTTCCTGGGTTCTAGGTGCCCGGCCGAACACATCATCATTCAATTCAATACAAAGAAGTCTTCGGAGTGGACAGCTAGGGAAATTTCATGTGGTTGTGGACATGATGAGATTGGCAGTTTTCTTTTCTTTTCTTTTACTTACAATTTTTCCACGGTCTCATAAGTAGGCGTCATGACTCCTATCATTTGGTAATTTCTGGGGAAGGGGCGGGGAGCATGACTACCTGGGTAATATTTTCTTGTCTAAATGTACGAATACCCTTTTCAGAACATAGTATTATTATGATTATGTTTTTCTCTGTGCCTTTCCAGTGAGTAAGCATCCTACAAGTAATACTCTTGAAGGCCACCAGGGCTCTGTCCCTGCACGCTCAATCGGTAGAAAGAATCATCAGAACCGAAATATTTTTACCTGTAATTCATTTCATATCATCAAAACAACCTCTAGCTTTCATCACAAAGCCCAAGGCAACAACACTTCTCCATAATTTACTGATATTATTCCATCCCCCAGAACCACAAGTGTCAAACAAAAGCAAACGCCTCAAGTACAGTACAACCTCGCATAACAAAATCACTTCCAAGGATCAGGCCCATCAGCCTTGTGAGCACCGAGTCCCTTCCTCTCGCCCAGAGTCTTAGGGTCATGACCACCCTTTCCGCTTCCAGAGGGTGGGGTACCACGGCTACCTTGTCCGCTATGTAATCCGTCCTCGAAGTCACCGTCAGGGAACGGGGCGGGCTTGTTGGCGCGGGTGATGTTTTCGTTCTATTAGAATATATATTGTTGGTTGGGGGTTCTGGATTATGAATGAAACGATCAGAGGGGTGTGAGGTAACTTACTCCTTGGCTGAGTCCGTGTACTGCGTCGGTACCCTGCTCGATGGCGTTGTCGCTCTGGGGGATGCCGTTGTCGTAGTCTGCTCCGCGAGGCATGATGATCGATTGATTGATTTGAGTGAAGTTTGTTAGATGTGTAGCTGGTTATTCTGAGAGAGAGAGACGGTTCGTAGACTTCGCACAGCTTTTTCTGTAGAGTAGAGTCGTGGACTATAGCTATAGATAGAGTAAGAATGGACTCTCCAAGTCCTTTAAGAAGCTGTTAATATATTAGTCTCTCAACGTGGAGCAAGGAGCAAGAAAGACGTCTAAAGATGGCTCTCGAAGATGAATGACGTTTTCGAGACGTGAGCAGCGAATAAGAAGAAAACAAGACGGGTTCCTGAATGAAATGTTGAGTGCAGCGACTCGCTGCGTTCGTGTTTGAGCACATCGTGAGGTCATCCCCATGGAGGCACTTTGCCTGTTTGGGATTGAGATCTGGTGGTTGTTAAATTTACAAAATGTGAATACGAGCGAGTGTCGATATTATTACGAGGTAACAAAGCAGTCATATTAATTATAGTACTATATTTGAGGACAGTCCTGTGGTGCAGTAGTAATAATAGTTTGATCAGTAGCGCAAACCTCGGAAGCTGCATCCACTTCCCGATTCGGCATCTCCCGAACTTTATGCACAAACTAACTGCTGGTACAGACTTAGCAATCGCGCACGAGAATGTGTTTGTCTACTAGTTACAACTTCATAGAGTATGAAAACAGGAGGAGCAGATATATCATAGACATAATGCAAGTTGGTTCTTGGCGCGCTCGTTTGGCTGCTTAGACACCTAGGTACCTAACTACAAAGGGACATCTTGTAACTACGGCTCAGGGCAATAGGAGCTAGTCTGCAATCATATATCAATTGCTCTGTCAAACTGAATTGGAAGTATCAAGCGCCAAAGGAAACAAGCAGTGGTCTCTGACGAAAGGGAGACAGACCATTTACTCATCTTACGCGGAGAATAAGAAACCACAAACCCAGATCCAGATGTAGTATCAAATCAAGCTGAGATGGCTTTATAGCAAACATGGGTTATCGATGTCTCCTCAGTATAGGATGTTCTTTCAAGAAGACTATAAAGAGTTCTTGCCTTTCTGCGAGAAACTGGTGCTCCTTCTGCGTTAGCAATTCACTGCAACTTTCTGAGCTGCGTTGAATACGACCTGATTAGCAGCCTGATACCTTACCGCTCAAGAACCCGTCAAGGGCAGACTCACTATGTCCCAGTCAGGCAAGGAAGGAGAGAATTTGCCTGGCACGCCTTTCTTTGGAAGAGGGAATGAAGACTGGGAGTTGCAGTTCAGAAATCAAGTGGAAGCCCTGACCATTAACCAGCGGGACCAAGGTCAGAATCAAGGCCAGGGACATACCACAGTTATTTCGCGACCTGAATCAGACATTCGAGTCTTGCATCCAGTGTCGACATGGTCTTTCCCAATACAGCGACCGCCTTCCTTCTCGTGCGCGAGAGCAGGGAACCCTCGCAATATCACCGAAGGCGTCTGGATAGATAATGAGAGTCGAGCACGGATCGCCCCCAATCTTCACTCTCCTACGCATATTGGGCCATCACCGCTAGGAAACAGTTCTGACAACGTGAGAGGTGATGAGGATATGGAAATGCTGGCATCGATGATGGCAGCTGCGTTTCATGAGCAGCAGGATGCCACGAATGTCACAGGACCGTCCCAACGGGATATTGGCACACAAGCTCGTTGACAGACCTATGGAAGTGGAAATTCGACAGCAGATGCTGATAGAAGATGTTCAGGCAGCTTAGGTCATAGATGTGGGAACTAAGGAAGGATCTGGTACTTACGGAAGGGGCTCTTCCAAGGAGTACTATCTTGTGAAATCGATATTTGCGTTGCCTTGTACCACTAGTATTAATTTTAATCAGTGTCTGTTCTCTTTATGTATTCACAGAATGTATTCTCCAATGGTGTCCAGATAATATGGAGGAATACATTCTGAGGATACAGGGAGCACAAGGATCTAATATGTAAATCTTTCAATGGAGGACAGAGAAGCCTTGAGGTCTCTGCAGATGTATGGTTAGTTTGCAACGAAGAGATGTTTGATATTAGAATCCTGGCAGTTGTGCTACAATAGCATTAGTTTGAAATATGGACACTGACTGACCCCCCAGTTATGGGACTTGCCGCTACATCCCTCAGGCTAGCCTCACCGACGCACGCGGTTTTCTTCTTCTTTGTTCCATCACTTAGCACACAAGACGCGTCGAGAACCCCAAGAAGATCAACCGACAGTTCCTTTACAGAAGACCATCTCGTTTCTCTGCGTTGATCTCATGTAACTCGAATCTGGAATATCAGCGCGTCCGACTCTACCAAATATGACACTCAGTCCTAGAGGTCGACTCGACCAGCTTCCAGCTGAGCTGCTTCACAAAATAGTCCGTTATCTCGACTTTTTGTCCTTGAGAGATCTGTCCAGCACCAACAGGACCCTGCGAGATGTCGCTATCCCACGTCTTTTCGAATGCATTTCTGTGCCTTTCTCGGCCTCTGGCCTTGACATCCTGAAGGAGGTTGCCACTTCTCTTTTAGTGAAGGTGGTAAAGTCATTACAATTCAGGGTCCTTCCTCGTCTAAAAAATGGTATAGGTGTCCATAAGCCTACCTTGGTATCACTCGCTGATCTGTCTAGTCTGTGCCAGGTATAAAGTGAGAACCTCACCAATGGAAAGAATCTACTCTCGGGAGACACACATTTTTTACGAAGAAAATGGATGGCTGCCTCAGAACACTACATATGAGAACGTTATTGAACGTATGAGCACGATCTGCGAAGAACAAGCAAAACTTATAGGGAACGACAGTGAGTTGTCATCATTAGTGACCGTTCTGCAACAGTTTTCGGCTGTCGAAGAATTGGACATGCGCTGGGGTACCTTCCCCGCGGACACCTGTGGGCTTGGTACTGTTCTCAAACTGTGTATCGAGAAGCATGACTCGTGCTTCGAGCGGTTCATGGAAGTGGCTTCTAGGACGATTGGCCTTCGCTTGAAAGCAAATCCAATTACTTCCCTACAGGTTTCCGCTTGTCGAATGCTCCCTGGGTACGACTTTTCATGCCCAGTACGATATTTACAAGAGGCCTTTGCTTCAATTAGGAGTCTTCACATTCGGGCCCATGATAGACTCCTTCACCTGCTGGCGTGTCAGGTAGATATGTCTGGGCTGAAATGTCTCAAGGTAACATTTGAAGCCCTTGCACTGGATATACTCGGCAAATTGTGCAAAAGGGCGGGAAAGACACTTGCCGTTTTACATATTCAGACCAATTTCCTCTGCTACAACGGACGCCGTTACGGAGGAACACCACCGTCTATTGTCTACCACGGCCTGGACCGCCAAATAGTGATCTTTTTACACACGCTCGGGCAAGATATGTCTCTGGGAGAAGTGAGTGTTCGGATTGGAGGATACACAGAAGAATACATGAGGCTGCTTGAATCTGTTCTTCGCAGAGAAGTTTCGGTATCTGATTGCGAGCCGTTCATCGAGGATCGGTGAGGAAAGTGAAATGAAAGGGACCTACGATGCAGAAGAAATAGCGCACCTGCTGAATAGATCCTTGCCTGGTTCCCACCTTGTTACTTTTGAAGATGTGTATTATTTATCAAATTGAGAACAGACTCTACTTTTCTAATGACCCTGGTATTATTTTAGCCTGCTGGTGTGTAGAGTAAGAATTTTTTCGCGGATTAATGCTCTATATTGCCGGTGTATTTCTGGCATAGGCCCAATCTAACGACGAGGCGCTCGTCGAATCATTGTCAAAATAGACCATCACTATTAATTCGCTTATCAAAGTTCTATAGCTACTCTAAGCCTCTAGGACATCTACTTTATGGGTCTTTTTTGTTTAAAACTAAACCAAAATGATAGTTCCGTTTTGAAGCAAGCGGGAAGCTTACTCAATTACCAACTATACGGGTCAAACCAGAGAGCATGGATGACTTTATATACCTTCCACAAGCTTCAACAGAGGCCAGGGCAGTATACAAATCAATCAATGAATTATGAAGCAGACCTACAATGTGCGCACGAAATGAGTCTAATAGCTGCCATATGCCAAGACTTAGTGATAATGGTCTTTGAGATCAGTACCAAATAGTCTGAATCTTCCATATCCGAATATAAGCGATGCATACCATAGACGATACTAGCACTAACAGGAGATGGAAATCAAGAGCTCACTCGGGCCCAATCGATTTCAATTGGACATATAAACCATTAGCCGGCTTAATTGTGACTGCACCCGAAGGCACGACCCGATCCTCAGGCATGGCGAGCGTCCACTCGAACTGGCCAACCATGGCAGCAATCAGACAACGCAACTCTGCCCTGGAGAAATTTTGGCCGATGCAGCCCCGGGGCCCGCGCAGAAAAGTCAGACTGCCGGAATTCCCAGCGGCGGTTCCAGCGTTTGATATTGGTCGCTTCCCACCAGGACTGATCCAGCGATCTGGCCGAAAGTCGCTGGCATCGGCTCCCCAGAATTCTGGGGACCGATTGATCAGCCACGGCGGTATCAAGATCCATGTGCCCTTGGGGATTGGACGACTGCAGAGATGCGTATCAACGGCAGCGACGCGCAGTAGTATCGGTGCGGCCGGGTAGAGTCGTAATGCTTCCTCTACAACACCATGGAGGATGGGGAGGCTTTCGAGGATGGAGCCAAGATCCTTGTGTTGGATCGACACAGAGGAGGAACTGTTCAAATGAGAGGAGAGTGCCTGGCGAACCTCTTCACGTAGGGCTGTCTGCCAATTGGGATGGGTGGCCAGGAGGTAGCATGCCCAAGTAAATGCCAAAGACGTGGTTTCGTGACTGGAGAGGGGAGTTTATAATCAGATAACAGTTCTTGGGACAGGGAGTCGGCTCAGCTCAACTGTCCCGTTCTTTGGCACTTGAGAGTGATAGCTAAATCACGACAATGTATGATCAAGAAGCAACTTACCCAGCAACCAAGTACGTGAGCAGTTGGTCCACGAGTTCCGAGTCAGAGAAATTATCTGACCGAATGAGTAAAGAGAGAATGTCGAAATTGTCGTCCCCTTTCCCAACGATAGCTTCGCGTTTCTCCCGGACCAGATCCTCTGCAATGCGTCTAATCGACTCGATATTCTCCCTGAAGGTCACATTGAGACTCCAGAAAGGCAAGCGTTGAACCATTTGGTAGGAAAAGCTTGAGCACAGGAAGGCGTACACTATCTTTTCTAACGATGGCTCAGAGATATATTCATAAGCCTTGAAGAGCTTATCATCTGAGTTCTTGAGCATATTGAATTCACGACCGAGACCAGCAATGCCGATGACGTCTAGAGACGCCCTGGTTGCCCAAGGACAAATGTCTACTGTGCCCATCGAATCGGCGGCTGTTGACTGTTGTTGAACTTCATCTCTCAATAAGCGGGTGAGGGTTAGTGCCTTAGTCCACATCATGGGGTAGAGGTCCTGGAGAGCCCGTGAGCTAAAAGCCGGTCGTGTATTCTTGCGAATGAACTTGTGTCGTTCACCTTCGGCGAAGAATTGTCCATTCTCCCCCAGAATGAGACCAAGAAATTTGCGGACGACTGGGGGCTTGATGAAATCGTAAGGGTGATCGGTAAGCACCTCAGCTATGGAATCAGGCTTGGTTAGAAGAAGCTGCGTTTTTCCTAGACCTCGCAGGGCTATAACGCTGTCGTTGGAAAACCTCTTCGCTATGGTCACATATCTTTCAGCCGGTATGACTGTAGTCGTAAGTCGGAACCAGAGCAACTTCAAACCATTCACGCTCGAAGGACCTGGAAAGCTGCGCAATGGGTCGACGAAGACTGGGTATATCATCAGACGGTATATCAGCCAGGTCGTATAGTTCACGGCAAAGATGAGGATTATAATGGATGAAAGCGACATCTTTCGGATGATGTCTGGAAGATAGCTGGATAGGGCTCCCCTGGCCACAAGCAGCACCTCAAGCACCGCGGCAAACGTAAAGACCTGTAGTGCCACCATGACAACAACTTCAGCGTAATGGTATTCTTGGATGCCGATGAAAGCCCAGTGACAATATTGATGGAACAGAAGAGCCAAAGGTACGAATTGACTCGGAGCCACTACCCAGTGGACGGCTTTGTTGCACTCACACAGCCTTATATTCGTTCACACGCGTGACTATGGTGGTACACCAAAGCCATTCAGGATTATGGCGCAGCGAAGAAAGAACAAATACTCCTAGATAAGTCCAGATCCCAGGTTTGGGGGCTTGAAGTAATCTTTCCAGCTATGAGACATTATTATGTATGCCTTTTCGGTTATAACCTTATCTGGTAACTTCCGAGGAGAGTAATACAGGACAATTTGTCTCGATATCACCGGAAACCCCCGCTCGGAGGAAACGATAGAAATACATTCGTGGAGCATCAGATTCTGTATAAGCCGCATGTAGTGTCAGGTAAAAATCCTTTTTCTTTGTTTCTATGTTTCTTTCATGTTTTTCCGAGGAGGGCAGCGGGAGGGTGAGAGTTATGTTCGCACTCGTCTAGTCTAAACTTGTTATTGGTGTATGGGTGCTAGCTATGGAAAGTCCTCACTGAGCTTCTGTAACAACCTGCCCCTTGATACTCTTTTTACAGAATTAGGGATATCTGCAATCTAACATTGTTGGTTGCGTGACTGCAGCCCTATTCATTCCAGTTAGTACCGTAAGTATCGCCTGCTTTAAGATTGACAACTAGAGACCAGTTTCTTTATCAGATAGTTCAACAGCCCCAGCAAGCAAACCGCAGAGCAAGATGCAGCCACAATGAAATCATGCGAGGAGAAAAGCATATGGTCCGAAGCCCTCGCCTTCTAGTAAAAATGGCCATTCATCCTCGAACAGACTCACAATGAACTCGATGCCACCGCTTCTCTTCCGTGGCAGTATGTAACAGGCCGGTACTTTGAAACGGTTGCGCATACTCATTAATGGACGAGAACCTTCCGCTCGACCACCGTTGCCGAAGAACTTATCACCGAACGACGAGGCCTCGTCACCAGGAACCATCAGCATTGATGACATCAACCAGTTGCCCTCAAGAGTTGCATAGCGTGGTCGCTGGATGTGATTATAATCGTGCATCTCTCGTAGTAGCATATAACCGTCCATCATGGTGGTGTGATCGATCTTCGCAGCGCTTGTACGAATGGCCTGCGCTACTGCGGCGATGCTTCCTTCCAATGTACCTTCAACAAAGACACAAAGCGGCAGCGTAGGTCGATGATGGTAGATAAGGTTGCCAACATACGTTGGTGGCACCGACATGGTCTGCGAAAAGTCTGGCCGAGCATCGACCGGCACCTGGATTTCAAAAGGTGCATTAGGATCGACATCACGCCCTTGTGCCGCTATTGCTGCTGCCCGAGCTTTGATGAGACCGCGCCAAATACAGGCCATGAGAACGTCGTTCCCTGAGACGTCGACTGTGCATATTTTCCGAAGTGATGCAAAAGCCACCGGTGACATGTAGAACAACTTCGAGGTCATGACTCGCTCGTGTTGAACGGCGTTAGACGACCTTTGCCCGTTCTGACCAGGATGAGACAGCTTTTCTGCATTTGGAGGATCGAGTCCAATCGCATACCAAGGCTCTGGGCCAACATCCTGAGCGGAATGACCTGTTCTTTCCTTCTTCCAGACACTATCAAGTAGGGTTCTGTCCCAGCTCTCGGGTGGAAGCGTGAGGGCAGGATCGCCAGAAACTGAGGCCAATTTTCTACATTGGTCTGCCCATAGCTTGTAGAAGATTGCCATACCTGTCGCGTCACACGCCGCATGGAGCACAGACACACACAGGAGACAGGCACCTGGCATGAAATTTGCTTGAGCCGCCACGATCTCGGCTCCGGCGTCGAGATCTACCCCTCGATACGTCACCCAAATCAAGTCTTCATCAGCGAAAGCATCCAGAGGAAAGCCTCTTGCCTTGAGGTCAGCATAAGTAGAAGACGTCGTCTGCTTGAGCTCATTGTAACGAAGCTGATAAGGGGGCGGTGCATCAGCAGTAATTGGGGCGTAACGGATTTCGAGCCGTCCAGGACGCCAACCAGGGGTATCCGGGGCCTGATGGTACAGCTTTCCATTCAGCCAGGGCACTTGCAGGAAGGTGCGCCGCAGTCCTTCTTGTAGACGTGCAAATACTGCTTCCCAACTGACACCGGACTTGATACTGAAGTAAACGGAGCCTGGAGGGTACACTGGTGGAGACAAGTGGTCTAGTGGACCAAGAGGAAGGTGTTGGATAGGTGTTGAGCTCATGTTCACCGTCCCGTCCCTTTTCAACTTCAATGAAAAAATTCTTAAGCACTCGAGACTGACGGAAAGATAGGGAACCTAGGAGTTGACGAGGATCGCAAGAGTCTCGCCATTTGCCTGGGTCAAATTTTACCACTCCTGACAGGTCAGGACTCTGAGCATCTGGTTATTATACTCATCTTATCTTAAGTGCATTTTGCTTGATTGTATATACATAGAGCGAAGGAAGTTTGAGTCTTCGGAACTTACCAAGACGGGGCAAGACCGTGTTGCACGATATACCAAACCGCCATACTTACAGTGTGGATGATAGACTGTGTATTACATATTATGTCCTAGTCTAACTTAGCTTTCTTCCACAACAGTAGCTGCAGGGCATGGGTTGCAATGAGGGGCTATCCCGAGATAACACTCTAGTCCATCATTCCCAGATCATACTTACAAGGGCATAAACATATCCGAATATGGTAAATCAGCTTGGCACCATATTTAAACGTCTTCGAATTGGCCTGAAATGTAGTACCCGTCAGTTGGGGTTCGGGCGTACTAGGGAGCAGACGTACTTCACGTAATCTCCGTCGGGACAAAGTACACTGACAAGTCTGCTACAGGTTCTATCGAATAAGAATCATACGCATAGGTAAGCGCTAACTGTACTGCTTTACAGCGTCACGGAAGATATACCATTCAATAACGTGTATAGCTTGTCTCAATTGTTAAAGAATCGGTAATATATCAGCTTCATGCCTCTGACCTCGCCATATCTTCAGCAATCTGCATCAAAAAGAACACTCAGAACTGACGCACGAGAAGGAAATGGTCATGTTTGGTGTTTTGCGATGGGACCAGACAACCAGAAATCACAGTCACGTTGAGCTTTCCAGTGAGAAAGGAAACGATGCTCGCGGTTATGTTCTCATGGCATGTGATCGGTGCCGCGCGCGAAAGGTATGTAATTATCCAATATACTGGTGCTTGATGGGACGCCCTGCCGTGATGGTATTTTTATGACTCTGATTCATACAACCGGGCTGACAGATCACCAATTCTACAGCTCAAATGCAACGGAAACAAGAACGGTTGCGAAAGGTGCCAATCTATGTCCCCACAAAGCATCTGCACCTACACAAGGACCAGCCGGACTACAGCAGATCGGAAAAGGTCGTACCTGCAATCTATGCCACTGACACCAGAAGAGCGCTGCTTTCCAGAGGAAAAACGATCAAGAAATCTTCAGAAATCGATAGGAAATGATATCGATGATATCGCGGCTCATCGCGGGCTTGACTCCCCCAACTCATCACCATTTACAACCGCCGGTGTCGAGAACACACCACACCCGGAGTCCTCTTCTCTTTTCTCGGAACTTTCGTGGGAAACAGTGCTCGATGATTTTCTTGGGTCAGACGAATCAGACCAGATCTCGGCGAGCCCATTACAGCATGGACTGGTTGCAGAAAGGGGCTTTCCGTACGCGGCGGAATCTCATACCCTCAATCTTCCGTTGACTGCAAACGTAGTCTGGCACTGCGATGCAGGAATTACTATTCATGACTCCCAGACCCAAGATCAGATGATACCTGAAGGCGACGGAGGTTCTAGAAACACAGATCTTACTGACAGCCAAGCGATAATAGATGCGGACAGCAAGACCCATTGCAGCTGTCTCGACACTATGGTGCGGCTGCTGGAAGACGTGGATGTAAATACGAACTATGACAGAGAGCGGTTTGAGTTCGATACGAGTCTCATGTGCATGGCTCAGGGAACTAAGACATGTTCTGGGTTGCTGACGTGCGCCCACTGCAACGCGTGCGTTGACCACGCTATGCTCGTTGCAAGCATTGCGCAACAGCTTGGTACCTTGGCCAAAAAACTCTCAGATAGGCTGGTCCAAACATATCCTTCGGAAGGGACACTGGACCAGCAACGACACTGCTGTAATCTCCTCCGGACTTCAAAGCCACTCTCTGTTGATGGAAAGGAGAGGCAACGGGAAGACGCTATGATGCCGGAGCACATGGGGATTTCTCTGGGGCGGTACAAAATCGAGTCGCCTCAGGTCAATTTTCGTCTTGTATCTGAACTGCTGTTCCTGTACCTGATGGAATTCCAAACTCTGCTGGCAACCATGAAAGCACGCATCGCGCCAGAACGAGGGGCCTGGCGGTTGGTCGACCAAGCTGAGAATATGATCGCAAAGCGTCGCCGGATAGTCGAGCAATTGAAAATATGAGCAATTCCCAGCCTCGCAATGTCAAAAGATTCAAAAACAATAGACCCTTTACTTGGTTTATCCCTAGTAAGGTTGTTAGTTCGGAGCTTTGAATGCCTAACTCATCCGCCCAAGCTAAATTGAGCGAGCAATTTTCTCAGAGATAGAA
The DNA here is from genome assembly GCF_004022145.1 of Paecilomyces variotii. Taxonomy (NCBI): domain Eukaryota; kingdom Fungi; phylum Ascomycota; class Eurotiomycetes; order Eurotiales; family Thermoascaceae; genus Paecilomyces; species Paecilomyces variotii. Next base: position 353,735 of record NW_021167154.1, read on the forward strand.
CGTTTACACGGAGCAATATATTAGGTACTCGGTGGGAGCCTGGAGGAGCCTTAACTTTGTTTTTTTAAGTGCTTATATGAAAGACGCTAAGCTCTAGGACTTCAACCGGTTTTTGGCTGTATATATATATATATAGCGTGTAACGGCCCTCTTTAGATCTGATAATAAAGGCTCGAACCTCGTTCATCTGCTTGTCTGAGAAACCGAGTCATACATATGAGATTTCCCGAGTATGTCTGGAATTGCTCGGAAAAATGACTGCAAGTGATAAATCCACTACCAACGACGAAGTTGTTCAAAATCTAAACCGAAACTCTTCACCTTTCTCTCAACTGGAAACTTCCCCATTAACATCTGCTTTCTCTGGCTCTCCATTCGAGACATTCTCCTCCTCCGGGACTCCATTGATAACATTCTCTGATTCTCCATTGGTAGCCGCTAATTTCGAAGCACAGAACTCGCTCTTGGTCGCTAGCAGGGAACCAAACTCAACGAGGGACGCGCTTTGAAGGATTTCAAAGACAGAAACCTTCGCGCGAATAGTGCTGCTTAGCCAATTTCGCAATTCCACTGCAACAAGGGAGTCGACACCATAGCGTGCCAGGGGCAGGCTAACGTCAATCTCTTGTGCTGATATGTTAAAGATTACTGCAAGCTTGGCCGCAAGAGCATCCACGAGATGAGCTGCAGCTTCCTCTAAGGTGATGCCCGGGCTGGATAGAGCGCGGACCAGCGCAGCCGTGGCCTCTCCTTCACCAGAATCGGATGCTGAGCTCCTGGTCCGTGAGCGCGAGTTCGCCAGCTGAAGAGTGCCAAGACGCCGATCCTTCACCATGGCACTCTCCCACATCGCGGGCATCTGCTCTGTAATGCCAATGATCACTTGGCTACTGGCAGGTGACGCCGCTCGCAATGGCTCACGAATAGCGGCCTCGACAAGGCGTAGCACCTGAGGGACCTCCATACAGTATAGATGCAGCTTCTCAAAACGCTTACGAATGTGATCGTCACCACGATTCTCTTGATCTGCGACGTATCCCACAGTACGGACGACTCCCAAATCCAGCGTGACAGCGGGCTGACCTTTTCGCGTGCGGTACCTCGCCAATGCGTCCTGGAAGGCATTCCCAGCTGCGTAGTTAGACTGGGATGTGTGACCTAACACGCCGAGTAAGGACGACAGCATGATGAAGAAGTCCAGATTGGGCAGGTGCTTGTGCAAGTTGATGCTGCCCACAGTCTTGGGCCGCACAACATGGACCCATTGATCATACTGCATGCGTTCGAGAACAGTGTCATCCAGGACCATGGCACCATTCACGACGCCCCGAATAGGCGGCATGCCCGCATCAGAGCACTCGGCAAGAAATTTAAGAAAGCTCTTCTCGTCGGCGACATCACAGTCGCGAATCACAACATTACAACCACACCTCTCACCCTCGTCCCGGAGTCGCTGAGCAGCTGGATGCGAAGTTGCATTTCGGGACGTCAGTAACACATTTCTAGCACCGGTCTTTGTGATAATCCATTCAGCGATTGCACTGCCAACCCCGGTCAACCCACCGACAACGAGATAAGTGGCGTCGATACGTCTTAATGAAATTGGACGGGGTCGTGAGGTGACCTGTTTGTGCAAAACGTTAGCAATCATGGTCGGTATATGACTTGGACGTAGCAGCGGGCCAAAGACAAATGGGTGTTGGCGCAGATTTACCTTGACAAGGTCTCCAGCGCGGGGAACCAGGATCAGTTTGCCCATATGTGTGCCTCCTTGCATTTGACGCATACCCTTTTCGATCTCTGAGATGGAGAACGGCGTGATGGGACTGACTGGCTTATGGCCGGTCTTTACCTGTCGCTCGTTACAGATGCGGACGCTCTCTGTGAGGGCCGCGAGATTCAATGGTCCATTAAATTCATGAAGTTGAAGAAGATCAACACCCGCATACATTGCGCAGCGTCGAAACGGGGTCATTTCGAGGTGTCTACCCGCCTCAAGGTCCATCTTTCCGACTTCGATGAATCGGCCGAATCTGGCAATGCAATCCCATGTCGCTTTTAACATGGCTCCTGATAGCGAATTGACCACAACATCGACTCCCTTGCCATTGGTTGCAGCCATGATTGCTGGTGCGAAGCTTGTGTCTCTGCTTGAGAGAATCATGTCCGGGTGTATACCATATTCCTTCATCAGAAGATCTCGTTTAGCTCTGGAACTGCAGGTAGCAAAAACCTCGGCGCCGACATGCTGTGCCAACACTACGCAGGCCTGGCCAAAGCCTCCAGCGGCTGCGTGGACCAGCACCGACTCGCCCTTTTGCAGCCTCGCGATATGGTAAAGAGAGTGATAGGCTGTTGCATAGGCGGTCGGGATTGACGCTGCATCTTCGAAAGACATATCGTCGGGTAACTTGGCCACGCTTGTCCAGTAGGTGCGCGAAATACTCGCATATCGACCTAGGCTCAAACTTACAACCCTGTCACCGATCTGAAGACCGCTCTTCTCGGTGTTGGGACCTAGTCGAGTCACAACGCCAGAGCATTCATGTCCTATAACGGTCTCGTCTAACTGACCCAGCGCAACAAGGACGTCGCGGAAGTTCAAGCCGTACGCCTTTGCCTCAATCTCAACCATACCGTCAGGAACGTCGGATTCCGCCAAATCTGGCATCTCAGTGAAATGTAGATCACTCAAAAGACCCGTGCTAGAGGTCTCCCAGACCAGCGGGCGACCAGGTTGGTGGAATGGTTGGAGCTCGGGCTCAGGATCAATTTGCTTGGCGCTGGCTATCCGACTCTGAGACTTGTCCATGAAAAGTCTTGGTACATGCAGCATCGAATCCTTGACAGAATATTCACATTCAATACTGTCATCAGCCGTCTGATTCTCGATCCCGGCGTTGAAGCTCTGTACGAGGACATGGATGACGTGGGGAATATTGTCACTCGCCCATGCCTTACCGTTATGCTCGAAGTCCAGGTGGACATAGCGCTTGCTTCGATCTTCCACTCTCAAAGTCCTTAGGAGACCTTGACTCAGTGCAGATGATGGATTCGTGGCATCCATTAGGCCCCCACAGCTCAACCATAGAACCCCTCGGCTGTTGACGAGGAGATTCTGCAATCTTGCGAAGGCAGCTTCGTCTATTCCATCCACGAACGGATTGTTCATCTCTGCAGTAAATATACAGATCTTATCTTGCCAATGATTGGGTTGATCTATATCTAGGCTCTCAATCGAGGGAGAGATCTTCGTGAACGCATGGATCTGATCGACAAATTGTGATAACCATTCCTGAGGGGGACGGTCTTTGGAATATACGATGGAAAGTGGACCCATCAACGAGAACTGTTCTGTCGTGCTCGTAGCAGTGGACAGGATTGTGCTCGACGATTGAAATTCCTTCTCCTGATAGTCGGGTATCTCAAAATCGACACCGCTGAAACCTGTCTTGCGGAGCACCCGGTCCCAGACGTCGAGCGCTGCGTTAGGACTCGTCTTGCGATCTGGTTCCTCTCCTAGCCACCAGCCAGGAAGGGTACCGAAGGACATCTGTGTATCAAGACGGTCTTGCGTGGATTCAATGAGCAGCAGCTTCCCACCCGGCTTGAGCAGTTTCCGAACGTTTGATAATGTCTTGGACAGATTTTTGGTGGCGTGGAGCACCAGGGCCGCTACTATCAAGTCATAATGGCCGGCTTTGAAGCCCTGCTCGACAGGGTCGTCCTCAATGTTCAACTGCTTGAAATCCATCATTCCTTGCCAGGCCGCAAACGTCTCACGTGCAGCTTGAAAAAACCCTTGCGAGATATCAGTAAAGGTATAGTGACCGAGCAGGGATCCTCCAAACCCATCCTTAACGCCTCTGGAGCCAAATGCTTCCAGCACCATCTTTGTTGCAGCTCCAGTACCTGCCCCGACCTCCAGGACGTTCGCTCCTGGCTGCTTCACGGCATATCGCTCCATCAGGGCTCTCACGTGCGTGCCGACACGTGCGACAACTACGCTATGGTCCCTATAGTACTGGTTCAACAACCCTCCCTGCATCATCAGCTCGAGCGGAGTGACCTCGCCCCTTACGATAGCTGCCAGCTTGGCGCCGACTCTTACGAGCAGTTGGTCGGTTGGTGACCCAACTGCAAGCTCGTCCGCAAGCATCTGCTTGATGCCTCGTGTCGCTTTGGACCATGTTTCACTGCCAGTCCGCAATTCACCGCATTTGCCAGATTCCACAATCTTTTTCATCCAATCATAAAACAATTTGTGGTGCCATTTCCAGGAGTCTTGATTGGGAGGCCCAGCCGCTTCGAGCTCACAGACAGCATCGTTGATGAAATTATACGATGCTCGAACACGCTTTCTCTCTTGTTCAGCCTCATCTTCGGCCAATGGGATCATCAAAGACTTTCGGAAATCTTCTGGAACGTGGTGTAATATGTCCTGCTCCCAACAGAGCTTGGAACATATTCCCGACGGCTCTGCATTATCCCCTGCGTCATTCCAGTCACGAGGGACGGCCTGGCAGAAGAAATCTTGCATTTCGAAGACTGAGTCTGATTCATTAGCATCGTCACCTTCTTTGTCATTCACAACCTTGACATTCGAGACAATGCCCCGTTTGTCGAGACTGATCAGCTCTGTGAAGGATTGCAGCTTGTCACCACCATTTCGACCAAGGTTTACTGGTACGAACATGGTGCGAATCGACCGGGGAAGGACCATTGAGCCTGCCGTTTGATCTTTAGGTAAGCTACTGTACGTTGTCTGGAAGATAGAATCGAGCGTCGTTGGATGCAGGACATAGTGATTGGCTTTGCTGATTGGTGATGCGATGTCTGCAACCCGAAACTTGGTAAAGGCTTTGTTTCCTGCCGCATGACTGTCCTCCAAATTCCGGAAGGTGTCTCCATGGTTTATACCCATCTTGTTAAGACTGTCAAATAGCGATGCAATGTCGACGTCGGTCACTTCGGATGTTTCGAATTTTAGATAGGAGTCTCGGTTTGGTGGTTTTGATTCCCTTGTTGTAGCAACCTTGACTTGAGTTCCTGTCTCGGCCATGACAAATCCCTTACAGTTGTCTACCCAGAGATCGCCAGCTCCCAGAGAACAGACATCGAATTCATACCATCCTGAGCGCTCGAGATCCGTATCCCTACAACGACGCAAGAAGATCTGTACCTCCACTCCGACCATAGACTCTTGGATCACTAGCGCGTTCGTGATATTAACATCACGCAATCGGTAACCCCAGATTGTCTCCTCCGATTCATCGGTCAGGAGACGTATGGCCTCAATGGCCATGGCGACATAGCCAGCACCGGGTAGCACAACTTTTCCGTCGACCTTGTGGTCTCCGAGCCACCCCATTTCTGACAGGCGCAAGAAGTTTCTCCATGTGGGCGCGCTGCTGGTGGCGGTGGCTAGAGGACTGCCGAGCAGTTCATGTGGTAAGAACTTTCTGTGCCGTAGTTCTTTACTTATCCTCGGCTCATTCCAATATTTGACTGTATGATTCCAGGGATATGATGGAAGACCAGTGAGAAATGTGGGCTTTTCGTGGCCCAGCGGGAAATTCACCGGTTTCAGGTTCAGCGGATAACCTCGATGCAGTAGCTCGCACACGAGCTCTTGCATGGTTTCAACCGCATCGATCGGCCTTTTAAGACAAGAGAAATATGGAAGTTCGACGCTTGGTTCTCTGACTTTGAGGATTTCTCTTATCGGACCTGACAAGGTGCTGTGTGCTCCAATCTCAATAAGCAGATCCACATCCGGAGTACCACCTATTGAGTTCGAATCAAAGCACATACTTTCCAAAGCCTGATGGAAAAGTACAGGCTTTGTAAGATTATCAACCCAATGGGAAGGAGACCTCAAGATGTCGATTGATGTGATGCGCTCACCGGTCACCGGTGATGAGAACACGACATTTCTTTTCCTCTGGCTATCCGTATCCGTCGAGGAAAGAATAGTCTCTAGTTCTCGAGTGTAGTCCTCGGCCATATGCAGCATATGATGAGAGTGGTATGCCATTGGTACGTTTAGTTTCCTGTTGAAGACGCCGTCTTTTTCTAGCCGAGAATGGACCTCAGCAAGGGCTTCGGTATCACCTGAGAGCGTGACACTATTCGGACTGTTGACACAAGCCACAACTACGCGACCGCCTGCATCATTAACTGGAAGGTACGCCTTGACATTTTCAGGTCCCAAACCAACGGTAAGCATCCCTCCGTCAAGGGTGGAGCGCTTTTGGTGCATTCGGGCAAGTTCACCGCGATAGTAGACAACGCCAAGAGCTTCTTTGAAAGATAATGCCCCAATTGCATAAGCAGCTGCAATCTCGCCGCTGGAATGGCTAGTCACGGCCGAAGGAGTGATACCCCATGACTCAAGAAGGTCCACGAGACAAAGCTGGACAGCAACTGTCATGGGCTGAGAGAGATTGACCTCGGATACTCGAGTTGAAAGTTCGTCGCGCATCAATTCAGCTTCGAGCATGTCAGTTCAATACAAAAATAAACTATCATGAACGTTGACATACCACAGAGTGACCACGTTGCGCCATATTCATTCTTTAGAATCTTGTCGGCCTCGCAGATCCGCGATTCAACCAGAGGATAATCCCGGATGAGTTCCCTTGCCATGGCGTACCATTGCGCTCCCTGGCCATTGAAAACAAAGCCAAGACGTCGTACTGGTCGTCTAGTCGAATGATATGGTCTGATCGACGGCGATTCTAGGCGCTCACAAAGCTGTTGCAGGTCTTTGGCAGGGACAGAGATCACCCAGGGAAGTAGTGATCGCCGCTCTGCCAGCGTGTATATGAGGTTTTCCGAGAGAATAGAGTTGGTTTTGTCATTGTCCTCCTTGATCAACTCACGGATGTGTGAAGCAAGTCGTTTCGCCATCATTTTGGCCGCCACTGAATCTTTGGCGCTGAGGATGTAGACGCGAGATCGGTTCAGGATCTGTTGATGCCCATCTTCGAACTTTTCTCTCTCACAATCCATTGCCGGAGCCCGCTCCATGATGATGTGTGCGTTGGTTCCGCCATAGCCAAAATTGTTGATTGAAGCTCGGAAAGGTTTATCCTCTGGCCAAGGTGTCAAAGCTGTCGAGACCTGCAGATTCCATTCGTCCAGATGGATGTTTTGGTGTGTTGTCTCGTAATTCAGATTGGGAGGAATCAATCCATACTTCAGAGCGAAGCCGGTCTTGATAACTGACGCGATACCGCTGACGGGTTCTGTATGGCCAATATTCGTCTTGACGGAACCGACAAGAAGGGGGCCAGAGTTCTGAACTTTGCGTCTCTGCCCAAAAGTTCTAGCCAAGGCTTCGGCCTCGATAGGGTCTCCAGCAGCGGTGCCGGTCATGTGGGCTTCAACGTATCCCGTTTCGGCGAGATCAAGACCAGCACGCTTATAGCAGTCCCGAATCAGCTTGATTTGGGCCTCCAGTGACGGAGACGATATTGTGGGTGTATTTCCATCTTGATTCACACCGGTTTCTCGAATGATTGCGTGTACGTGATCGCCATCTCGCAACGCTGCACTCAACGGCTTCAGGATGAGCGCTGCAACGCCCTCACCACGTCCAAATCCCTGAGCTCGAGCGTCCCAAGCAAAGCATCTTCCATCAGGGCCGAGAACACTACCCGGGAATGTCAGCCATCATCTTCGAAAGTCAACGTGGGAGAGTTCGGAGAAGTTCAAATACCCCATGGTGGACATTCCAATGAACGAATCCTGATTCAAAAGCAAGTTTGAACCACCAATAATCGAGGTGTCTGACTCTCCGGACCAGATGCTTCGACAACCTTGATGAAGTGCCACCAGACCTGCTGAGCACCCGGTATCGAGCGGCATGCTTGGCCCGCGTAAGTCGTAGAAGTGGGAAATTCGATTTGCAAGCATAGCTGTGCCAGTTCCGAAGGCAGTCTGTGAGACAAGCTCAGGGTCTCTTGCCAGTATTTCATGGTAATCCTTGCTGAAACAGCCTGTGAATACCGAAGTATTCGAGCCAGCAATCTTCTGGAGTGGAATACCAGCTGTGGGTGACGATGTTTTGGTTAGCGTTTGCCATGTCAAGCACTTAAATGAAAAGCACGAAACGAACCGTCATCCATTGATTCATAGACGACCTCAAGGAGGAGCCGGAGTTGAGGGTCCATCACCTGACAGATCACGACGAGTTAACATGCCATGTCCAATGCAAACAAGTTCGTCAGAAGAAGAAGAGATGGAAAGGAAACCGGACTCACCCTCGCGATATTTTCTGACACTTGAAAGAACCCGGCATCAAACAGGGAAATATCCTCATCGAGGAAATAAGCACCCTTCACGTGAGTCTGTTGTGTCTATCATTAGCCATGCAAAGGGCAATCTCTACCTGTAGCGTCTCCATCGAAGAGGAACAGTAGTTTCCTTGTGATGAGCCTCAGATCTGACAAGGTTGAGTTTTACCTTGCCCGCTCTCTGGGGATCCGGATGATACCAAGCGTCGGCATCAAAGCGCCGCGACGGAATGGGTGACCACGCATCTTTCCCAGCAGTACACAATTCCCAAAGCTTGGATGGGTTGGTAGCCCCTCCAGCAAAGCGGCAGGCCATGCCAACGATGGCGATGGGGGTCTGCGCTGACGATGCCGTGCCATTGCTCTCCAATGTATCGTTGACTTGCTCATCTCCATTTGCCGTAGAATATCCAGTGACACCATCTGGTGTCAAATGGCTGTTTACCAGAGCTTCGACGACCATGTTGCATAACCACGGCTTGCGTAAGTATTGGTTGCCAAGACCCTGACCTGGACCGGACTAGAGACTCTTGTTGCTCTTCATGAATCCTTCTGACAGGAAGACGACTCTTATAATACCATAGCCTCCATTTCTGAGCTTTCGGATATTGCTAACTTCAGGGGGTCCTTTGCAATTGCTCATTGACCTGCCTTTCAGCACGCCTGCCAATTTTGGAATGGCCCTGTATCTATTGACCTTCTTACATATTCACATAATCTCGTGCTACCCTTGCTGTCCATCAGAGATGTTCGGATATTTCCAAACTAAGCAAGTTCCGCATGGGATTGGTAACATCTCACGTAATGGTGAATGAAGCAATGTATGAACTGAACAGTAAGCAAAACACATGATCGAGACCATAATCCAGAGATGAATGAAAATGTGGTCAATATTGGTGTTGCACTGCATCTCAGACGGCAGGCGGTGCAAACAAAGAAACGCATAGTGAGACAGATAATCAATCACACTCCAGGTTCATCTCGGGTGTAACCATTCCACATTACCTACCTTGCTCCTTTCCGGTTGATATTCTTGCCCTACTTACTATCGCTCAGTGTTAGGATCGATAATATCGCATTCAACTACGCTTTTTCACCGCGGATCAGAAAGTTCGTGGCCGCCATGGCATCAGCTGTGGGTGGTTCGGAGCTTGAGAACAATGCTACGCCAACCGATGAGACGACCAAGGTCGTTACGGCCATGGGGCCCAGGTCAGGGTCGTCACCACAGTTGACAGTGCAGGACGACGGAGAGAACTATCCCTCAGGCCCAAAATTCTGGCTGATTGGTGCTGCGCTGTGTCTTGGTGGCTTCCTCGTCTCATTTGTTAGAAACTCGTTCTTCATCTTTGTACATTTTGAAAAAGATGAGTGACTCACTAATCTAGGATAGCACCCTTCTCTCTACCGCAGTCCCCGTGATCTCTGATGAGTTTCACTCTCTTGGTGATATCGGATGGTATAGCAGCGTGTACTTCCTCGCCATGTGTACCCCTCAGATGGTTTTGGTGAAGCTGAACGGTCGATATCCAATCCGATGGAACTACGGTATTGCCATGGCGCTCTTCATCGCTGGCTCTGCCCTCTGTGGTGCTGCTCCGAACTCCCCTGTGCTGATCGCCGGGCGTGCTCTTGCTGGTCTAGGCTCCTCTGGTCTCCTGGCGTCGAGCGCTGCCATGGTTCCTTTTCTGGCTCCTCCGTCAGAACGGCCGACCTTGTTTGGCTTGTTCGCAGGGGCAATGGGACTTGGCGTTGGTAGCGGTCCCCTAATCGGTGGCGCGTTGACTGAAAAAGTCACCTGGCGATGGAACTTCTATATGAATATCCCCATCGGCGCCGTCATCTACGCCATCTTCTATCTCACCGTACACCCCCAAAAGCCTGACTACTCCACGCCATGGCGAAGTTTCCTACGGACCCTCGATCTCCTTGGTCTGGCCACCTTCGCGCCCGCTACTGCGTGTCTGCTCATCGCCCTCCAGTGGGGAGGAACAACATATCCATGGGCTGACGTCCGCGTAATCGTTCTGCTCGTTTTGTCTGGCGTCCTGGCAGTCATATTTCTCGTAGTTGAGTTCTGGCTCGGAGACAGTGCCATGCTCCCGCGCCGCATCTTCTCCAAACGCAACGTTTGGTGTGCTGTCTGGTTCTGTTTCTGCGGTAATGGAGCTGCTGTCGTGTTGACATACTATTTACCCATGTAAGGCTCTGACTCATAAATCATCTCGTCGTGATCAAGTTGCACCCAATGCTGACCGTTTCTAGCTGGTTTCAAGGGGTCCAAGGAGACACTCCAGTCCTATCAGGGGTACATACTCTCCCACTCGTAGTCACGACGGTGTTCACCACGATCTTGGGTGGCATTCTCATCACTCTTTTCGGACACGTCGGACCCTTCATGGTTGCCGGATCCATCTTCATGGCCGTTGGAGCCGGCCTCTTAACCACTCTTGACAGCAACACCAGTGTCAGTAAATGGATCGGCTACCAGATCATCTATGCGTTAGGAGCCGCTTTCGGCAGACAATGTCCGAGTGTCTGCTTACAAAATCTGCTCCCAGAGAAAGATGCCCCCCTCGCCTACACTCTGGTCACTTTCATCTCGTTCGTTGCTGGGTAAGCTGTTATCTCAATTTCCATGCCTCCTTCTTCTTCCTCCCTTCTTCGTCTTCATCTTGCTCACACATCCCTCAAACACAGCGCAATCTTCGTCTCCACAGCGCAAGCTCTCTTTTCCAACCGTCTCGTCTCAGGTCTAGAAGGACTCGGAATGTCCAAAGCAGAAGCCACCGCATCCTTAGCTAAAGGTGTCATGTCCTTGACCCAGGGGCTGTCAGATGACGCCAAGACGGCGGTTCTGCACGTCCTGAATACGTCAATCGTGAACGCATGGCGCCTCCCAGTGGCCCTGTCGTGTATGAGCATCGTGGGGGCGCTGGTGTTGGAGCATCAGAAAGTGAAGGGGAAGCCGAATATCTAGCCATCTTAATGTAATGTGGTTATGAGAATGGACGGCGTTGGTTGGGTGAATTTTAAAAGGAGGCCGGCGCGCCTTCCACTCGAATTGCTTTTTCTTTTTCCTTTTCCTACTCAGAAAAGGGGGCTTGAAAACAACTCAAGTATATGTTCGAGACGGGAAATTATTCCTCCGAATCAATCTTCATCTGCCATCATCAGGAACGTATGATGTAGGGATATTTATTTAACCAGAAGCGGGGTCTGCGGCTACCTCTCAAGCTACTCACAACAACACGATCCAATATCATCATACGATAGAAGTATCGGATCCTCATGACATCCAATGCTTTCGCAAAACAAAACAAAAATACTACGTTCTCCCCGTGCTATTCCCCCACCGTCTCTCTCTCTCTCTGTAACTACTAGGTAGTTAGTTGGTTAGTCCGTCTTATGTAACTGCATAATTACCTCTCGGAGGTTAGATGCATTGAGCCGTCGCTTAACTCCGGTATTGGATAAGTCTGACGTGTAGGGTCAGCTGTTTGTTAGTTATGTTGTACGTTTCTGGATTTTATAAGTCAGAAGTGTCGTTTTTGTTGTTTTATTCTATTTTCACAGATGATGGTGAGGATTTAGAATTGGGACTTTTGAGAGTATGTTTTGTTCTGATATACTTTTGTTATGATAATTGGTACTGATTAACTTGTATATTCTAGGCCTTATATGACGATTCTATCTATCTACCTATCTAATACTTAAAAGTCCAAGAAAGAAGAAAACAATCCAACCTCATCATACTACCCGAAGATAGACGATATAATTAACTACCTACTTACCATACTACTAATCAACCACCGTGGCTCGCTTCCTCTCTCGATCACCGCACCAACCACTCTCCAAAATGATGAAAGCCATCGTAATCCACGAGCCCGGCGCTCCATCCGTGCTCAAACTCGAACAACGATCCATCCCCCGTCCCAGTCCAGGAGAAGTCCTCATCCGCGTGAAAGCCTTCGGACTGAACCGCTCTGAGATGTGCACGCGTCTAGGCCAGTCCCCCAGCGTGAAATTTCCCCGGATCCTCGGTATCGAAGCCGTCGGAACGGTTGAGCAGGCGCCCGGGAACGAAGATACGATCCCGTCCGGCGCGACGGCCGTGACGTGCATGGGTGGGATGGGCCGCATGTTCGATGGTGGGTATGCGGAGTATACGTGTGTGCCGGCGAAGCAGGTGCAGGTTGTCAAGACGAAGTTATCGTGGGAGGTCCTGGGGGCGTTGCCGGAGATGATGCAGACGGCATGGGGGTCGTTGTTCACGGCGTTGAATCTGCAGAAGGGCGAGAGGCTGCTTATTCGCGGGGGAACGTCGTCGGTAGGGTTTGCTGCGGCTGGGATTGCGAAGCAGCATGGAGCAATTGTGGCGTCGACGAGTCGCAAGAAGGAGCGGGAAGGGGTGGTTCGTGAGTATGGTGCTGATGAGTTCTTTGTGGATGATGGTGCGATTGCGAAGCAGCTTGAAGGCCAGGAAGAGAGGAAGTTCGATAAGGTGCTGGAGCTCGTCGGGACAGTGACGCTAGCGGATTCGCTTGCGTCGACGAAGAAGGGCGGTACGGTCTGCGTCACGGGGATCGTGGGCAATTCGTGGTCTATGGAGAAGTTCTCTCCGATGGAGATTATTCCTAAGGCGACGAAGCTGACGGTGTATGGAGGGACTGAAGAGGATCTGAAGACTATGCCGTTTGATGAGCTGGCTGAGCAGATCGAGCATGGCAAGTTGAAGGTCAAGATCGGGAAGGTGTTTAAGATGGATCAAATCGTGGAGGCGCATCGTTGTATGGATGAGAGCAGGGCGGAGGGGAAAATTGTTGTTTTGACTTGAGAGTAAGCATATGTGTGCTTATATCAATAGCTCTGGGAGGAGTGCTGTGAAGCAGGTAATTCTCATTCGTCTCCCCTTAATGAAAATGTAGCAAGTCAAGTCTGAAAATGGCATCTGAAAGTCGCAAATCAAATCTACTGTGTTATCATCCAGGGGTATCATTATCATCCTCATAAGCCTCAAGCTGTAGACAGAGAAGCAAGGAACTCATCTACCCAACTTCCAGTCTTTCCACGTCTCTGTCGTCGAGCATATTCCAGGGTGGACTTTGATTTGGCCATAATAACCATCGTTCTCATTCCTATCCAAAAAAAACCCCCTCTCCATCAATCCAGCCACTAGGGACCAATGACTCGAGGTGCGGAGGAGGTATAGACTAGTAGAAGAAGTTGCTGAGGGGTTTGTATTTGGATACATAGTTTTATCTTTTTTTAGACGTAGATAGGAAAGAAGGTCTACCAAGTAGTCTGGATAATGTGAATGAAGTGGTAAGCTAAGGTACCTAGTGGAAATCTCACCGGTGGTACCAGTGGGCGTTACGCCGAGAGTTTTTAGAACCAGGATAAGCTGGCACCCCCAGACGCTCTTCGGCGGCTATGTTAGTTACTACTAGTAGTACTACCCATGTTTGAAGTAGCTGTGAGCCAATCGGTTCCTGTCACATCCCGCTTTGTAACTTCAGGAGATGCAAGTTAGCGCTCTGTACAACAGTGTATCCTATGGTCTTGGGGATTTGATCCTGACGGATTTTGTGGTGTTGAGCGTGAAGTGGACGAGCTGGTGCTTCGGTGGTGAGAATCTAAACCCACGCCTCTGCTCGACGATGCGCGCGCTCCAAAGTGCGATAATTTTGTTCCGTTGATGCGTAACCAATACATCTCAATTTACAGCTAGGTATTTTTTCATCTGCTTCCTTGAGAACGAATGCAAGATGTTCTGTTAAATCAGTCATGATCTTCATGATAATTGGTCGCTGCTGTCAGCGAATCCGGATGAAATTTCAAAGAAAAATTATACCTCTTATGGAGCCTTCAGGTAAGTTAGGTACATACTTCCTAGGTACTCAATGACAAATCCGCTCTCTTCGATTATATGAATCTGCCGGTGAGATTGAATCAAACATTGTGAATTTTCAATGGAAAGTTATCGGGTGCAGCGTCCTGTATTAATTATCCACCAAAAACATCGTTTGCAGCTTCGGGTTCGTAAGTCCACGAACTTGAGCAAGACAGTAGGGGAGGAAGAGAGGGGGGAGATAGCGGTCATAGGAAACGTATCTATCGTGCTCGAGAGATCATCGGTCTTCATTGTTATCTTTCCGGTAGATGCCATCTTGGCAAAAAGACTCTTGCGCCGTTGTGTACAAATGGTATTCAAATTGGAGTTGCGAGGTGAGATATGCAAGAAAAGGGGTCTCAACTGGACATTTCTAGTTAATCATTAACATAGAGACAAGATAATCAAGCTAGTTCGCAGCGATAACATGCTTGATTGGTCCAAGGGTGAATCCCTGTCGAATGATTGGTACTATCCCTTTCACGCGCCTCTAGTAGACTCGGCGGTTATGTGTCTCGTCACAATCGTTAGCAAACAAAGAAGCAACAAGACGCTATCTTGATTGGGCAGCACTCCTTGAACTGTCTGCAGTCAGTGGCTGCGGCAGCACTGCTGCCAGTCCCTTTGTCTTGCTCATAAACTGCTGATGCCTCATCTTTCATCCTCAGAATGTGTCCCTGAATCGGCAGAGTGGCAGTCACGAAGTTCTCTACAATGATTTTTCTCAATTGTCGCGATCAGCGCCCTAGGCTAAGGCCAGTTCTACATGTTGCTCTCGTCCTTCTAGCGTTCTCATGGCTTTTGCATTCTTTTCACAGGTACAGTATGTGATTGAACGAGTACATCCTAGACTCTCCATTGATAAGTTTTCTAATTGGACCGATCATAGACTCCACTGAGAACGATGTATCTCCATTGTCTCGACGGAAGGTCGGAAAAGTAATGGCGATATATGGCAATCACACGATCTACAAACGAACGATGGCTACACACGAGAAACAAAGTCGCCGGTTGGGGTATCCGCTTTTCGTTCTTGAGAGTCCTATACTTGATAGCTACTGGAATAAGTACGCTATTATCCTGTCAGTGATGTTACAGGAGTTAGCAAAACCAGCCGATAAAAGGCTGGAGTGGCTGTTGTAAGTTGTCGACTCACTTATGGTGTGGTAGTATGTATGCTTACTTGCTGTGATCATCATAGTTGGTTCGATGCTGACACCGTGATCATGAACCCTTATATACCTTTAGAGACATTTCTACCTCCGCCACAACTATCAGACATCCATCTGTTACTAACCAAAGATTGGAATGGTATCAACAATGGTGTTTTTCCAATTCGTGTGCATCGGTGGTCTGTCGAGTTCCTCACTGCCGCCATATCATATCCGGTCATTCATCCTGACGTATATCTTCACTGGCCTGATCAGTCAGCGATGAGCAATCTCATCCAAGATAATGATTACTTTTCCCGATCAATTATTCACTGTCCATTGCGATGGTTCAACGCCTATATGAGATCGCCAGACGGCGAAGAACTAAATCCAGACTCGCCTCCGGAATATCAGGTACATCCTGGTGATCTTTTGGTACATTTTCCTGGAACCCCTGCAGATCACTTGGATCAGACCTTGGAACCGTATCTTGCCATAGCTGAAGCACACCGAGCTGAGTGGGAGTTGCCCCTTGAACAGACGGAGTATATAGAGCAAACACAGGAATTTTGGAGACCAAAACTGTCTCACCCGTGAGATTTGATATGTGCGATTGTCAGATAGTTCAGATTAGATGAGTTCATGTCGCGTTCCTCAATCAATTATGGCTGGCCATTCACCATGTTATTCGGGAAATTTCCAGGGAAGCCTCTACGTTGCTCCTCAATACTGACCGAGCCCTTCAAGTCTTCCCGGAGACAGCCAACATTGCTTGCGCACCTGACATGGTCAAGTGATGTTATGGGCAGTTCCGTCCTTTCTGAGTGTAATAAGTCGTTGGGAGAATGTCCTATCTTCCCATCAATCCCTGAAGATCACTGTAAAATTTCATTCCAAGGATAATCCCTCGCCTAAGATTATCTGCATTGGCTAGATCCGCCGATACAACAACGGGAACTTTATCGGACACTATGCAACTTTCGAAGCACACCGGGTGATCCGCGAACTAAGTACGAGGTGGAGGCAGTGGACCTGCCGTGTTACGAACTGCAGGTGGGGGTAACTAGGTAGTTATAGATGGCAGCTTACTCACAGATATATTATCAAACGCTCATGTTCTTCTACATAGATCCCCCTTCCTGTATACCTTAGACAATTTTCTCCTTGTCAGTTGCCAATAGCTCCTGCAGTACATACTGGTCATAATTGCTTTGTTTGAGGCTGCATTGAAAGAGAAAGCTGTTGCGATCAGTGAGTGTAGCTGATTCGATGAGAGCAACCGGGCGAAACCGGGTTTAGCTCGCCACTCAAGTGGGAGGGCGATATACAAGAGCAGATAATACCGTAGGGTTTGTCTGACTTGATTTGTGTGGTTTCTAGCCGGTTGATACTTTTCATGTTATCGTTATTAGTAGAAAGAACTTACATATCGAAGCGATTAACTTGATTACAGACACAGAAAATAACCAGACTGCAATAATGTTCGACAGAATTAATTAATTAAGTTACAGAAGTCGCCCATCCGATCGAGTAAGTAACGACAGCCAGCCATGTGATCTGCCATGTGCCGCTGGAGAGCAGGTAATAATAATAATAATGAATTATTAATGATCAACATGTATTTATCCCATGCCGTCCACTGGCACGTGTTGAAATTCTCCACGCTATCCCCGGACGATCCCGAGTGAGATCGACACCACGCAAACCAAGTGGTAGAAGCACAGGACAATTGCTGGCCTGACTGGGGCCCGGGTTGATCGCGGGGCGTTTGCAGGATGCCAATGACATATTATTACGAATTATTTATAACAGAGCCGATCAGCAACACCGAGAACCAAAGAGAACAATGAAGCTGGTCGGCATCTCTCACCTGGAGGGAAACCCGCTCGGATGACATCGTTCTGCAGCGAGGGGCCGAGAAATCGCCTAGGCCAGTTAGTGTCCCTTTAGTAGTTCAACTACGGAGGACTAAATATTATTTTCCTGCATGCATGCAACACTAGACTCCGGAGTCATTGTTGAGGGAAAAAAAAGATGCGGGGTTATCTGAAATACTATGGTACTATCTCGTCCTCCTGTCAACATCGCAAGACCAACGGTGAGCGAATCTGGACGAGAGCCAAAGGGTCGTTCAGGCACCAAAAGGCACCAGACGGCGCCAGACTCGTTCTCGCCTGAGGCTCGAGCGCCAAATGGCTGGGCGGGTGGGGCAAGTCACCTGGTCTGTGCCTTCCCCAGACAAACAGCGCAAACCGGAAAATGACGTCTTGTTGCTGCTCTTATTCTGATTCTTATGCTGAATATTGAGAATCATATTGATGATGGTTTTCTTTGTTTGAATTGGATATCGGTGACACAGAAATAGAATAGAATATGAATAGAATACAAGCAGGTTGCATAGAATAATACAAGCAGTTGCGGCATGTCCAGCTCCAGCAATCTGACCGGCCGTGACGTCGTTTTCCCCGTCCGGCTTCCCCAGATCGGCCGGCCATTCAGCGCTCCCCCCAGCACTGAAACTCCCAAGAGGTTCCCCGGGTCAATTCCATTCGCCATGGATCGGACACTCGTCTATCTAGTGTGATACACAAAGAGATCGCTCCTTGCTAACTTGACACTGGGACCAGAAACCAGGTGGGAGGCAAGATCAAGACTGGTCACACTAGCTAGCCGGCTGGATCGCATGATTTCCTGCCGTGAGCTTGGTAGACAGCTTCTTCTTCTCTCCCTCGTCCTCCTCTGCGCCAGCTCCCCTTTCGATCATCTTTTCCATCTTCGCACGAAGCATCTTCCAGACCTTTCTCCAGAACGATTCGCGGGGGAAACAGATCCTCCCTCGATTGGCCCTCCCAATCTCAGATCGGTTTTCCAGCCTGTGAGACAGATCAGATCCAAGCAAGCTTCCTCCCGCACTGATCCCCCGGTCAACCCCAGTCCCGCCGTCGCATCCCCGCACTGCCAACCTTCAGAACAAAAAACTCCCTGTCGAGATCTGTCCTCCTTCAAAACCCCCCAGGACCCTTGCGCTTCGGGTCGATTCAATCCTCTACGGGTGTGCTGCTCGTCGTCTGGTCCGTCATCGTCTGTCAATTGCGCTGTCTTCTCCTCCAGGCGATCTCAGAGATCCAGATCACGTCATGGCCGACTACGATGATGGCCCCGAGCCTCCCAGGCGGGACACTAGGAACCATATGCTGTTTGAGGTGGCTACGGAGGTTGCCAATCGAGGTGAGCACGCTCTAGATAGAGATGGGAAATCAAATGCGATGCAGTATCAGCTAATGGTTCCTGATAGTCGGTGGGATCTACTCCGTCCTCAAGTCCAAGGCGCCCGTGACGACGGCAGAGTATGGCGATCGTTACACCCTCATCGGGCCCCTCAATAAAGCTTCCGTAGGTCCCCGGACTAGCGAGATGCATTGTACATACGTGATAGCTGCTGACTTCCTCCTAGGCTGCTGTGGAGGTGGAAGAGTTGACCCCGTCGAACCCGCACCTGGTCGAGACGATTGCGTCCATGAAGCAACGGGGAATCCATATTGTCTACGGGCGATGGTTGATTGAAGGCGCTCCCCGCGTGATCCTGATCGAGACGGGAACCGGATACAAATATCTGAACGAGTGGAAGGGAGATCTATGGAACTCGTCGGGCATTCCATCGCCAGAAGGTGATCATGAGACCAACGAGGCCATCGTCTTTGGTTACCTGGTAGCCTGGTTTCTAGGAGAGGTGAGTAGGATGCGATCCATCAGGAAACGACTGCTGACGGATCTTCTCAGTTCATCGCCCACGAACGTCGGCGAGCTGTGATCGCCCATTTCCATGAATGGCTCGCGGGAGTCGCCCTCCCTTTGACCAAGAAGCGACACATGGACCTAACCACCATCTTCACCACGCATGCTACTTTGCTGGGACGATACCTGTGTGCAGGCTCGGTCGACTTTTACAACAACCTGCAGTATTTCGACGTCGACGCTGAGGCGGGCAAGCGCGGCATCTACCACCGCTATTGCATCGAGAGAGCAGCTGCTCACTCCGCCGACGTCTTTACCACTGTCTCGCACATCACGGCATTCGAGAGCGAGCACTTGCTGAAGCGGAAACCCGACGGCGTGTTGCCCAATGGCCTCAACGTGAAGAAGTTTTCAGCGGTGCACGAGTTCCAGAACCTGCACTCGCAGGCCAAGGAGAAGATCCACGACTTCGTCCGCGGGCATTTCTATGGATACAATGACTTTGATCTCGACAACACCTTGTACTTCTTCATCGCTGGTCGTTATGAGTTCCGGAACAAAGGCGTGGACATGTTTATCGAATCCCTGGCTCGTCTGAACCACCGTCTCAAGACAGCGGGTTCCAAGACAACCATCGTGGCCTTCATCATTATGCCGGCGCAGACGTCGTCTCTCACCGTCGAGGCCCTCAAGGGACAGGCGGTGGTCAAGTCGTTGCGGGACACCCTGGAGATGGTGGAGAAGGGCATTGGCAAGCGACTGTTTGAACGTTGTCTGTCCTGGAGAGAGGGCGACAACATGCCCGATGAGAAAGACCTCATCACGGCGCAGGATCGTGTGCTGCTCCGTCGCAGACTGTTTGCCATGAAGCGCCACACGTTGCCTCCGATTGTCACCCACAACATGATCAACGATGCAGAGGACCCGATCCTGAACCAGCTGCGACGGGTCCAGCTCTTCAATCACCCTGAGGACCGGGTCAAGGTCGTCTTCCACCCCGAGTTCCTCAATTCATCTAACCCGGTGTTGCCATTGGACTACGATGATTTTGTCCGGGGAACGCATCTGGGCGTCTTCCCGTCTTACTATGAGCCATGGGGATACACCCCTGCCGAATGTACCGTCATGGGCGTTCCCAGTATCACGACCAATCTCTCTGGGTTCGGCTGTTACATGGAAGAGCTGATCGAGAACTCGTCTGACTATGGCATCTACATCGTGGACCGACGGATGAAGGGTGTGGATGACTCCGTCAACCATTTGACAACCTGCATGTACGACTTCGCCATGAAGAGCCGCCGCCAGCGAATCAACCAGCGTAACAGAACCGAGCGATTGAGCGATCTCTTGGACTGGAAACGCATGGGCTTGGAGTATGTGAAGGCCCGTCAGCTGGCCCTCCGAAGAGGTACGTTCTCGGTTTTCTCTTTTCATCCCATCAGATAACTCTTGCTAAGATGAGCGAACAGCATACCCGGCCTCCTTTGACTCCAACGAGAACTTTGATGATATTATCGGCGGAACCGAACAGAAGATCTCCCGACCTCTGTCCGTGCCCGGGTCACCACGAGACCGCTCCGGGATGATGACGCCCGGGGATTTCGCGTCGCTCCAGGAAGGCCTGGAGGGGCTCAGCACGGAGGACTACATTGCATGGAAACTGCCGTGAGTATTATTTATTTCGCTTGCAGACGAATCCGATATGATCGACTCGGATTATTATTATCTCTTACGCACTGGAGACTAACTGCAGCCGTGACCACAGAGAGGAGGAAGAGCCAGACGACTACGCATTCCCGCTTACGCTTCGCACGAAGAAGCCCGCTGATCGCCCCGGATCCCCGCTTGACAATGTCACTCTGAATGGACGTCATTAGAGGGGCAGCGAAGTGAGATCGGATTTTATTTTTTTCGGTTTTCGGCTTTCCGCTACAATCATACTCTCTTCCAAGTGTGCTTCGATTCTCTTCGGGAGCCTCGATTAGCGCAACGGTTCTACCTCATGTTGTGATATCTTTTTTATCTAGGCCGCCTTGGCCGAAGAGTGCATGACGCCCGTGTCTAGCGAGTTGTCCTTGTGTACTTTTAGTTTCCTCGTGCTGTTGAAGCGTCTCGATCTTCTGTCTTGTGTTTTCACGTCCCATACGCATTCGGGCAATTTCAGCATTGATATGTTCGTCTTGAATGCTGAATTACTTTCGTGAAAGTCCACTTCGTTAGCGCATGTGTATCATCAAGTCGAGACTGCTCTAGTTCATCCAGTCTGCCATCCATCTCCATTGTTAAATCCGGAAGATCTGCACGTCCAAATCCGTCATCCCGCAGCAACCTATCCAGGCAAATAGATTATAACCTCAGCAGCTGTCTGAACAGTTAGTGGGCAGAGAATATGTCCGGATATCCGAATTGTCCCACCGCAGGGTGAAAGAGGTAAAACATGCTGATCCGAACAGGTTTGGATACATCGGCCGGCTGTAGTCCACCCCAATCAACGCGGTTTGCAGAGAAAAAAGTCCACTTTTCAGAGTTGTTAGGGGATGTGAGCCGACATCGGCCAGCGTGTGTTGTCGTGAACCTCTTTTTTGCGCGCGTTCCAATTCGCTTGGGAGTGTTTTTGCGCAGTGGGGGAGCTTGACAACGGATCGTGACCTCGGGTCGGCGGGGGTCCCCGCTTACAGCTATATCTTCTGCTAATTACCCCTCCTCCCCTCCTGCGCTTTTTCTCCCTCCCATTATTCCGACTCTCCATTGTTTCTTGTATCCTTCTATCCTTCTAACCCCATCAATCCACGAAATCGCTTTTGGTACGGTTCTCCAACGAGGCTGCGCGGGCTGGGTTCTTTCGCAATGGGTTCATTCAAGGGTCAAGGTATTGTATAGTATACATCAAGCCACCATGACAGGTGTTCGATCGAAACCGCTGTAGGCAGCTGGACCTCTTGTCTCCTCTCGCCTCTGTGAAAGTCTCCCATCTGTCCAGGCAATCGATGCTTGAACAAGTGGGAGCTTGCACGAGACGAGAGCAGCGGATGTCCAGTGTGCTTTGCAGTAGGCCGGTTGTTCTGAGATTATACTGTCAACACTTGCTCTAGATAATGCTAGCGAAAGGACATGCGTGGCTTTGATCCCCTTCCCCTGTTATCTCTCTTGTCTCTGGGCGGAGAGGTAATGGCTGTGTGGTGCTAACAATCTCCAGAGAAGTTCAATTTGAACTTGGTGTCTGATCAAAATGTCTACCGATAAGATCACTTTTCTCACCAACTGGTAGGATTTATACGCTTCTCTGTGGCGTAGTATATAGTTTCTGTTTGAAACTGGACTGCGTTCTCTGCTACTGGATACTGAGAGTTTTCTGTCAAGGCACGCGACGCCATACCACGCTCCCCTGTATCTGGCCCAGGCCAAGGGTTACTTCAAGGATGAGGACCTGAAGGTTGCTCTCCTGGAGCCCAACGACCCGTCCGATGTCACCGAGATCATCGGTAGCGGCAAGGTCGACATGGGCTTCAAGGCCATGATCCACACCCTGGCTGTGCGTGTTGTCGAAACCCTCGTGTGTCATGTCATGCATCAGCCACTGACTCCTCCATAGGCCAAGGCCCGCGGCTTCCCCGTTACCTCGATCGGTTCCCTCCTCGACGAGCCCTTCACTGGTGTTGTCTACCTCAAGAGCAGTGGCATCACCACCGACTTCAAGTCTCTCAAGGGCAAGAGAATCGGATACGTTGGCGAGTTCGGCAAGGTATGTGTGATCGCGGTGTACTAAACTCTCAACTCCCACTAACCGAAGTAGATTCAAATCGATGAGCTCACCAAATACTACGGCATGACCCCTGACGACTACACTGCCGTCCGCTGCGGTATGAACGTCACCAAGGCCATCATCCGCGGCGACATTGACGCCGGTATTGGTCTCGAGAACGTCCAGATGGTCGAGCTCGAGGAGTGGCTGGCCTCCCAGGGCCGTCCCCGCGACGACGTCCAGATGCTGCGCATCGACCAGCTCGCTGAGCTGGGCTGCTGCTGCTTCTGCTCCATCCTGTACATTGCCAACGACGCTTTCATCGCTGGCAACAAGGACAAGATCGAGAAGTTCATGCGTGCCGTCAAGCGTGCCACTGACTATGTCATCGCGGAGCCCGCCAAGGCCTATGAAGAGTACATTGACATCAAGCCGATCATGGGCACTCCCGTCAACCGCAAGATCTTCGAGCGCTCCTACGCCTACTTCAGCCGTGACCTGAAGAACGTCCAGCGTGACTGGACCAAGGTCACCAACTACGGCAAGCGTCTCGAAATCTTGGACGCTGACTTCAAGCCCAACTACACCAACAGCTTCCTCAGCTGGACCCTGGACGGTGACTCTGCCGACCCGACTGGCGACCAGAAGCGCATGGCCGAGCTCCAGAAGAAGGTCGCTGCTGAGGGTGGCTTCAAGAGACTTGAGATCACCAGCAAGGAGGTCACCACTTCCGCTTAGATGTTGAAATGACGACATGATTTTGGTCTCCGGACCATCCGGTCATGTGAGCAGTAGCACAATAATACGGACGCTCTTTTGATAGCTAAGTAACATGAAACGAATACAAGTGCTATATGGCCATTATTGTCCCTTGTATATGCGTAGTGCGGAGAAATTATTACAGGTACCTCTACTAGATCTTCAATGTGACCAAGGGGCCCTCATAGTTCTTTATCTTCAAATATCTCATTATCTATCTTCTAAACTTCTTCGCATAGTCGCTTTCTCGGTGCCAGTCAACTGTGCACGGTTCCTCCACTCCGGTCCGATCACAACACGGATATATGAATTTTTCGGGGAATTGTTCTCTCATCTCAGACGAGTCGATAGTACCATGGCAATCTTCGTCGTGATCAACGAATAAGTCATAATCCGGCTCTGAGTACTCTATAGAATTTGAAACGGCATCAGCTTTCTTTCGGAGGAATATGGAAATAGGTCTTCGGGATATCTCTCCGCAACGAACCTGGATGATAACGACAGCTCGTGGCAGTATTGGTAACGATGTCAAATTGCTGCTCACAATTCTCGCAGCGAACGTATCGCAATCTTAACCTCTTAGTACCAGCTATGGGAGCGGGAGCTGCACCTGGCTTCTTTTCAGGCTTGGTGTTTTCCCTTTCCCCGTCCTCGCCCTCGGATGAAGAAGCTGTGGAGCTTTGATCATCATCATCATCCTTGGAATCATCGTAAGCTACAAAAAGTTTATTCGTAGCATAGTCACGAGCTCCTGGAACATTGATACAGATGTCTCTGACAATTGCCCTCAAGAGGGGCTTAGACAGGGATTCAATGGCATCGTTGAGTCGCGGCGATAATCCGTTCTGGTAAATCTCATTATTCTGCGTGGTGGACCTCATTTTCTGAATCTGCACCAGAGATATAAATATTTCTTATGACGTGTTAAACAGGACTCAAAGTACTGGGTGGACTGATTGTGGGATAACAGAACAGGTTTGATTGAGTTTACTGTTTGACGCGTCAACTCAGACGCGTAGTTTTACTTCGCGTAAATAGGATTGATAGTTATGCTCGGGCCACTTGCTTACATAGTATAGTAACTTAACTACTCCGTAGTTAACTATCTAGTTACTTACCTAGGTACTGGAATTAACTAGTTAACTAGTTAGTCAGGTACTATCATGATTGTTACAATACTATCATTTTCCGATACTACCCTTCATATAGAGTGGAGGATTGAAAAAAGGATAGGAAAGTCTTTCAAACGTACTTATCTATCGCACAAGCAGCAGTTAAAAAGAAGAGAAATTAAAGTTCGTTTCAATTCATGATTCGATTACAGTAAACCCTAGCTATAACAAATTGAATCAGACCAGCACTTTTGTTCGTTATAGCGTGGTATTTGTTATATCAAATATTAGCAAAAGGTAATTTATGTCATGTGATCATGGTAAAGGTGAGACATTTTTTAATATGATGTAATAGATACCTGAAAATAAAGGGATTTGATTGGTTATCGGCTATGACCAATTCCTTGTTATAACGATCCCCCATACAAAAATGACGGCCAGCTAGGGATTTGTTCCGAATTTCGTTATAGCCCAAATTTAACAAATTTTGTATGGGGTTTTGAATTAGACACGCTGTTTAGTTTGTTATAGAGGAAAATTCGTTATAGCTAGGGTCGTTATAGCCAGGGTTTACTGTAATAGCTAGTGCTGCTATGGCCAACATTTACATTTCGTAGACTCCCAAAATCCAATTGGCCAAATCCAAATTCTGCCGGACATACCCACACCGCTTGGGGGCGTCACATCGGAGGCAGCAACGATTATCGCTATCAACTCTCTTTCCTCGGGATTTCAACCGCTGCTTGCCAGGATACAAATCACCTTAGCAAATGCTTACTATCCGCGACCAAGCATCGATTATTCCCTCACAATAATCTCACTCGAATCAGCCATGACGACCAGTCCTGAAGAGACACCTGAAGAAATGGTGGCTAGCTTTTTCAGCGAGAGCAGTGGAACCTTGAGCAGCGTCCCATCTGATTTCGTCGAAGAGGATGCCGAAGCCATCATCAACAGTTATCAGCCTCTGAAGAGGAATGATCCTACGAAGAGGGTCTTGTCAAGTTTTCTCCAGTTTCTACCACCTAACGGAAAGCGCGTTTTGGCAGAGGCTATAACTACCTTCGATAACGAAACACTTCGAGTTTTATCCAGTCACCTTGTCACATGTATTCTTCTCCCCAGTGAGTTCAGTCAATCCGCATTATGTTTCTGTACAGACTAACTTCATTGCTTATAGTGAAGGCGAGAGCTCCAACTCCTACAATCACGCCTTCGCCCTTCCCTGATAATGACGAGACGGTGCAGGAGGTTGCTGAATTCATGGACCGCTCTCCAAGCAGAGATGTGCAAAAGTGGCTCAAGAAACGCTGCCTGCGTCGCGACAACGACCGCTGTATGGTCACTGGTGTAATTGAAGATGAAAGCAGTGCGGCACAAGGTGCACCGCCATCTGTGTATACTGGTCCCACAGAACTTTCTCATATTATTCCCCTATCGATAGGCAGTTGGAAAGATAAAAAGACAGCAAGTTACCCTTTCTTTTGGTCCTATCTGTAAAAATTAAATCTCATTTGCTAACTACATCAGGATCACAAGGTAGCTCAGATATGGGCCACTCTGAGAAAGGTTTTCCCAAGCATCAGCATGGAACCGGCCGATGTGAACAACGATGACAATCTTATGACATTATTTGAACTTGTGCACACTGACTTCGGGAAGTTTACACTTGCCTTGGAACCAACTGTATGTTGATTTCCGCCTTGACATGGTAATGCTGATAACTAACTCTCTGTAGGAGGCTCCACACGAGTACAAGATCCTCAGGTTCAAGAAGCAGTCCACTGCTCTGAATATTTTCCTCCCTCCCCCGAATTCTCGGGGTGACCGCATTGTGAGGTTTCAAAAATATGCAGATGATGTTGATCTTCCAAGTCCAGTGTTACTTGAGACTCATGCAGCGCTCGCCAAGATTTTACACGCGTCGGGAATGGCAGAGTACATTGAGAAGATCTTAGACGAGCGAGAAGGCATTCGTTGTCTCTCCAGTGACGGCACTACGGATATTGGCAGACTTCTCTTTGCTTTTTAGTTCCTACAATCTCCCATTGGAGGTTCGAATCTGTTTGACCATAGTTTATCTTATGCAGAAATCAGCACCGAGCGAGGCGTTGGGGAGAATACAGTACGATACTACTACTATTGTAACGCGCGGAGCAGAGAGCGGATGTATCCACATTCAATAATGAGATTCGTTAACTCAGTATAGCATATAGGACTCCACATTCATCAAGATGTTCGACCTTGACAAAGCTTAAAATAGGAAATTAGATCTTGGACTAGCAGCTGAAAACCTGAATGCTAGGTAATTAAGGAACGAATCTAGGGAGAGACTCTAGCAAGTTATAACTAACTATTACTAACTACCGCTAGGGTAATTAGAAATAAAAATACAAGGATAACTATTATGATCTCCATATATTTCGACCCAGGAAAAAGACTTGACTCCATTCTGATAGTAACAAGCCTATCTAGCTGAGGGCTACCAGCCTGTATCCTATGCTAAGTCACATGACCACTGGTGGCCAGGGCGGCCAGCAGGAGCACCCGGTCCAACAGAACAAAAACAAGATCTACCAACGCAGATCCTAACTGGACCCTAAGCGCTACTAGACCCTAAGCGGTTTCGCATAGAGTAAGTTAGTTCCTCATTCGAACAAGGAGAATCGGAGACGGAAACCCGCCAGTCTAGATTTCCCGGATTAGGTTAGAGTATCGATCCAATACCGCGATCGTTCATTGACAGGTATGACAGGTATGACAGGTATTTGGTAGCAAGCTTCCGGAATGCTATTGCTAGTGTGGCTGGTAAGAGAAAGCTTCCATTGATGATTGAACCAATGCTGTTGAACGGATTGTCAATCTGCACTTGATTGTATGACGTATCTTGAGGCTTGTTCTAACTATGCGTGCCAGGACAGGTCGTATGGTACACTCTTCTAATGGAGGATAAACTCGATCAGACATGTATCATCTACTATCGAAGAGTAAACCAAATTGTAAGTCTCAAGGGTCTGTTACGTCTACATTGTTAAGACGATTATCCAAAATAGGCATCTGGCCAGCCATAGCACGTCTTGAGAAGAACATGTGAACTTCTTAGCTTAACGGCGTATTTCATGAATAACTGACTGTGGATCATGAAGTCAGTGGCTTTTCTTTGTAACAGAGTAATTCTGATTGACCTAACTGGTCCCGGCGTGATAGTATATGCACCTTCTGAGTTTGCGTGTACCTAAGTAGGTAGGTAATCGAAATCGTCATCCGATGTAACGCTTAACTCAGACACTGCCGGAAACAGACGGCAGGGTTATTTAAAGAAGGAAATGTTTGTGAATATAAGTTTTCGAATCCCCAGGATTGTCTCTTCCAAGTAGTTTGACCTCATTGCAGACAAGTTAACTCAGAGAACTTTGCCTGAAACCGACTACACTACAAAGTTTCGGCATCACGGATCACAATGGAGCAATACTATACTCTCGCCGAAGGTAATTCCCAATTGAAGCTGTTTTTTATCTATCAGCCTGTTAACAATTTGCTAGGATGTCCCTACGCCAACAATGCCTCATCAGTGCAGCTCCGCAGCAGTACTGGTCGCGGCGGTCTTGTACTGATGCAGGATACTCAACTCCTTGAGACTCTGGCCCATTTCAACCGAGAAAGAATTCCTGAACGGTAAGAAATCTAGACATTAGTATGACCGTCAAAACCTAATGTCTTTTCTGCTTTCTCAGAGTCGTCCACGCCAAAGCTGCAGGGTAAGTGGTGGTTTCCAGTTTCATATCCTGATCATCACTTTTTAACATTCTTTCATAGAGCTTACGGCGAGTTCACATGCACTCATGACTGCTCCGACCTTACATCTGCCAGCTTTCTGAGCCAAGTCGGTAAAAAGACCCCGCTGCTTCTGCGCGTATCCACGGTTGCACAGGAAGCCGGCTCCTCAGACACGGCTCGCGATGTGCACGGCTGGGCCATGAAAATGTACACCGACGAGGGCAATCTGGATTGGGTCTTTAACAACACCGTCAGTCTGTCCTCTCAAGATGTGCCTAGCTAGCATCTGCTAACTAGACTCTGTGCAAAAGCCCGTCTTCTTCGTGCGAGACCCGTTGAAATTCCCATCTATGAATCGGTCCCATAAGCGGCATCCGCAGACCCATCTGCCGGACCCGAATATGGTAAGTTATAGATCCCCTAATTATTATCCTCAGCAAAAGCTAATTCTGTCTAGTTCTGGGAGTATGTAGAGAGTCTATTTACCACCTTCAGTGGTCCTCTTCTCTTCGAAACTAACCAATTCCCAGCTTCCATGTCGGAAACCCCGAAGGCATTCACCAACTCATGCATCTTTTCAGCGATCGAGGAACCCCGGCGTCTCTTCGTCACATGAACGCCTATAGCGGACATACGTACAAATTCACCACCAAGGCAAGCTTGAGAATCGATCCCCCTCCACATGGTACTGTAGACTAACATGTTGCGCCATCCAGGACGGTAACTTCAAATATATCAAAATACACATCAAGACCACCATTGGCGTTCGCAACTTCACCAGAGAAGAATCCGTCAAAGTCGGTGGCGAGAACCCCGACTTCTTCATTCAGGATCTGTTTGAAGCTATCGAAAGGGGCGATTATCCCGTTTGGAACGTCTATGTCCAGGTCATGGAACCTGAACAGGCGGAAAAATACCGATGGAATATCTTTGATATGACCAAAGTCTGGTCGCACAAGGACTTTCCATTGAGGCAGATTGGAAAGATAACCTTGAATCGCAACGTATGTGCCCAAAGTTCAAACCTGGATGTCACGCGAGTGCTGACTGATTATCTATCATAGCCCAGCAACTACTTTACGGATATCGAGCAAGCTGCCTTTTCGCCTTCGACCATGGTGCCAGGTTTCGCACCCTCAGCGGATCCAAGTAAGAAACAGTCCATCCGGTAGCGTGAATCAAGTCCTAATTTATATCCCAGTGCTCCAAGCGCGAATGTTCGCCTACCCCGACGCAGCCCGGTATCGCCTCGGAGTCAACTACCAACAACTCCCCACGAACGCCGCCAAAGCACCTGTCTACTGCCCGTTCCAGCGCGACGGCAAGATGAACTTCTCCGACAACTACGGAGCTGACCCCAACTACACGGGATCTTCTCTCAAACCGACCAAGTTCTACCAGGACATCAAGGGCCTCGGACCCAATTCCATTAGCACATTGACCGAGCACGAGAAGTGGGTCGGAGAAGTGACTAATTTCGAGATGCATATGACAGACGATGATTACGAACAGCCCGCTGCTCTGTGGGAAGTCATCGGAAGAGAGCCCGGACATCAGGAGCGGTTCTTTGGAAATGTCGCTGCTCATTTGAATCAGGTCCACAGTGATCGACTTCGCAATGACGTCTACAGTACGTGTTTGAACACAATAATCGAGAGGTTAACGTTTTTATTTGTGTAGAAGCTAATGTCTCTGTTCCAGGTCTATTCGCACGCGTTAACCCAGAGTTGGGAGCTGGTATCAAAAAGGCAACTGAAGCTCTTCGCTCTAAGAAATAGGTGGTCGGTTGCCGGTGTATCCGCAGGCAGGATTGATTGAAATGTCGAGGAACTAGTTGGTCGAATCAGGCCTGGAGAAATCCTTTAATTTAATTCGGAGAAATGTCACCCGTGTCTTTTCATGCATTCATTCCTCTCGTAGTGTTATGATGTATTATTATTAAACGTGGTCGATCATTTGCTACGACTGCGTAGGTAGCTAGCTGGTCGGGCTAGCAAGCAACAATAAGACTGGCAGTACTTACTTTTATCCCAGATAACCACCAACCGACACCTCCACTCCTTATCTTGACAGCAGTATGTACTGTACCCCATCGAAACGTCACTACTTACTTACTCCACCGACTAAATCTAAAATTCGCAAAGCCCTCAACTTGCAATCAACACGAAGAAAACAAACAAACTAATGTAATCTCCTTCCGCAAGGACCCGCCCCAAGGCAACATTGCAAAATCAAGAATTTGGGATTTTCCTTCCTTCCCCCCTTCCTTCCTCTTGGCCGAAACAACAAACAGCCAGGACAGGATATCAGTTAATTCCGCGAGGAGTAGGTAACTAGCTATTCCAATCTACGATACTTGGAGAAAGACAACTTCCATGCCGATGTTCCGGGGGAACAAACATACCATAAGCTAGGTATCTATCGCGAATACGAGAGATCTGGAACTTGAATGGTAAGCAAGGGTGGTCGTGCCATAACGCTGGTTCCTTACTTACTTGGATGAGTTAGCAATTCATGTCACTGCTTCCGTATAACTGGCTAGGAACTTGACTAAATCCCTGCACACTGTCTCCGGAGAAACAAGGCGGTATAGGTTAGACGAGCAAGTATGAAAGCTGTCAGCCACATCGTGTCGTATCGAATCATACATTCTTTGGGTTTCCTGGAAAACCAAACCAGGCCAAACCAAGCCTTTCGGCTGTGTTTGATTTAATCGAGCTCGATTTATTCGTTACGACCATGGCAATGCAATGTCCAATGACATCGGCTACATTACTCATAAATATATTCCATTAAAGGAAAGACGAATTCTTAAAAACATTCATCCATTCAATTCTCTTGTAATAATTGTCTAGCCATTCGGGGAACCACGGAAATTTCGCCAAAGTTAGTATACTAGTATACATTGATTGGCCTAGTTGGATTTGTTCCAGCGCCCAAACATGGAAGTTACATAATTAATTACAGTTAGTTAACTAACACTCTAAACATCACCTATCCCGGTCAAAAGTCATGATGTCACTTGTGATTTACCAATGGATTAGGTATCTCCCAAGGGTTCTACGCAAGCCAGGCCAGATCAGGGATACGAGCAGAGAGGAGATGTGATTCCGCATGCGGCAGATTTCATTCATTCATTCTTTGGCGATAAGACAATAATCCAAGCCACACGAAGCCTAAAGAATGCAGGATTTATGTTGAATTTTTTGATCGCTTGCTAATTATTACCCTCTTCGTTTTCGAAAACATTCCTTGGATTCTTGGATTTGAATTAAAATCACCCAGGAGCTGCTGTCGTGCGTGTGGACCTGCTTAACTACCTACCTACCTATCTACCTTATAAGACTCGATCGCTCCATATACACATCCATACATACATATGACATTAAAAAACACAACAGAGAAAAGAAAAAGGAGCCTGGCAAAATGGCACCCTCCAGCTATCCCCCCTCCTTCAGCGAAGCTACCGTCGCCGGTCCCTCAAACGTCATGCGCCAGGACACCAGGCCTATCGACAACTACTACTTACCCAAAATAGACGTCCCAGAGGCCTTCGATACGAGTAATCGCCCTGATGAATGGAAAATCGAGCAAGGAATGGCGGGGCATAAGCTGCCGATTCTCGATCAGACGGGGAGTGATACGATTCATATCTATCCGACCCATCCGCCGAGGAGGGTCAAGGATGAAGAAGCGATTAAATCCGTGGGGGATAGAGATAAGGTGTTCGCGAGGGAGTTGGAGGGATGGAAGGGGTACGTTATATGACTGACTTATCTGATTGATCCTCGTAGAAAGAAAAGAAAAACCGGATGGGATTGGAAGTTGCAATTCTCTCAAGCTGACGATTCTATGAATCCCTTTCTAGATATGTCGAATGGGAAAAGTACCCCGAAAAGAAGGCCAAAGCACACAAGATCTTGACGTCTCAGACCTTCACCCCGAGTCCAGAGTACATGTTCGGTCCCATCCCCGACACGAACCCCGTGCTCACGGGCGAGGATTTCAAACAATGGCATCATGCCATCGGTGGAGAGCTCGCCAGCGTTCCAGAGGATTCATGGAACACTGTCCTCCGTGAAAAACACCCTGATATGCTGCATCTGCTCCAGTTTCCGTATAACGGCGAGCCGCCCAAACGCCTTGTCACGTCCAAGGTCATCACGCCGAATCCGTTGCATTTCGTCCGAAATCACGGCGGTATCCCAATTATCGACAAGGATAAGTGGAATCTGACACTGGATGGATTGGTCAGTCATCCCCAGACGTATACCCTGGAGGACCTTAAGGATGAGCGCAAGTTCCCGCGCATGGAGAAGCTGGTCACGATGCAGTGTTCAGGGACGAGGCGTATTGAGCAGATTTCCCTGTATGGGGGTCAGGGAGATGAAGTGCCGCAGGCTCCGTGGGCTGAAGGAGCCATTGGCACGGCGCGCTATGTGGGTATTAGCTTGAAGAAAGTAATCAAGGACTGCGGTGGCCTGATCAAGCCTGCGAAGCACCTGGAATTTTACGGCGCAGAGACCTATGTCAAGGACTTGGAAGTCATGAATTACGTCGTCAGCGTCCCGTGGTCCAAGGTCAAAGCTAACGAGGTCATGCTCGCCTGGGAGATGAACGGTGAGCCATTGCCCAAGATCCATGGATATCCCCTGCGAGTCGTGGTGTTGGGATACATTGGCGCGCGGAGCGTGAAGTGGCTGTATCGCATCAAGGCCATTGAGAATCCATCCCGAGCTCCTGTCCAGAGCAGGGAGTATCTGTACTTCAACCAGCAGGTTGGAAAGTACAACCTACGGCCTACGGACGGCATCCAGATCCAAGAGATGCCCGTCAGTTCAGCCATCATGTCGCCCATCACCAAACAGGTTGTTATTCACAATGGTAAGATCCGATGCAAAGGCTGGGCCTATTCGGGTGGTGGCCGCTGGCCGGAGCGTGTCGAGTTATCAGCAGATGGCGGATTCACCTGGTACGATGTGCCACCCGAGAAACTCTCCAAGAAGGGTAAATGGCTGTGGCGCACCTGGGAGATCGACCTCCCCTGCGACGCGGAGGGCTGGATCGAAATCGTGTGCAGATGCTGGGACAACGCGCTGAACACGCAGCCGTTGAATGTGCGAGCAGCCTGGAATTGGGGTCTGCATGTCACGCATTCTGCGCATCGGATCAGTGTTTATAGCGTGAACAAGAGCAGACCGCTCACAAGGAAGCGTCTGGACAAGTATGATCAGTTGGGGATCCCTCTGGCACCACTCACACGCTATGAAATCATCCAGAGCCAGACTCCGGAGGAATATGAGGAGTATTGGAGGACTCACGAGCCGCGGGATGTGGACGAGTGAGATGTTTGTTTTGTCTTTCGGTGTTGTTGTTAACAAGACAATTATTTAATAGTGATTTCCATTCTACTCTTACCTCGAGTAATATTATTATGGGTGATTTTATTTTTATTTTTGTTTTTATTTTTTCTTCGCCTGAGTTATTGCATCTTGCGTTTTTATGATTCTACAAAATCTCTGGTCCATCTGTTCTCCAATATACAATATAGCAGGCACCAGATCAATTTGCAGTATAAGGCGCATGCCGGCTAAACAGTAACAAGAGCCCCGGATCATATCTCTGCTTCTTTTACTAACATGTGCTTTTTCATGCGGAGAACTGCCAGTATCATACCTCGTTTTCATACTCGGAATGTCGTAGCACTAGTGTGACGTCATGGCAATCTGCTACGGGTGCTACGGGTAATTAAACAGGTACTATAACTGGGATACTCGGGTACTATAGCTGGGATACTCATTGAGGATGCAAGAAGATGAAATTTTCTGAATTGTATTATAATATTAGGTAGATATTTTTGCCAAGTTGAACCGACAATAGAGCGAAAGGTTGTCCTGGGTTGACGCGGAAGGAACTCATGACGGCATATAGTCGACTTCGTTTGTCAGTGGCAACTGCATTTACTTCTATAAGAACAGAGCGCAGGTCAGCCAT
The DNA here is from genome assembly GCF_004022145.1 of Paecilomyces variotii. Taxonomy (NCBI): domain Eukaryota; kingdom Fungi; phylum Ascomycota; class Eurotiomycetes; order Eurotiales; family Thermoascaceae; genus Paecilomyces; species Paecilomyces variotii. The sequence continues at coordinate 388,198 of NW_021167154.1, forward strand.
CATATCTGCGGCCTTTAACGAGGACCAGCTTTCAATCCTGTCCGGAGGAGATACGTACTCCGCAGCTCTTGCAGGTACAGTTATTGCCACACGAGCAATTCTGGGGACCGCTGCAGTTACACTGTTGTCCGCAACCGCAAGCCATGGTGGGATTGGGAGTTCAAATGATCAAGATATATATAGAATCTTTGAGATCGATGATGGTTTGGTAGCTCGAGTATTGCGTGCTTGAAGCTGAATGTTAGATCAGCGAGGACCTTCTGAGAGCCCTTATTTATATTCGACCGGGAGCGCCACTTCAGACGCTTTGCTTGGCTCGGCGGCATCACCATGGCGTCAGGACCGTAGAAGTTGTCATCCCTACGTGGCGTGGATACAGAGAGAACGAACGCGGATGCCATGGATTTTTCTATGTGGTCTTCACTTTTAGATTTATTATGGCGTATTTTGTATTCATTGGAGGCGACTCTAGCAGTCGAGGAAATTGTTTCCTATTGGCTGGGGACTTTAGCTTCATATCTATCCTCTTCGCTACGCATAAACAGTAAGAAAGTCGCTATTTCTTCATATTAATAGGTATGCGGAGAATGTTACTCTTTGCCGTCTATTATTGATGTCTTGCGTATTGGATAGATATCTTCCGAATGAACGGATACTTCACTCCATTTCCTGTCGTTTTGAGAGATTACATGCTGTTGTCTTTGAATTGCGCATAATACAAGACAAAGCCTTTGGATGCGTCTCGAATATAAGAAAAGGTGATTAGGATGTCGTGCCAGAGGTATCTGCACTTGCTTTCTTGGTTAAGTAAGGAGCATGAGCACATGTTCTTCCGCTATATAGCATCATCAACGCCGTCTTCATCCACTGTTATTATGAGTTATTTCTGCGTACTGGAACCTATTGAACCGTCTCGCCAGTAACGCTTAGACCCTTGAATTATCGATTGGAGCCCTTTGTCTCCTAGACTCTTTGCCTAAATAGGAAGCGGCCTGCCGACTCAGCACATCCTACTTCCTAGTCACTAGGAGAAGCTCGAAGTCTTTCTAACTGACTGTGCGTGAGGCTAAGCCGTGAAGGTTCCTATCCAAGATTCCATGGTAGGTAGGTACCTACTTAAGTATCTAGGTATCCTACTAGGTCCACAGGCCTAAAATATCATGTTGTGTTAGGTAGTTAAGAGAAGTTACGTGATCCTGAATTCAGTTACAGTACATAATAAGAGTCTTATTGTGAATAGATACTTTATATGTTCTATATATGTCAATGTCAAGTCTATAATCATTAATAATGCTTGGTATCTAGACAACTATCCTAATGATGCCTTTGAGACCAAGTGATGGAAATGAAGCTGATATAACTAACAGCAGTCCTAAAATTAACTAGCTTAGTCTACCACAAACTGGTACTGGATAATACGACATATCTACAACACAGTACACCCACTTACATTCATCCACTTTCTTATCTCTTAACTGAACCATTTTCTTCTTCAGTCACGCCCATCCATCTCGATTTGACTCCACTATGGAGTCTATTCATGATGACCAGATACTAAAACGAGCTCTCCTAAGGGACAAGTACACCCAGGTGGTGTCAAACCTACTCAAGGAACTGAACTCCCAGGCAAAGACAGCTTATGCACATGATGAGCTCACTAATCTTGGGGTTTCTCTTGGATGCTTCGACCCGTCCGATCATATATTCCTCGATTCCAAAGCGTGCCTTTTCAAGCCTCTGTCCTTGAAGGAGTTCAAAGAGTACTCTCTTCTCGAATCCGAATTGAATCAAGGCGCTTGTAGATACTATTACTTGCGATTTGATAAGATATAGACGACCCCGCGAAGGAAAAAAATGCATCCTCTTCCAGTATTATGTGGGATAGAGCAAATCAAATTTTCGAATACTTAGATACCGGTTACACCAGCTTGCGTAAGAAGAGCGTTGACAATCTTGACTTTTTCGACGAAGTCTCTGGATGGGACCAGATCAAGTAAGCTAGAATCGAATTATCTGCAAGATAGATATATTATACTGATACACAGGTTTAATAACGCAGACATGATAATTCGTTTCTCGATGGAGGAAAGGGACTATTGCTTGGCCTTCGCGAGGGCAGAGATATTCCAAGATGGGGTTGTAAGGCTGAGCGCGAATGGCAGGAAGACTATGAAGACCCAAGGACAATTCGCCCACATATAATGCTCATCATTTGCACTGGAGCGGAGGCCAAAGATAATGAATTACTTTTTGGCGAGCTAGGGCCTATCGCGCAAGCAATCCGAAACCGTCTAAGGCAGAAGGAATTTGAGAAGACATCCCTCTTCCCGGTATATTTTAACTAATTTTCCTTCTTCAGACCAGCATATATGCTAATCATCTACTCTAAACTCGATAGGTGCTGGCCGTTTCGCTTTTTGGGCCACGACATGGGCGTCTCCTACAAGCCAATTTCAACAATTCCAGTATCCTAGAAGTCCGTTCCTCGCCTATCTACAGCTTCATACGCAAAGACAGCGCACCATTCGAGCTTTTTCTTCGCTACTATGCCTGTGAACCTCTGGATGGTCCAGAGTATGAGTTCAGCGACGATACCCAGACCCATCAGTATGTTTCCCCACAACCCGGATCCGACATTGAAAACATACCCCCCCAAGGAAAGCGATACTTCATCTGCTGAAGAACCATAAAACCGACATGTTCCTATGCTGATAAGAAGAAGTTCCACAAGGCAGGACCGACGAAAGGACCTTGCGTTCCGTTTGCGACCGAGACAGTTATGGGGATAGCCGACAACTGCTTTGCAATAAGTGTCTCGATTGCAATTGTGGATATCAGCGATCTAAGTATTTCGGGCATTAAATTGGACTGAACCAAGTATCTGAGCATTTCTGGCGATGTTCGTTCAATAGGACCATGTACCCAAGAATAGTTCATAATCACATCTTTTCAACCCAGTGGATGAAGACAGTGTTTGTGATGCCATTTATTTAAAGAAAATACTCCTATCTTATCTTCAAGACACGTCTAAAGGCCTTGTATTTTGCGTAGTTCGAAGACAATCGATACTAGTGGCTCGTGTCAATAAAGTTATCGTGTAGTATGAATGAATCCAGACTCATATTCCTCCGAATTACCCGCCTTCATCCCAAATGGGCCTTGCTGGGTTAGAATATTTACATTAATACCTATAGCTAGTTAGGTAGTTAGTATATCAGTAGATTATAAATTAGCATCACCCCTTCCCCATCAGGATTATATCTAAACATTTCACTCCATGGACCCACCCCCTCGAAATAATATATAAATTGTTAGAGGTCCAGGTAGAGTCTCGACAAACCAGGAGTTCTCCTTTTTGGTCGAGTGGCAGAAAGCCATCATAAATCAATAACATATCCGTGGTATCGATTCTACATATAACTCTATTTGGACCGGATTTGCTGCGTAAAATATTTTTCATCCTCGAGGTTTCCCATATAAGATCTGCAAGAGCCGGAACAGCGACATCCCCGTTAATTGATACCCAACTCTGCAGTAAAGTTGGACAACACTGGGTGGGTACAAGTTGTTCAACCTGGAGTATGCCACATATTGCGGGGGCCCAACAGTCATGCTAGGAAAACAGCAAGTCATCTGCAAGTGGCTTTCCTTTTCGGCGGACACCCTCGGGAGATGATGTCCAGCTGGCCTTGGCCGTTTCAGGCAAGGTCACCACCCAACCTTAGATTTGATACCGGTTGCTCTCAGATGATGTGTTGGAACGGGCCGGTTGGTTGGACAGGATAGGATAAGTAGTCACCGTGGACAAAACATGTTCTGGGGCTCCCTGGGTACTTAGCATTCTTGTCATCGCAGTAGAATGGGATATGTGTGTCAAAAGAAGTCACCGGCTGACCGGAATATTATTACTGTACTCAAAAGGGTAATCAGCAGCGTACCAAGGCACTTTAGTCAACAATTTATCGACTGCTGATCAGATGATTAAATTAACATTCGTGGATGAGACCTTTTAAGACGCGGATCTTCCCGACAAGTCATCCATTCACGGGGCATGTCAGTCAGAGATGGACTGCTATCTTGTTGTACCTGGAATGCGCCAGCGATGTGTTCCTTTATTGTACTCCTCAAAAGAAGACGGTTTCCTTGATAACGATAAGCGGATGGTTGGCGTCACGGCCATGTTATCGCTGACGATCTGGTGCCGTAGGTTGGCGGTGTTTGGTCTGCTTTTATTTAATAGTACTCTGGAGAAGAAACTGCTTGCCCCAGGCAGAAGTGATAGTGTACAATATGAGGAAGGATATTCATCCAGCTGAAGCAACTGGGATTATATAAATATTTTCTGTGGGAGATTTCGTAGATTCAGGATGTTAGAAGTCTCCCGGGTGTCGCAGAGAGGATTATTACTTACAGTTTCGCCCCACGGCCACGGGGGAGTAATAATAAGTTACGCTGGGCGGCCGTACTCTAGGCCAACCACCGACGACTTCGGTGCTCGACTTTCGCTGCTTAACACACCTTTATCGACCCCCTCGTCCTGCTCACTACCGTATCCTACCCCTACGCTCAGCTCCATTCCTTTGATAGTGTACCGCATTGGAGCTTCTGGCCTCTCTTTCGAGCCGTTTGTGTCGTTGTTGCCACTAAATCCCGTCCGTCATCGCCCGCCAGCTTCCTACGCCCAGACGACAGCTCAACTTGCGTCAGATCTCCAGGGAGATAAGCCGCGAAACGAGCACGACCAAAACTGCATACAGAGCTTCAGCTGGGAGGGAGAATCCTGGATAGTTACCTCAGGGAGTGCTGTTATCTCTTTGGACCTCATCGAGAATTGACCGATTCTTGAACTGTGACTGGATCCCGCACGTGGGACATCGCTGCGGCGTTAGCAGACATCCCACGACTGCTTCAGGCCTGCTCACCTGGTTCTCTCACAGAGCCAGGACGAAGGGCAGGTCTCCGTCTTCGATCTGGCAAACTCTTCCCCGTATATACCCACCTCAGCCGCCTCCGACCGCCCTCATCTTCCTATCACCATAGATTCTGCTGCGTCTCCTCGTCAAAGAGACGCCCAGGACTCAGCTGCAGCTCCCGCTTCTTCAACGGAACGTGGTGTCGAGTCTGAGTCTCTACGAACTACTGTCGACAGTAGATATACTGTTTCATCTGATTCACGGTCGTTACGAACTTCCAACCGCCGCCGTCGCCGCCGTTCATCACCCGACCCCTCGGACAATACCACTGCGGGGGAAGGAAGCTTACAGTGGGAGCAAGACAGAAGCGGGGCTGCTTCTGAAGAATACAATATCAATCAACAATATTCCCGTGAAGAGGGGCGTTCGCGGTCTCCCAAGCGCAGGCGTTTGGCAAATATGCGACCCGATGGTGAAGTATCGACAAATTCGAATGGCTTCTCACAGACGTCCAACGGCCTCGCAGCATCACCACTAAGCAAGTCCTCCATCTCGAGCTCTCTGAATGGCCGCTCACTGTCTCGAAACACATCGAACGGACAACCGCAAGCGAACGGATCATCTAAAAAGTCTTCAAGTGCACCGTCATATTTTGGTCATGATCGGGAGGAGGTGACAAGAATTCTAATTCAGAGTTTATACGATCTGGGCTACAATGAATCTGCCGATACATTGACTCGAGAAAGTGGTTATCAACTGGAAAGTCCTGCTGTAGCTGCCTTCAGGAGTGCAATTCTGGATGGACAGTGGACAGACGCCGAGAACATATTGATCCGCTCTTTCCGCCGTGACGGTAGCAGTGGTGCTGTAGGTGATAGTGATGGCCAGATTCAGAATGAACCAAGACTAGTCTTGGCGGAGAATGCAGACAAGAACGAAATGTTGTTTTGCCTCCGGCAACAAAAGTTTCTCGAGCTATTGGAAGCGCGGGATCTTGGTGCAGCATTAATGGTCCTTCGTCAAGAGCTGACACCACTCAATTATAATATCCCCCAGCTCCACGCTCTTTCAAGGTGAGATTAGATTCGATGGGTCTGTCGTCACTCTTGCCTTAGGAGCGTATACTAAGCGGTCTTTTCATATAGTCTCCTCATGTGCCCCGCCGAGCATTTGCATGAACAAGCCGGTTGGGACGGACCTTTGGGTCCCTCTCGAGAACGATTATTGTCGGAATTATCAAGTGAGTTTTATACCTTCAAAGTCAAGTGTTTCATCGCATAAATGCTAAGCAGCACCAGAGTCCATATCACCATCGGTTATGATACCGGACCACCGTCTCGCTGTGTTGTTGAACCATGTAAAGCAGAGCCAGATCAACCAGTGTCTCTATCACAATACTGCTGCGGCTCCCTCACTTTATTCCGATCATATGTGTGACAGGAATGATTTCCCGCTCCGCGCTACTATTGAGCTGAGCCAGCATTCCAACGAAGTCTGGTACTGTGAATTTTCTCATGATGGCACGAAACTAGCAACAGCAAGTCGAGATCACAGCGTCATAATCTACGATACTGCTACATTTACTGTTTTGCACAGATTCGTGGAGCACGAAGGGCCGGTAGCTCATGTGAGTTGGAGTCCAGATGACACAAAATTAATTGCGTGCTCTCAGGACAAAAAGGCTCGAGTATGGAATGTAGAGGTAGGTGTCACCATTGCCCCTATTTCTGAACGCAAAGCTTACGGTTCCTTTGTAGACGGGACTCCTTCTTCTCACCATCGACCACCACAGCGAGCCAGTAACAGCGGCAGCTTGGGCTGCAGATGGACAGTCTTTTGTAACAGCATCTCTTGATCTCACGTCGTCGCTTTGTCACTGGAGTATTGGAGGTGATCCATTGTACAGGTGGCCTGGGGCTTTCCGAGTCCAAGACTGTGCCATAACGCCAGATGGGAGACGGTTAATTGCGGCTGATGTCGATAAGAGAGTCCATGTTTACAACTTCTCAACACACGAAGAAGACTATTGCTTATCTTTGAAGAGCAAGCCAACATCTGTCACTGTTAGTCATGACTCGAGGTATATGCTGGTCAACCTCGCGGAGGGGCAGATACAACTTATCGATATTGAGACCACGGACGTTATACGACGGTTCCGAGGGCAGAAGCAAGGCGAGTATGTTATCCGAAGTACTTTCGGCGGTGCGGCGGAAAATTTCGTTGTCAGTGGTAGTGAAGGTAAAATATTTAATCTTCCAGTTTCTCCATGTTCTAACTTGGTGCAGACGCTCGAATATACATTTGGCACAAAGAAAATAGTACCCTCGTGGAGACATTAGAGGGTCACTTGTCCGGTTGTGTCAATGCAATCTCGTGGAACCCCGCCGATCCCGGCATGTTTGCCTCCGCCGGCGACGACCGAATAGTTCGAATGTATGTTAGCCATGTCTCCATCTAACGATCCTTCAGTATTAACACGATTTAGCTGGACACGGGAACCTCCGAGTGACGCAGCAGCAGGGAAACGCAGAATACCTTCGTCAAACGGGTTTGCGCGTACAAGCGCGTTGCGATCGACGACGAGTCTTTAACCCGGAAACACTCATAATCAAGTCATTCCATGTAGCTTCGTTCTGCCGTCTTGCATCATCCGGAGAGAATCATACCCAAGATTTCTTCTTTTTCCCTGAAAACATCGGGTCTCTTCTGCATTTTAGACATATTTTCCTCATCTGTGACTTGGCCCCTTGCAATGTTCATGCGCATTTTTGAGAAAGACAGCGGAGTGGACCCTCTCTCATTTTGGCACACAAACATATCACACCCATTTCTAGGTCCTTGCATCACTGGTCATTGAACAAGTCTCACCATTTTTCATGTTGTTTGTTATGCGAATTGTTCATCATCGGGTCGTGGTGAAACTGGTTGCGAGGCTAACTTACGGTGGCGGAGTGCGGTCCTGTGTCTTGCTTTTCCCTTACTCCATTTACTCTGAGTATTTACCAGCAATTACGTCTGTTCGTATGTCTTTTTCTTTTAACCTCCGGTCTTTCATCGAAGATAAAATCGAGTAATGCATCGTCGTTCAGGTATACGTACGATATTAACTGGAAATGGTATCACGGCGAGAAGAAGTCTGCATGATTCATTACCACTTCAGTTATCTTCCACGCCGAACAGGATGAAAATAAAACAAAAGTCTCAATATATCATTTCTCTCATTCATACGGTAACTCATAATGGAGCTCTGATTAGGCTCTCAGAAACACGCCAAGTGGACGACTGATGTCCATAGTTCATGCCATTATTTGGAAAGTGAAAATTAACAATATCCCACTAGATAATTTGAAGAAAAGGCCGAAAGGCCCTTCGGTTTTGCTGTTTGATGGATATTGAAAAGCTATAGCTGTTGCGGCAAGAAAGCGAAAAGGTGGATGTTAGCTTTGCTGGTTTGGATTTGGAATGAGTTGTGATGATAGGAACGGGGAGACTCACCAATTTGGTATTTTTCCCATTTCCTCCACGCTTGTACCGGCCTTCCCTGTTGTTTCTTGTTTCTGGCTATGCTATGATGCAGCCAGAGAACGCAATGTAACCATCTCTGGCCCTAAGATGGATTTTATCCATTGCCCGCTTGATGCTAGTTGCCCAGGAGGATCCCGCTTTCGACACGGGAGACTAAGAAAAGGTCTTGTAACAGGTGAGGAGAAAGAACATTCCGTGCAATAAGAGTCCTCCATTAAGACAGCAGATCCGCGACTATGGATATGTTAGTTAAGAATGTACGGGGTAGCTGCACGTTTAATGAGGATGACTGACCATTCATAGGCATCTCATCAATCTGAGTAGAGTAGTACAACTCGATGTCTCGGAGGATTCTGACATCCTCGCTAGTGACGAAGTTGATGGCAACACCCTTCCGGCCGAATCGACCGCTTCGACCAATTCTGTGGATGTAGTTCTCACGGTTGCTGGGTAGGTCGTAGTTGATGACAAGCGATACCTGTTGCACGTCGATACCACGGGCCCAGACGTCGGTCGAAATGAGCACTCGAGAGTTGCCCTGTCTGAAGTCCTGCATAATACTGTCACGTTCCTTCTGCGGCATCTCTCCGTGCATGCTGGAGACAGTGAAGTTTGCCTCGCGCATCTTGTCGGTAAGCCAGTCGACCTTGCGGCGAGTGTTGCAGAAAATAACGGCTTGAGTGATCGTCAAAGTGTCGTAAAGATCACAAAGAGTATCAAACTTCCACTCCTCCTTCTCGACAGCAATGAAGTACTGCTTGAGACCTTCGAGTGTCAACTCATCACGCTTGACCAGAATGCGCACTGGATCCGTCATGAATTTGGTCGTCATATCAAGGACGTCGTAAGGTAAAGTAGCGGAGACAACGACAACCTGAGTTGCAGGAGGCAGGTAACGGTACACATCATAGATCTGCTCACGGAAACCACGGTTCAAGAGTTCGTCTGCCTCATCGAGGACTAGCATCTTGATGTTGCGAGTGCGCAGGTGGCGGCGACGGATCATATCTGCAACTCTTCCGGGGGTTCCAGAGACGACATGTTGTCCATATTCAAGCTTTCGAATATCCTCACCGACATTAGTTCCACCGATACAGGCGTGGCATTGGACGTTCATGTAGTCTCCCAAAGCCATCACGACGGACTGAATCTGGGTAGCAAGTTCGCGGGTAGGAGATAAGACGAGAGCTACAGTTTCGATAAGTATACACTATACATGCAGAGTCGCAAGATATCTCTTACCTTGAGTCTCACGGACAACGGTGTCAATGACTTGCAGGATACTAATTGAGAAAGTCGCCGTTTTACCGGTACCAGACTGTGCTTGCGCAATAGTATCGCGACCCTTGCAAATCTGAACGATTGCGCGAGACTGGACAGCGGATGGCGATTCATAACCATACGCATAGATACCGCGTAGTAGGTTCTCCTTCAAGTGCATGTCCTCGAAGGTCGGAGCAACCGTGACCTCCTTGGAGGTCGTAAACTCCATCCTATCTATACCAAATGTCAGCCTTGAACTGCAAATGGGCACGACCACCAGTAGCTTACCATCAGCCTTGCGATCAATACCGTCCGCCATCTTGAAAGTGCTTAAGTAACGGTAAAGAGGAGGAGAAAAGATCTGTTAATGAGATAATGGTATCAAGTGAGCTGTTCGTTTCTCCAGAACTCCTCGCGACGACTTTTTGTCTGGTCCGAGCGCCACCCGCTATCGTCACGTGAGAAGCTTTCTCGGAAAAGCTGTCGCGCAGGTCGCCCGGTAAGTGGCTACTTGCGATCTCTAAGCACGAACAATCCAGTTGCGCAGCAAGATCTCAACTGGCCTATTGTTCATCATGTTACTGGAAGATCAAAGATTCATCCACGAGGATTTGGAGAGGCTCGAGCAGGGGATCAGCGATCGCGTTTCTGAAGAACCCCGAAACGTACGTTGTTGCTTAACATCAACCTCAACATAACCTTCAAATTTGCTAACAGTTTCTGAGCAATAGATTCGGGAACGCTTGAATCGCGACCACGAAATCGCCGGCTTTTTAACGCGCATTGAGGAGCAGTCGCAAAGACTCCTCGACATCTACAAAGATGCAGAAGGACTGAGAGAGAAAGAGATACAGGCTATCTCAACGGGTGATCCATTCGAAGAGTTCTACAAGCGTCTGGACGAGATCAAGGACTTCCACAGACGATACCCGAACGAGCCAGTGGAAAATTTGGAACGGGCTTACAAGAGGCGGCAACCAGGAGAAGAAAATGGGTTCGGGTCTGGGGTTGAGAACATGTTCACTGGAGAAGAAGCCTTTGGTCAGTTTCTGGATCTGACTGAAAACCACGAGGAATACCTAAATTTGCCGGGCGTTAAGCGTCTTACTTATATACAATACCTCGACGTGTTCGATGCTTTTACTCCGCCGAAGCTCCCCGTCAAACGAAGCAACAAAGTGTCAGATAGGTACTTTAAGTACGTGGGCGGCCTGGCAAGTTACTTGGAGAGTTTTATTAAGCGAGTGCGCCCCCTTCAGGACCTCGACAAGCTTTTTGCCAGCTTTGATGAGGAGTTTGACAAGCAATGGAATGCCAACGAGATTCCTGGTTGGGGCGAAGAGAAGCCAGCGGATGGCGCCCAGGGACCGAAGACCGAAGGCACTGGAGAAGGAATATGGTGCGCAGATTGCGAAAAGGAGTTTAAGAACGAGAACGTCTACAGAAATCACCTCACTGGCAAGAAACACATTCGAGCAGCAGAGGCTCGAAAGTCTCAAGGACCCGGCGACGCAAAGGTTGTCTCTAGTGGTGTTGTAAACTCTGCCGCGCAGAGATTGAAAGAGAGGGCAATTGCGGAGCGTGAGCACCGTATCCGGTCCTTGGCCCAGGCTCTCGACTCGGAGCGACAAGCGACACGAGTCAATGTGGAGCGGAAGCAAGGTATGACCGAGCGTGAGCGCCAGATGGAACTCGAAGCTTTGTTCGCAGAGTCGGAGCAAACTGGGCGTCGAGAAGACGAGTCAGACGAGGAAGCTGATGAGAAGATTTATAACCCCCTGAAGTTACCGCTGGCTTGGGATGGCAAACCCATTCCTTACTGGCTCTATAAGCTCCATGGTCTTGGGGTCGAGTTTCCCTGCGAGATTTGTGGAAATTTCGTATACATGGGTCGACGTGCCTTCGACAAGCATTTCTCAGAAGCTCGACACATCTATGGGCTCAAATGTCTTGGAATCACATCGCAGACCAATCTTTTCCGCGAGATTACTAGGATCGAAGATGCTATTCAGTTGTGGGAGAAGCTAGAACAGAATCGAAAGAAAGAAAGAGACTCCCGTGAGAATGTGGTACAAATGGAAGATGCTGAAGGCAATGTCATGCCTGAAAGAATCTATCTTGAGTATGTTGTCCTCTTTCTTACCTTATATCTTTTGCCACGTGTCATGCTAACTAGATTGCAGTCTTCAGAAGCAAGGTATTCTTTGAGAGACGACTCCCTCTCCGCTTTCAACCGTGTAAGCTGTGTTTACTGTTGGCGGATATGGATCTTAGGCACTGGGACGGAGTTTGGCGATCATGGTCTTTGGACAAGGTGGCGCTTGTCATGCTGCGCACTGAAAGCATGTTACGATTGCGACCAACGCAGTCGCCTTTTCAGTAATGTATTCTATCTACTTACATGAATGCAGAAATGCTGCTATCCCGAAATTAGACAGCTACAAAAATGATCTAGACCGGCGTGAATATTGATATTACCGCTATATAAGTGTAAATGAGCGCACGTGACCAGGCGTTCCATGGACGCGTCTCCGTCTGGCCCTAATAAAGTCTCGCGTCTGCCGTGTCCCGCACCATTCTCCTGGAAACCCTCACTGTTAACAGAAAATATCAAGTGTCCAAGGCCTTCCTAAGTTCTCTTAGTGTCTATATATATATCTTGTTCCAGCCTTGGGTGTTGTGTGCACCTCATTTGAATCAACATATTGTATTCGTCAGGTCACGCAGCTAGAACAGCCGCAGAGCATACATTGGTCGTGCCGAGAGCATGGAATGGGATTCAAATTCTCTTTCTTGTGCGACTTACTCTCCGACCTCGAAGCTAACAGGATAGTGAAGGCGTCCACTGCAGCACGAAGCAGAGACCCCGATATTTCGACTATAGATTCCTGGTTCAAGCTTCACCGTAGACAGATCGCTGAGAAGGACACGGATCTTTTGGCCCTCCTTTCCTGTTTCTTTCCAGAGAAACGAACGGACAGAGTCTACTGGCTCCAAGATGCCTCGCTGGCGAGAGTCATTGCTCGATGCCTTCTATTAGGTGTCTCGAGAAAAGAAGAGCTCGACAGCTGGAGAGCCAGCGGAGGCAGTGACCTCGGCCAATGTGTTGAGAACGTGATGCGGCAAGCTGAAAATTATGTCCCAAATGGCCGGGAACTCACACTGGAAGAAATCGATGCTGCTATGGACAAGCTTGCCTCCAGATGTCGGTTTTCTGGGCCCCGACTACGCAGACAGCACACAGCAGTCGACGTTGAGGACACACTTGGACCCCTCTATCGGAGGGTGAGCAGTAGGGATGCAAAATGGCTTACTCGCCTGATACTTAAGTCTTATTGTCCGGTCATGTTACCTGGAAAATTCATCCTGCATAAGATCCATTTCCTCCTGCCTCACCTCCTTCTCCTACAGGATTCGTTCGAAGCCGCTGCGGGTATGCTAAGCACCAGTCCACTCAATTGCTTCCAGCCATGCCCAGAACCTGGAGTCGCTAGGTTACTGTGTGAAAACGCAATCCAGTATCTAATTCCACGGATCGGGATCAAGGTTGGCCGGCCTGACTTTTATAAAGCAAGAAGCATCAAACACTGTTGCCAGATGGTCGGCCGACGAAGAATGAGCGTCGAGCGAAAATACGATGGAGAGTATTGCCAAATCCATGTTGATCTTTCCCAGCAGCCAGACTGCATACAAATATTTTCTAAGAGTGGCAAGGACTCGACGATTGACCGAATTGGTATTCATAACGTGATCAAGCAATGTTTACGGATGGGACAGCGCGATTGCATTTTCTCGCGGCGATGCATTCTAGAAGGAGAATTACTTGTCTGGAGTGACAGGGAAGAAAAAATATTGGAGTTTCATAAACTAAGAAAACACATAACACGTTCTGGAGCGTTTATTGGAACGGATAGCGATTCACAGTGAGTCGTGCTTCGCCGCAAGACGTTTGAGTCCCGATTAACCGATTTAGGCCACGACCTTACGAACACTTAATGATCATGTTTTACGATGTCCTATTATATGACAATGATATCTGTCTGGCGTGGCCCCATCGGGAACGGAGACTTCTTCTTAAGAAGCTTATTGCACAGATACCAGGCCGGGCCGGAATTGCAGAGCAGGAAGTCATAGACTTCTCTCGTAGCGACAGCAAAAGCTGCCTTGAAAGGACCTTCGCTCGAGGGATAGCGCAGCGATGGGAGGGTTTTGTGCTCAAATGTTGCGACGAGCCCTACTTTCCGATACTTGCAACAGACATGGACCAGACGTTTGGACGCTGGATTAAACTCAAGAAAGACTATATACCAGGACTTGGTGACACCGTTGATCTTGTGCTTATCGGTGGGGGGTACAATTCCCGAGATGCTAGTGCTCTGAAGGGCATTCAAGGTTTACTATGGACTCATTTCCATGTCGGATGTCTTGAAAATAAGAATGCCGTCTCTCAATTTAACGCACTCCCTAAGTTCAGGATCGTTGATGTGATCGATCATCACTCCTTGAGTCAAAAGTTTATGCATCTTCTGAATTCTATCGGCCGATTTCGTGCTTGCGAACCGGACTCGAATTCTGCATTTATTGTGCAAAAAGGCCGTACAGACCTGCCCGACATGGATGCCGCCTTTAAGGTCCCGTTTGTAGTGGAATTGCTGGGAAGTGGGTTTGATAAGCCCTCGAATGCTTCATATTTCACGCTTCGCTTTCCACGGGTCCTAAAGATTCACGTTGATAGGGCCTTTGAGGAGACGGTTTCTTTTGCAGAGCTACAGGAGCTGGCAGAAAAGGCCCGCTCTGTCCCAACTGATGAGCTATTGCAGGAGACGGCCACCTGGAGGAAACGGGTGGAGCATAAAGATAACAGGTCAGAGTACATAGTTGACAGGTCTCAGGATACGACTGTGTCACGCTGCTCAACGCCTTCCGCGGCTTCTATCTCACCATCTTCCGTCTCACCGTCTTCCAGGCAGGTATTGAGCACTAGTCCAAGCTTCCCCCGCCATTCATTAGTTACACACAGCCCAGGCACTAGTCCTCTGTGTCAAAAGATACAAACAACATGGGAGCGCTCACGCGCGCGGCCTGTTATAAAGCGCCGTCTTTCCAGTGCTTTCCAAGATGTTTCTGAAGAGGGTCATCAGCGGAAGAACCAAAAAATATCTCATGCCTCCGAACAGGATATCGTCATTTTCACAGACAATAGTCAAGTCTCTCTACAGGCCCAGCAGACAACTCCTCTATCAAGTTGCGCTTTGACTTCCCTTGATAACATACAGCCACGGAAGGACAGTGCAGATTTAGGGAGCCGTGGTTCAATCATGATGGCATCGGTTCAGGATGAGAATTCAGTTTCACAGCGGGCTACTTCACATCAACTTCATGACAAGACGGAAGTAATCGAACGGAATAGATCCACTGTCGTACAGGAAACAGGAACAGTCAGTGTCCCACAGAATCCTGATAAAGCGATTCCCGTCAAGATTTGCCTCAGATCACCGCTCACTACGATTCCTATTTATATTGGTCGATCCCTCTCTTCAAACTTAGATGGGAGGAACCATATACCAGAAACACGAGAATGCCGAGTCACCTCCGATGCGTGCCACTTCATTGACGAACTAGTCAATACGAAGACCCGACAAGCTTTGACTAGATCGAACCCTGCTGCAGCTTCTGCGAATGTTGCGCTAGGGGTCGTTTTTGTCGACATCAACCGCCGGAAAAGGCTTCTTGATGAGATATCGACTATAAGCACCGAGCTTGCGACCCGCATATCGACCACCCAGCAGGAGGTACCTTCCAAAGGTCATCTCTTTGTGCTAGATTGGCGACTTCTGAAAGACAGAACAGACATCGAATCCAGCAGATTTTGTCTCAGACAGACATGGAAACAAATAGCTATGGATCACTTCCATTCATGCATCACATGGGACCACAATCTCAGCCCAGGGAATGTAGATAGACTCCAGGTTGAAGCACAGGGCCCGGCGGAACCGAGATACTCATTGGCCGGGCAAACAGGCATGGCTCCCGGAGGCGATAACAAGGTTAGCACTACTATCCACATGGCGTGGGATTGCACTATGCTACAAGGTCTCGGGGAGTTCCTCTCCATTGAGCCTCTAGTCCATGTAAATGGTGACCTCTATGTGGACACCAAGGCCTCTGTCTGAGACCTTAAATTGCAAAGTCGTCCAGCAGTGTCCATCATTGCTTTTCCACCAGAAAGCATCCATATACCCCTCCATTGTGCCTTTATCCACGTACCCTTTCATCCATTTGTTATACCCATTACCAAACTCTTCCAGATTTGGTTCTTCAATTGGTTCCTGAGCTTTGTATTTGCATACAAAATGCGCCATGCTTTCTCCAGAGCTTCTACTTTTCTTAAAAGTAAGAGGACTGTTCAGCATATGAGCGAATGATGTGGTGTATACATTTTACACCGTTGGAAAGGTCTTAGCACATCTGAGAATATCCTATTTGAACCGCTTATTGAAACCCTAGCGAGTAAAACGCCCTTGACCATATGCCCAGGATATCATACAATGAAAGTAGTGCCAGTGCATTCTGTCCTTAACCCCCTCCTTCACGCCTTGCTCTGACATCTCTCATTAAGGCTTTTGCTTCCTCGACCTCTACTCCGTCCTGACATAATTCTCCGGCCAACTGATCGGCGCGGTCGAGGTCGCCGTGTCTGAGTGCCCAGCGCGCGAGCCACAGTCGAGCTTTGGAAGTCGTAGCCGTAACGCCAGTGCCACCAACAGCTTCATTTTCCTCGTCTTCGTCGTCGTAGAGCTTTCCGCGACGGCGACGGCTGCGCCCAGTTTCATCTCCCGATTCAGTTTCCGCGTCGGAGTCGTCATCAGCATCCTGATGGATGACTTCACCGCTCTCTTGCTGCAGCGTGAGCTCCATGTATGCAGCAGCTTCTTCCTCGTCCTCTAGGCGTTCGTAGAGGGTTGCGATCTGATATAGGGTTTCTGGATCCAGGATCTTTCGACCCGGTCCGCCTTGTGAGTCACCTGGTTCATAGTACGAGCCGGCGACGAGAGCGCGTTTAAGTGCTTTTATGCTCTGCTCGACACGGCCCATCTTGGCGTAGCATGATCCCACCGCCTGCCACATCTTAGGATCGTATGGTCGGAGAGCTGCAGCGCGTTGGTAGTAGAAGAGAGCGTAGAAAGACATATCCAGGACTTCATATGCCTGGCCCAGACCATACCAAGCGCGGTAGTCCTTGCGATTGACATCCACAGCGCGGCGGTATGACTCGATGGCGGCGTGGGTGTTCTTCATTTCGATGTATTCGTGGCCCATAAGCGTCCACGCTGACAAGAAGTTGCGGTCTAAGGTTAGGGCACGACGGAAATACATGACCGCTTTCTCGTGTTCAGATTTAAGGGAATAGTAGTTGCCCACAACGCAGCATGTCTCTGGACGGAACTTGTCCGTTGCGGTTGCGAGTTGAGCAATGAAAGCAAGCTGTGGTCGAGCTCCCATAACGTAAAGGATATTCGAATAGTGATCTAGACTGTCAAGACGATGGGGTTCTGCTATGAGAATGTCGGAAAATAGGTGTGATGCTTCCTCGAAGTCTGCTTCGAATAAGCGCAGGAATTTGAATGTAAGCGAACAGACGTACCTTTAGAGTGATAATAAAGGAGAGCTCTTTGAGTCTTTAGAAACGAGCTGTTGGGGAAAATAGATTCGAGTTCTGTTAATGTCTGGTGAGTGTCTTCCGTTGCTTGATACAGCTCTTGGCTGCAGTAGCAGTGGAATATGAGGGTCATGATATTTTGCGGCAGCAGATCAGCTACCTGCCTGAGCTGTTGGACAGTTAGCACCCAGATAGGCATGAAAGTATCCAAGAAACATACATCTTCCGTCTTGGACAGCAAATCATTCAATTCCTGCCAGGCTCCCCAGTGGAAAGGATATAGATGAACACTGCGTATCAACCATTTTTTGGCCTCCTCTTCGTTTTTGCCTTTCAATAAAATGACGCCGTAGAGGTATTCCAGCCACCCTTGGCCACGGTCTTCCAAACCCCCTTCCCTTCTTTCTGCAAACCACCCCTCCAGACCCCTAGCGAGCTCTGGCAGTTCACGGTTGACAGTCATGCCGCCATCTGCGGGCCCTAGTACCATTTCCGTCTCTTCATCTTTGCGCTTTTCTCCTGCGAGGTATTTCGCGTACAAGGCGAGGAACAGCGACTTTTGACTCAAGCGGGGATACGGATTCCTGGTGTTGGTATTTGCCTTCAGACCAGCAAACGGAGACGCCTTTGTCTTCCCTTTCTGCGGTGTCAGGGACGTTCGCGATTTCGTGTTTGGAGAGACAGATGAGAGAGGTACAGTAGGTATCGTCGGAGGAAGGAAGACGGCCGCGCAGCGGTCGTATTCACGAGTGTCAAAGTAGGACTTTGCGAGAAGGTATTTATGTGCTTCCTGAGCTTCGAGTGTAGCTTCTAGAGGATCTTGGTTGCGAAGAAATGGGTTACTGGGAGCTGTGGGAGGCTCCGCAAGGTCCATGGGCGAATCGGGGTCAGTCTCGGAATCGTCGACGGGTAATAGAGAATCTAGCATCTCAGCAGCCCTAGAATATGCCATCAATATTGCACAGCCGCTCAAGAACCGTGACATATTACCATTTGGCTGACTGATACAAGCAGCGCTCCGAACACTTGATGGCCGCATCCTCCAGGCGATGCCGTAGATCCCTGATGTTATCCTCCGTAAAGGTGACTGCCATAATCGTTTCTGAGAACCAAACTGGCTCTCTTACCCAGGATACACGCGAATCGGTCTGTGGGACTTTCTTTCTCTGATGACCGGACGGACTGGACTGGTCGTCAATCGGAGCTGTCGACTGTCGAACTTAGGACTCAGCAATTGGGGAATCCAGGCTGGAACAATTCGTCAACATCCTAGGCTCAAAAATAAGCAATATGTCAGTGATCGTAATTGTATATGGTGCGAGCTTCTTATTCGCAGGAAACAGGATCTAGATTGCGTTAATATCCAGTCCACGCGTGTCTCCGGAGCCATGCAGTTGGACGCGACAGCAGAATACTTAGAAAGCAGTCACGGGGTGAGCGTCAGTCGACATACCAGCCATATCAATTATCCACAGTCAATTGAGCCCCGGAAGCACTTTTAGAACAATAAATGGAGAAGCGTCAAGAGACCGTCGGCTTCGCAGTAACTGCTCACCTAGATACTGTGAAGCGCGAACCAAATCCGCGGGCAAACAAAGCAAACACTCGACGCGGGGTTATCGACTTGGTGTAACTAGAGAATCTTACTTAGAATTGTGCTGCCTCGCCCCCTTTTCTGTCCGTCATTAACCGTCATCAACGGAGGTTTACTTCTCTTTTCCATTCTTCCCAGCCCGGTTCGACTGTGCTTCTCAAATATGGCGACTACCGTCAAGCGTGCGGACTTCGAGGCGGTCTTCCCCTCGTTGGTGGAGGACCTCAAGGAGGCTGCGAAGAAGTACAATGTGCCGGAGAACGCTCTCCAGTGGTTTGAGAAGGTTAGCTAGTAGTTCAGTTGCTTTCTATGTCAACTGTTTATGCTAACGAGATATCTTAATTGCGCAGTCCCTCAATGTCAACACTCCTGGCGGCAAGCTGAACCGTGGTCTCTCCGTTCCGGATACCGGCCTGGCTCTTCTCAAGAAGCCCCTGACAGACGAGCAGTTCAAGCACCTCAGCATGCTGGGCTGGCTCACGGAGCTTCTGCAGGCCTTCTTCCTCGTTAGTGACGACATCATGGACAGCTCCATCACTCGACGTGGCCAGCCCTGTTGGTACCGCCAGGAGGGCGTGGGCATGATCGCAATCAACGACGCTTTCATGCTGGAATCCGGTATCTACATCATTCTCAAGAAACATTTCCGTTCGCACCCCGCGTACGTCGATCTTGTGGAGCTCTTCCATGAGACCACCTGGCAGACCGAGCTGGGTCAGCTGTGCGACCTGATCACCGCCCCAGAGGACAATGTCAACCTGGACAACTTCTCCATGGAGAAGTACATGTTCATCGTGACCTACAAGACTGCTTATTACAGCTTCTACCTTCCCGTGGCCCTGGCTTTGCACTACCTCCAACTTGCGACGGAGGAGAACCTCCGCCAGGCTCACGATATCCTCATCCCTCTTGGCCAGTATTTCCAGATCCAGGACGACTACCTGGATGCCTTCGGTGACCCAGCAGTCATTGGAAAGATCGGTACTGATATTCAGGATAACAAGTGCTCGTGGCTGATCAATCAGGCACTGCAGAGAGCCACACCCGAGCAGCGCAAGACGCTCGACGCCGCCTACGGTCGCAAGGACCGTGAGCTCGAAGCCAAAGTCAAGACCATCTTCAATGAGCTGCAGCTGGAGCAGGTGTACAAGGACTATGAGGAGAAGACTGTTGGCGACCTGCGGGCCAAGATCGCCGCCGTGGACGAGACTCAAGGCCTCAAGAAGGAAGTTTTTGAGGCATTCCTCGCCAAGATCTACAAGCGCAGCAAGTAAGCGGTTGCTGTCAATGCTTGCTAAATTATACATTCTGCCTGGCATCAATTTATCTTCTATGTTTGATATTTCACTTTTCAGAAAGATATCCCTGCCGGCAAAGCATTCCATTCTCTGTGAGATATTCCCCATACAGTTGTTGTTCGTCCAGGCGTGAAAATAGCATGACGCAGGAAACGGCATATGCATAGAAAAGTGCCGCGGAAATTCATCACAGAATCCATATTTTAATATTTTACTCGCATCCTTTTACCCGGTTGCGTACACCAATATCTTTATTCATAGGACTCGCTCAAAATTGTCTACCCTGGCCATCCAATCTCTTGGAAAAGCCGGCACAAATTCTTTGTCTTCTTCTCCCCACCCGCCAGCCATCATTGCCACAGCCTGCAATAACCCTCCACTTCCGGGAAAATACGGCGTGGGTGCCTTTCCCTCTGATCCTATGGGCATGCCGACGTCGTCAAACTGGAAGTACTCGTCAACCAGATACCTCACGGCCGCATCTACATCGCCTAAACGCACTGAATTCATGGCAAGCATGGGAAAGTCCCAACCCCAACAATCAGTGAAATTCCAAGCACGGGCAACCTCGACCGCAGTGGCAGTGAGAATGGTGCGGTTCAGAATGTCTGGTGCGCAGGACGGTGCGGGAAGCAGGCCGTAGATAGCTGTCAAGGCTGGATGATCCATCACGGTCTGGGGGTCCCTCCACATGTTAGAGATTCCTTCGTAGAGAGTGTAGGTTTCCTCTCCCGTTGGGGACTTGGTGGTGGGAAGCGGTGCGAGATGTGCTGCGACAGTATTCCATGTCTCTGGAACGGTCTCATTCAAGCGCTGTTTCCAAGTGATGGCTGTATCCAGGCCGAATCGCCAGTATGCGAGTTCAAACGTAGGGTTTGTCGTGCTGTTTGGAGGAGTATTTTCTGACGCTGGGTACATGGGCGGACCTAGGTCATAGACTTGGGTTGATTCGTTCCAGAACGCAAATGAGGCCATGAAGTCTGCAGACTCCGTTAAGATATGATCCCATTTCAGCAGAACGGCTTCGCGCTGCGATGGTCGCTGGTGCTGATACTCTGTCTCAGCGAAATAAAACACATGCGGCTGCTGCCATATTAACAGCGAATTTATTTCTCCTGGAGCCGACCGTCCTGTAGGATCGGTCATCTTTCCCCATCGTGCTCCGTCGTAGCCTTGATTCGCTGCGCGCTGGATTGCGGATTGCAAAAATCGGTTGTATACATCTATACTTCTCTCAAGCAGATGCGATTTACCCCATGTTAGCCAATGCACCGAGTGCCACAGGTACATTTCCATATGGAACTTTCCATACCAGCCATTGTTCACGAGGCCAGATTCCTGTGGCGGATCTCCCCCTGCCTCATTGACAGCAAGGAGATATTGTGACAGAATAATCCGTCGTTGAAGTTCAATGGCGGTGGCGTTCTGAGTTGCGGTCAGATCGATGAACGCTCCGGTCTCCCAGTAGTCCTTCCACCAGTGCGCAGCTGTGGATTGGATTGTGTCCACACTTGCATTTAACGGAGACGAGGCTGACGGTGAGAATGTCACTGTTAATTCGAAAACCTCGTTGCCAACGCTGTTGTTGTGCGTCTGCGGCTGGAGTATATACCGATGAGTGCCCGTCACTGGTCTCATTCGAGACTTCTCATTCCATCTCAAATAGGTGTAATAGACGGTGTTATCCATCTGGTGCGTAATCTTCGCAGCACCATGCGCTCCATTTCCATTCTCATTCTCGAGATCGGTCTTATGCTTGTTGACTGCATCCCAATCACCAACGTACGGAGCCTCGAATTTATTCACGTCCGTCGCATATGGATAATCCACAAAGAACCCTAGTCGGCCCTCATTCAGCAGCATCGAGGATGTCTTGACGGCCAAAGTGTCTGTGTGTGGATCTACCACGGTAGTGACTTCGACCTCTGACCCATTGACCGTAAAAACAGACCTGACAGATCCAGAATAGAGATCCAATTCCTGCATTGCAGAAGAGACATCTCTCTCCATCAACACGTTGATTGCCACATCTCCCTCGAAAAAAGCAAACCCTACCCTCCCCAGATTGACCCTATGCGGATTCGCGATCAACCACTGCGAAATCTCCGGCTCTGCAGGATTCGGCTGGTCATAATTCACCAGCCTGCCGTGCGTCCACCAATCGAGCCCCGTGAAGTTTGCAGGCGTCGTATTGTTTGGCAGTGAGGTATTGTGCCAACCCCATGATGACAGCGTGTTGAAAGGTTGAAGGGTCTGGAGACCGGTGATGTCGGCTCCGAAAGCGAAATTTCCGTTTCCGATCTGGATGGGAGTTGTGTAGTTGGATGATACAGTGCGTCGGGTTGGGTTGAAACGGGTGATGATGGGTTGTCGGACGATTGTTCCTTGGGATAGGGAGGTGTATAGTAGGAGGATGAGGGGGAGATTGAGTTGAAGCATTGTGAATGGATAGAAAGCTTGCGCCCTATTCCAACTATAGAATCAGCCTGATAACCTCAATCCTAACCTCGTGTAAGAGCGTCGCATCCCTCTTCATGTATAAGCAACACTTTATACAAGGATGCAATATACATATATGTTCTCCGTGGACCGACCATCTCTAATCCCCAAGCTGAAGCGGGACGTCATGGCTAAATATACTTATTGTGCTGTCAGAGTGTTCGGACGATATACGGAGTACTATATTTGAATTTCCACCAATGATAGATTTCCGACGGTTCACTGCACTTGTTTCCCCTCCTGATCGCAGATATAGAAAGCTTGCTTGATTGAACTAGAGCCTGGGCGAACCCTAGGTACATATGTACATACTTATAACTTATAAGTATGGGTTCGCCTAGGTCACGCGACACCAGTGAACAGAGCGGCCAAGAGGAACACCCGAAGGGTCCAACATCCAACAACTACCGACGTAAGAGACTATATCTACTCCGCTATTCATTTCTCTGGGATTTAGCCTTCGTCTCTCAACCAAAGTGAGGTTCTTGTGTCTCTCTTTTGTGCCACTATGACGTCCATTTATGAACGAGCTCTCCTAAGAGACAAATACAACCAAGCACTATCGGGTTTGGTCGAAAGACTAGATTCCCAAGCCCAGGCAGCTTATGGACAGGACGAACTTACTAGCCTCGGCATTTCTCTTAGATCTTTTGATCCTTATGACAGGAATTTCCTCAATTCTAAAGCCTGCCTCTTTAGACCTATGACCTTGGAGGAGTTTAGAAAATATTCTTTTCCCGAGTCTGAACTCGACGGGGGCGGTATTGATTATTATATCGACTTTGACGCAAGCTATGATGAACCTGCAAATATGAAAAATGTTTCTCCTTCAATTATCATGAGGGAAAGAGCATTTCAAACCTACAACTATTTGCAAGTCTGTTACGTCTACTTGCGCAAGCAGATTGGGCGAGATGATGAATATCTTGAAGAAATCACTGGATGGTCCCAAATCAAGTAAGTAGTCCTAAATCGAGTAAGTTTTCGAATATATTATCAATGAAATTTTGGTTCTAATATATAATTTCGATAATGCAGACATGACAATTCGTTCTGGGATAATGGACAGAGACTAATGTATGGCCATCGTGGAGACTTTCTACATTGGGATACATATGCCCAGAGGGAGTGGCAGGACGACGACGATAACCCAGAAACACTTCGCCCGCATATTATACTCCTTATTTGCACTGGAGCAGAAGCCAAAGATAATGAATTATTGCTTGGCGAATTAGGACCTATTGCACAAGCAATTGAAAACCGTCTGCAGCAGAAGGAATTTGAAAAAACATCGCTTTTTCCAGTAAGTATATTTAACCTTTCTTTTTGCCCTGCTATCTTGCCCAAGTCTGATATTTAACTGCGCTAACCCATTCTAATCTCAATAGGTACTGGCTATATCTCTTTTTGGGCCGCGACATGGCCGTCTCCTGCAAGCCCATTTCGACAAGTCTGGTATATTAAAAGTTCTGGTTTCGCCTATCTACAGCTTTCTATCTAGGACCGACGCACCCTCCGAGCTTTTTCTTCGCTACTATGTCTCTGAACCTCAGGATGGTCCAGAGTACGAGTTCTGGAGCGAAGAAGAAGACACAGCAGCCCAGACCCACCAGTATGTTGCCCCGTTGCCCGGATCCGACATTGAAAACATCCCCCCCAAAGAAGGCGACGTCCTATGTTGATAAGAGAAGTTCCGCAAGGCAGGACCAACGAAGAAACCCTATGTTGTGCTTGCGACAGAAACAAGTACGCAGATAGTCGCCTTGAGTTTGCCTCTGGATCTCGACGATTTACTTTGGCCATCAATCAAGTGGTTTCAGATAAGCTTTCTTCCTATGATATGATACGTGACTACGAACTGGAGGAATCGTTATAAGAAAAGACTCAATGGCATTATCGGTTGTGCCTACCATGACTGATTCTCGCATTACTTCTGGAAGCTGCCTCTGCAGAAAAGTCGAATACGAAGTCGTCGGACAACCATTGACGAAGAAGGTTCTCTGTCATTGTGATAATTGTTGCCGTGCAACTGGATCTATCTTCATGGCAAATAATTTCTATCGGAAGTCTGTACGGTATGGTGTTGCGCTCTGTTTTGCTTTACTCTCTTTTCCCCGCCTGTTAACTCCCGCGACGGGCGTCAGCAAAAGAGCTTATTAGATACTAATTTACAAGTCGTACTTAGCAACTCCGCATTCTCCAAGGAGAATAAATTCTACGAACTTCTGAGGACACTGAGACAGATGCTGGACACTCTGTATTATGTTATTTTTGCAGTTCGTGTGGCTCGCCATTGTTTATCACCAATCCTTTCAATATTATGCTCAGACGACGCCGTTATTATTAGTACTGGAACGATGAACAACGCAGAGGGCAAAGATTAGATACCTGATCAAGAATCTTTCTGTAAGAGGAGAGCCGTATGGTTTCCACAGATTATAGGAACTAAATTGTGGAATGCGATGCAATGAGTCGATATGGCCGAATGGACCTGACCGTGGCAGCCCCTTAGTAGAAGGAACCATGATTGAGCCTGCTTTGCGATTATCTACCTAGTATTTTCAGTAGTGGAATACGCCAGACCGATAACTGATCTCACTGTTGTTTGACTTCTATATATCGGGTCAGTAAAGACAAATTGGAGGCATTGGACATAATAACTAGAGGACTCCACTTTCTCTGTGTATAGCCCACGAAAACGTCGTCTGGAAAATCAAGGCCAATTAGACATGTCGCAGTAGATTATCTTACAGTAGATATCTTTGATGAATACCTTGCTATAACGATCACGTCTTAGTCTGAGTTCTCAGCATATATTTTCTGACACAGGCGAAAAAGGCTCGGATCTATTAAATGCCTCTTGTCTCGGATGGAATTGAAAAACGTAACACTTTCGGGAAAACTTCATATGCTGTGAAGAAGTCCAAGTCTGGCGATCAAGTGACTCATCCTTGAACTATCGCGATTCCATACTGTAACCAGGACACTACAGTGGCGCGAAAAGCAAATCATTTGACTGGAACTAGGGGGAAAAGACGACTATACACAATGTTTAATATAATCATCATGATCATGAGCTGCACCAGACATCGTGAAAAAAGGGTAGTGTATTAATCATATACTATTCGGAATTCGATTTCAAGGATAAACGTCACTTGCAGATCTCCCTTACAAGTCAGCAGCGTAGATGGTCATGATTCAAGTAGCGTGGCTCACCATCCCATGTCTAGTTCCCATTTGGCACCCCTGAACATGTTGGACATGTCCGTCGACGATTGTGCGAACTCGCCATATGTACATACCTCCGGCCAGGGCTCCGGATGATTCTCGGGACAACGATGCGGATCTCGACCTACAACAATATGCCTACAGGCATATATAATTGTCGTAACCTAAGTTTGACACATACTTTGATCTTGGTCAGCGAGTCATGCAAGAAAATAAAGAGGTTTCCCACATATAATATATTAGATAAATGAAGTTTTGCGATGTTGGTATGACGAGGAGTTCGGTCCCAAGAGAGATCCTTTCGGAGGTAGGAATCGGGAGGGTTGGGAACAGTATATAACTATATTACATACCATCTGGCATTGGTTAGAGATATCAGATGACAACTTGCAGATAATAGTCCATAACGATTCACTCAATGATCTACGCAATATCTGGACGAGTTCCCTTTGGACACCGCGTACATATCGGGGACCATCTTATTGGTGGTTGATATGTTCAAGGTCTGAAACTTCGGCGCTCAATGAGAGAGATGGAAGCCTTAGAATCGCCGTCGACTACTGTATACTGAGTTATCGATATTGAAAGAGTGTAGCGAAAGTTTTAATTCCAAATAAAGGCGCAATCCAGGTAAAGCATCCAGGTAAATGGGAGGAATATATGTAGATAAAGTTTACTCGACCATCCGAACGCCATCCGCAGTGCATGAGAAGAACTGGTATAACTTAGGCAAATTCAATGTTCAGTTGCCTAATAACTATATCGCCGTTTGTAATGTACTTTTCGTCGCGACGCGATTTCGTATTTCTCATGACTTATGTTCAAGTACCGCTTGAGTGGCCTTCAAAGCACCGGTAATAGTGAGACAGAAAAATGGAGACAGGCCGTACATTATCTGCAGAAGTCAGCAATGATCTAATCGATGTGTGCATTTTTCTACATACCGCAAGGACTTTGGCAACCGCAAACTTCTCAACCTCCGACACCTTGGCAAATTCTGCCAGACCTGAGATAATCAACGCGGGAGGACCAGCTGGCATAAGCATCATTGTGAACCACAAGATTGGGTTATTGCGCACCAGGCCTGTTTTGAGAGCAAGGGCATAGATGAGAGAAATGCTTATTCTGTATAAAGTGCCATCAGTAATTGTAGAAATAAAAAATCAAAGCATAATCCTGTCTAACTTACGCTGGCCAGATAACTAGACGGATAAGGAAGATTGTAAGGATCGCTCGCTTTGGGACTTTCCCCGAGCCTTCGCTGCGCTTCATTCTTTCAAAGCTGACACCTAGCTTTGCTCCCACGACAAACACTTGCGATGTTGTGAACAGTTTCCCAACATTCTTCACACTGGCTGTCAACCAAGCGTTGAAGATTCCTCCTTCGTCATATGGGTCGAAAAAGGCCTTGTGGAGGGGAGGCACCAACCCGAGAATGGTACCCGTCAGAGCACAGAGGATAGCCGTGTCCACAAATGGAGAATCAACGGACACTAGTTCCTGTTTGACGCGTCTGGGGAAGAGAGAGAAGACGTAGTTTGCTCCGTGCTTGAATGGGGAGACCATCTTATGGCCGGCCTTGTGTACGGATTCGGGTAACAAGGGGGTCTCTTCATCCAACTGCTCCTCGCTTGGCTCAGTATCCTGATTGTTTTGTCCCCCGTTCTGCTGATTTTCTTCGTCCTGGTCATCTCCACCGCGTCCATTTTGGAGCATCCTAGGGCCCGTCGCATAAGCTATCACCTTACTGATGACAGCACAGACCAGGAAATAACTCTGTGCCTGTTCAACTGCGTCAGACATTGATTTCCCGTCCGGAAGAATCAGCTTTAGACTTCCAGCACTCTCTAGCGACTGCATCAGAAACAATGGTAGAGAAGTGGTGTTATTGAAGGCACATGCCGGAGTGACCCAGGGTGGTAGTCTCAATAGTTTAGTGATAAAATGAGACATCAGAATGGACAGTACGGTGTATGCAGTCGACCAAACTGTAATAGAGTAGTGTTAGTAGTTTCTGTACAGCATGTATAGTCCGATCCTCCCTACCTAATACTGGGATATAATCGAGTGCAGTGTCGAGATGCAGCTGAGAACCCAGATTGACAACTATCAAAGCCGGCAGGAAGACCCTCACACCTAGTCCAGACAGATCTTTGATCGACTGCTCCTTCAGTAACTTCATCCTCCTTGCAACAAGTCCCCAAAAGAGAGTAAACAGAACGGAAACGCATGCCTGTAAGGCGCCCAGAAAGGGCTCAAGGATACCGTCAGAGGAAGTCATAATCGACGGGTGCAATTGAAGCGTGCAGTTTTTCTGTGCCCGCCATAAATGAGCAGCAGTGCACTTTTTATTCGAAAAACTCTGGAGGATTCAGATCTTGGCGGTCGGTTCATGTTCCCTGGCTCCAGGTAAAGATCCCCAGACATGTCATCATAATTACGCCAAGGGACCACACGAAGATCAGGAACAAGAACCTGGTCACTGGAACACTTATCAGCACAACTGCTTGTCATGATACGACTCAAACGACTCAAGGGTATAGAAATATCAAGATCTGGAAGCAAGCCAGCGCCACTGGAGATGCTAAGATGTAGGTAGGTACCTAGGTACTTACATCCGTCTAAGCTTCGATCAGCACTTGGCCGTTTACTTAGTGTCTGGTCTCCAACGCTCTACTTACACTAACTACTAACTATCCACTTTACTTCCTGCCTTAGACAGGCACTACTCCTCTTTGGATATTTGCTGCTCCGGTAGTGAATTTGTCTTAAGAAAATAATTGGACTTATTCTTTAGTTAAAAGGTACTAGCCCAGCCCATAAGCCTCTGCCACTGTGAGGATATCCCATCATACGTTTCTAGTAACCATATCGTGAAAGCCATTAACCTATTACCATGTATCATTGTCAGTTTAATTCAACACTCCGATAGCCAGCAGATACTTACGCAACCGAGGTACCCTGGTTAAGGCTATTCTTCTTCGTCATCCTGCTGCGTAGCAACCAAGCCTTCTAATATCTGCTTTCCTTCTTTGGCGTCGTCCGTATTCCAAGGTTTCAATCCATAGTTAGCCAGGAAAAAAGTCCAGCCGCCATAGCTCTTGACGATAGCTCGCTCCGCCGGGGTGAGGGGTGGCTCTGCTCCTATGTGAGTTTATTGCCGTAGAGGCTAATTAGAAAGAGCACTTACGAAGACAATCACTTGCAGGCATATTTGTCACAGTTTGACAACAAGTGGACAATGAGATATTTCGGTTTTTGGAAAGGTAACTCGTTGACTTCTGGGGTTCAGATAGATGCTGAGAAACAATACCTCTTAAGCGGTGCTCCGGTCGGGCATTGTTGAACACTCTTGGCCGCCCTGTTTACTAGTGTCACGTGATCCAATGACCCTATATACTATATAGGGTTCTCTAACTGGGTATGGACAGTATCTAGCGATTACCTACCCAAGAAATAATGTATAACCAACAAATCTTCGACAATGAATTGGACATATTCATGAGCCCATGGTGAATTAAGGTCTTTGACTCAAGTCAATCTAATGACGCGTAGCCATTCATAGTCTTTACTATGCTCTTAAATGCGCTTCCACCATTCCTCTGCTTTATAGTGGTGGGCGTATTCTGAGAATATAAGGGGCATTGACTGATAGCAAGACATGTTGAAGAAGTAAGAATGAGTTTGATACCAGAATATTTATTCCAAGATCGTTCTCGTTGGAAGTGACGAAGCAGAACGAACATGTCAAGGCCGCGCTTTGAATAATCGAGCAGCAGAGCAGAATCAGGTTTTCTACGCAAACTTATTGATGTCAAATCATTGTTCGCATCCGTGGATCCATACAAGATCTTCACACCAATAATATTATTGGGGGTTCACTTTCAGCTGGCACTGAAAACCTAGGCCTAACTTGAACTTATCCGGAGATGGTACCTGTACTACCTAATATATAGTAAGGCTCTTTGGAGCATAGCTAAACTGTGGGTATGACATGTATTATTTGGGGTCTGTGAATCGGGATCAGCGGCATTAGCATCAGTACTTGTATTAACCTTTGCAGATCGAATCTTGCACTCCACTGGCACACTTTCAGCTAAGCCATCGTATGTACATCCTCTCAATAATTCCTTGGCTCAGAAACCTTGTGCGGCATTTTTGTAAGTGAATACTTCTACCTAGCTTGGATTGGTATATACGCATACTGTGGGATCCTATACGGTTCATCTTTCCTAGCACTGTTCGCCTGTCCTTAATTTGAATCCAAGCTTCTTTTTTAATTTATAACTATTCTCTGCGTATCTTTAACTATTCGAATATCACATAAAGTAAATATAGCCAATAGGGAAAGCCAGTGGTCTTTTAATGCTGTGATTAGGTACCTTTTAACAGTGGCTCGGCCGGTGCCTCTCGGAAGGCTTCGGGGGACTTGTAGGTGGAGCCCTGAGAAGATGTATTTGAAATTCTAAGAGCATGTATAAAGAAATAGTAGTTACATCGTGATGTAATATGGATATAGAGCTGCCCAGGTGGCAGGGATCTCGGATGGGTCAGAGAGAGACTACCGCAATTCGAACAGTGTATTAGGCTTGATATAAAATTGGCTTCCATCCACGACTTTTACATTATTCAATTTACTAGATTTTCTACTTAGAAGATCCCAGATTATCGGCTTCACATCAAACTTACCAAGGAAAATCAAACTCACACAAGACTTCCATTATGAGGTTCTTTCTCTTTTATTGTCTTCCCTTATTTGCTGGTTTGACTACAATGGCACAACAAATGATTCTCGAGTCTATGCCAGCCGAAGCAGCGCCGGCGGCAGCAGTCTCATTTGAGAGTTTCCGTTGTAATTGTAAGACATATTCTTTTTTCCTCTTACATGTCACATAGGAAAAGACCTCTCATAGCTTCTAGCTGGCAAAAGGGTTGCTACGATACCTGGATCCAGGGCTACAAGCGGAATTAACTACGCCTTTTCTCTGCCTACTTCAAATCCAGCAAGTGAGTAAATATAGAATGAAGGATTAAAAAAAAATGAAGCTGATTAAATACCTAGGCTATGTTTGGACAGTCACCAAAACCATTGACAACAGAATATCAAAAGAAACGTCGACTGCATATTATCCAAAGAGATTTTACAATCATGGGCCTGTACTCACCGGCTTACCAGATGGCTGTGGTAATGCGTTATCTGAGTATCCGGTTCCTGATCACCACACTACGGTACCGTATAAAGGCGGGAAACCTGACGCATTTCGGGCGATCTATGCGGTCACAACAACAACAAAGACAGAAGGAAAAAGAACACAGACGATAAAATCACCTACGTAAGTACCGATTCTCTGACATAGAGATCTTTGAATTCGATACATGGTAGTAAAATGGGCACTTACATTTCTTTAGTCTTTGTGGGATGGTTGTTCATCCTTCAGAAAGGTATGGAAAGGACTTCAGGGCATGCAGTACCTATACTTGATTACATTGAAGTGGCACAAGGGAATTTCTGCCTTAAAAGTGAATTCCAGAAGCTCTCTCTTCTCCAGCTACATTTGGACACCCAGGAGGTCTGGTGTCATAGCTTGAGACGAGTCGAATACTGCGAATTTTATTAGTACTGGCGCTCATGATCGGGTACAACATCTGCTTACATTCAGTTGCTATTGAGCAAATTGCTACAAGTATGAGAAATAGCAAAGGAAGAGGGTGATAGTAAAGGATGGCTCCATTTCTCCGACAAAATACATTTATGACTTAAATTTCGGGCAAAAAACCCCCTCATAATCTCATTCAATGCTGAAATCAGTAAGGTCCCAGCTGGCACCCGCGAGAGTTAAAAGTAGGAGACGAACTACCTATTCACCTCCAACAATAGCCTGTTGCATATGGCTGCATGCTACTAAGTACATACATAGATACCCGTAGCCCTAGTATTTAGTTGCCAAACGGTGGGGCAGTTCACCGCAATGTGGGTCCAGCTGAAGATAAAGGCCACGAGGCAACCAGCAGCTTGGATATCAATTGAACATTGATTATACGATAATATGTGGATTCATCCATATACATATAGTGTACGTTGAGTCGTCCAATGAAGTGGAAAGTTCACCCATAGCCGGATGGACCCGCCAGCCTTCCAGCCAACCGTGGTCCTGTATAAGGCAGAATGTATAGAGTTACATATAGTTAGTTACAGCAATACGGTGTGACTAAACTAGTGATTAAAGCGTTCAAAATCGGGTTGTGGCTGGCTGGATCGGAAATTCAGAATACCTGCATATATCTTCTCAGATCGGCAGAGGGGTAGCATTCGCTTCCTTGTAAATCTATTCTTCCAATTCTGCGCCAGCTGAACTTGGAAGATGATGTGAGTGGCAAGATTGATGGATCATATAATGTGCACCATACGGAGTATAATTACATCTTCGTTGCCCTGCAGATCCCTATTTGCAATAACCCACCAGGTAAACATAATGACGGTGATGTGCTGCAGTTGAAGCAGATCGCTGCGGGAGGTTCCCATTCTCTCGCATGTATTATACGGAGTAATAGGCAGTCAATTACTGAAATACGTATATCGGCAAGGTTTATGATATTTGTACTCGTCGATGACGCAGAAGCACGGGGAATCGATTCCAAATCCTTCTAATTTGACTCCCCACAAACCAGGTAGTTAACATGCAGTGTGTGATCTACATCACTGACACACTTTCACAGAGCTGAAAGACGGCACGTTCGCACGCGATGATAGCTGCCGCCCTCCACATCGCATCTCCGAAGCTTCTTCGGGGAAACAGTGGCAAGGAATGTGATGATCCTGCGTGGTTGTCACAGAAACGCTTAACGCCACCAATGTTGTATAGAGCCTATTCATGTTCCCGTTAAGGAATCAATCAAACGCTAGTCAAGGTAGAATGCAAGATTGTGATAAGGTTAAATTCTGTAACAGGCACATTGCTGAACCTCGTTGGTTTAGGATCGATTGGCCCTGTCCGGTGGAATATCCTACGCCGACTTCTCAATCCTGATGGACTGTTCAGTTGAGCGGCCACGCAGCCACCTATAGATCGTGAAAGAGTGATTGGACTCTTGTCATGGGAGTAATGGTACTTTTGGGACCTTATTTTGGGTATATATATGCCTTGGAGCTCTCTCTTCATCGTGTTCCCCATCATCACTTCCATCTTTCCTGAAGCTGCAGTCCACACTCAATACCTACTACTACAACGCCAAAATGACAACCCCGGAAGCCAAGAAGTTGCTCCTCGACATCTACTTTGTGGATCAAGCCACAAAGGCTGCTGAACTCGAGAAAATCGTCTCAGTGCCGGAAATCGAGAAGGAGAAAACCTTGTCCGAGGTCCGCGACCATTTGCGGACGAACAAGGCCCTGACTCTTCGCGAGTAAGTTCTCCCACCAATAGTAAGCAATGAATACGTCTTAAATATTTGCAGGAAGACATGTAAATTCTGCACCACTTCTTGTGCTGAGCTCAAAGATACACTTTCTTTCTCGGACTATATTGACCTGGTCGCTAACAAGGACAAGGAGCCCGGTGTTAACAAAGATCAGCAGCTAGATGTCTTGGAACATCCCAAGAATGGGAAAGAAAATATCAGGATCTATCTCCGGTCGCGTAAACGCTTCACCGAGATGGATGAAGGCACAAAGGAGTTTCTCAAGCAGAAGTTTGATTTTGAATTAAAGGTACACCCAGCATTAATAGATTGAGACATTGAAATCGAGAGCTCACATCATCACAGAAAGCCGAACTCCTGCCTGATAACGCGCGTGAATCACTCAAGGGATCCTATAGTCATCGAGACTTTATGGCCGAGGTTGGAAACGGAAACATCATGTGAGCCCCGACTCCCATTT
The DNA here is from genome assembly GCF_004022145.1 of Paecilomyces variotii. Lineage (NCBI taxonomy): Eukaryota > Fungi > Ascomycota > Eurotiomycetes > Eurotiales > Thermoascaceae > Paecilomyces > Paecilomyces variotii. Next base: position 422,057 of record NW_021167154.1, read on the forward strand.
CCTTCAATAGTCACCCGAGAATCACTGACTTTGCACCAGTCACCCAGTTGATATGTCTGAGGAGCAGTGGCATGCTGTGACCGAGACAAACGCTCTTCTACATGGCAACACTATCTGGAGAGCAACAATCGAGTCTCCGGCGAGCGTAGAACGGGCCATTTATCCTAGTAAGAGTGTTCAGCTTACGCAATTGTATGGAAAGAAGAGCTTACGCGATCAGCCTTCCGACTCAAGCAGCGCGCCATCGAGTATTATTTCGATGATAAAGACAACAAGAATGAACCCGTCGAGAATGCTGGGACAATGTCGGCTACAGAGACAGTACGTCGAATGAGCCAGATGAGTTGACATTACTGACCAAGTCCACAGACAGAAATGCTCCGGATACCTCGGTTCATTGTCACGGACGACTCCTACGTCGACGTCTCCGAGCATAAATCCTCCGTGGCGTCGGCTATAGCTTCCAGCTCCTTGTCCAAGAGTTCATCCGAAGTTGCTATGTACGTTGCTGCTTTCTTATTGTTTTAGTTGTTATGGGCCATTGCTAAGAAAAGTAGCGGAGGGGGTGCCTACGGATATAGTTTAGGCGTCTCTGGAGGGCACGAATACGAAACCAGCGAACGCAGCCAGCAAAGAAACCAGACGGAGACCAACCATATGGTCGTTACATACAACGTCGGTGTTCAACCAGGCTTCCCCTTCTAAGACTCAAGCTAATGCAGAAGTCTAGTTTCCGCGTGTCATTGTTAGCCTCGACAAAGACAGTCTCGAGCTTACCGAAGAATGCAGGGAACATCTCAGGAAGATCAATTCGAGAGAGGACGCTGGAAGCTTTAAGAGGAAATTTGGTTCGTGTGATACAGCTCCGCTTTTTGATTGGTATTTAATGATCTAGGTTCCTTCTTTTCCACCAAGGTCCAGCTTGGAGGCCGACTGCACTCCACGCAAGAGTCTGCTGCCGTGACGGGCAGCAACATCGGAGAAAAGACAAAGAGGTTGAAAATCTCGGCCGGTATATCCTTCGCCGGGCCCGGTGTTCAGGCGACCCTCAAAGGTGGCTATGGGAGTGATACTAATAAAAGAAACGAGACATCTTCCGCTGCGTTTGATAGCCAGATGACGTGGGATGCCAAAGGAGGTGACACTCTCCTCTGCAATAAGTACTGCCCAGCTTCCAGTTTCCGCGATCCAACATATGCTGACAATGAGACGCAGTCCCCCCGCATGGTGCAAGACTGTTTCATCGTATTATAACTAGCGCGTGGTGAAGGTGAGAACATTAAGGGTGCTTTGCGGAATATGTTTGCTAATAATGACCAGCAAGATAACCTTGTGTCTATTACTGACATGATCTGTGATGTTGAGAAGGATGTTGGTGAGAAGCTTAAGAGGTTTGAAGGGAAGCCAGTCAATTCCAAGGTCGATATCTGCTTCTTGCACAAGCCGAGTGGAAAGTATCTCGGATTCAACACAGAGGAGGATCCTCTGCGTAAGCGCTCCCCATGCACCCGTATACACACATTAGACCAGCGGATCTAAGCTGACTCACGAGACCAGCGCCCATCTTGCTTAAAGACTTCAATAAGAGAGGGTTTACGCCTGACGCATATCCACACGTCACAGAGAGAGGGCCAAGGAAGACAGTATCTTTGAGTAAGTCGAAAGATGGAAATGCACAAGTATTTTCGCTGCATGGGACCATGATAAACGATGTCAAGCAACGCGCTAGGGTAAGCCGACCTCCTGTGTCTTTGGTCTGTGAGCCGATTTTGGAGACTTTGCTGAGCACACACTATCAGGTTATGGCGGATTATGCGTACACCGCTTGGAACGCTGACATTGACAACTACACGGGCTGCGTTCCTAGGCAGGCGTATTTCCCATACAGGAGAACGCAACTGCAAGAAATCCCTACAAAGAAGATTGAGACGCCTGTCACATTCCATTTCAGAGCTGTCAATTCTCAGACAGAGGACGGTCTTCCCCAGGGGACCGAAGTCGTAATCGACGTGTACGCAGGCAGTGTGTTGCTTGGCGAGGTACGAGGTGCAGAGGGAGAAGAGGGAGCCGTGGTGGTTGATCGGGGGGCGAAGGACGGTAGCCTGTTCCGGAAGGATACAGATATTGTGTCTACGGAACCGTTGGTCTTCACTCTGCGATACCAGCCGTATCACTTGAACTCGAAAATAGACTTTGTACCGTATCTAACGACTCAAAAGAAGAAACCGGCGGCGCAGCTGTGACTCCTGCTTTCAAGGGCGAGCTCAGCCCACCTCAGGAGATTATACCACCCGAGTACCTAAGTATCTAGCAATTACCACATTGAGAAGGAAAGAGTACAAGGAGCGATCATTCAATCTCTCTGACTCCATGGGAAAGGTTATAAGTGCAGCAAGCATAATGGCAAACAGGTAGCTGCTCACACCTACTGGATCGTGGAATTAGGTACATCGTGATAATAAGAAAAGTTCAAGAAGTATGTCTGCTCGCGACGCCATTTTCTCATTCCAGCACCCCATGGCATGGAAGACATATGTAATGTAGATTGGCGATGAACCTGATCTAAAAAGCCCGAGTCCTCCTTCACCGTAATTAACACTTCCATCATCTGTGGCTATACCCATGGCACTGAGGTCCCAAGTGGAACATGGCTTCTTAAGCCAACTTCATTGCTAAGGATTGAAGGACGGAGAACGTAGACCCAGCAGGTATAAATGCGCCAAAACGCCACGACTGGTAAGCGGCAGCGAGAGTTCCTAAAGCCAGATAAGCAGTTAGATTGGTTCCGTTTCCTTTTAGCAAACATATGAACTAGTCGTAAATATACCTGCAACGGGCCACAAGGGACCGAATCCGCCTACTCTCAGGAGCAAGGAGGGTAGGAGTTTCACAAGAAACAGCAGAGTCGAGAAAAGACCCATAGTTGCAGATATTGTAGTGTAGTAAGTAGTATTGTGTTTTGTTCAAGAGAATGGAGTTAGCTATGACAAGTTGATCAATCAACCTGATATATAATCTGGTGATAAAACAAACGGAATCTGACGTCAGGTTTTCTTTGTTGAAATATTCGCTACCGCTGCCTTCCCTGCACCGCAACGCATGCGTGGCAGAATTATGATCCAGAACAGGGATTGCCCAGAGGCAGTGTTTAGCCATACAACGAGACTATTCCAACAGAAAGTGCAGCGCGCTTAGAAAGGAAAGTTGTTGGGCTACAGCTTCAGACCCTATCAAGGATAAGTAAAATCAGAACCAAGCGCTTTAAGACGTTTAGGCGGACGTGTCTACACAGGAAGCCTGCACTACAACCATAATATCTTAATCAATAGGCTTAAGAATGTGTTGGGCGTTGTTGTGGTGTATCCAGAAGTTCTCAACGCATAGATTTATGAGATAGAACGATACCCAAAGACTGCTAGGAAAAACGCGCTTTTCTTCAATTGCCTGTTTAGCTACACCGGTCTAAGATCCGTTATTACCTTCTGAAAATATACACAAGGACTGATAGTTGATGGGACGAGGTGGACAACTCTATCAGTCTCTCTGCCAAAGGCGTCGTGAAGTACGGATTCGAAAGACAAATATTGTTTTCGAGGCAAACAAGATCAAAGTCTCCAGCATATTTCAATCACCGGCCAAAACCTTCTTCATTGGGTTCTGAAATGTCATTCAGAGACTAGGATCATCTCGAAACACAACTCTGAGATGCTCATAGATAAGTGATGCAGACTATGCCAGGCTCAACTTGATTGGCTAAGAGAACAGAGAGTCTAGTTAGTTCATTAGTCTGGTCTCCTACTTACAGCGCTCGTGTAAGTCAATAACTACCTTGGTTTCTCTGCTGTAATTGTTTTTCATTCTGAAATTATGTCAATGGGAAAACCAATGTTTGCTGCAATTTGAGCTCGGCAAAGAACGGCTTTTGATAGATTTACACATGCTCCCATATGATATGGTTGTTATCAGGAAACCTATACTCGCGGTGTCACTTCAGATCAGCATTAATAATTAACCAGTTTACTAGTTAGTTAGCAGCGTAAAGTATGTAAGTCCTCACCCATGGATCCACTTTGGGGGCTTGATGGATGATAATTTTGATCGAGATCCCCATGAGCGCAGGACATCTTTATTTACCACACCTGTAGGCATAATTGGATGGTTTCAGGAACCGCACAGATCACAACACCAAGACAACTGAAGAGTGAATAAGCAGAACAGGGATCAGTTGATCCCTCCTCAGTAGAATGAGCCGCGTGGAGCTCCGACTATTACTTATCTTAGGCCGTGGTTCGGCGTTCTGGGCGGAGCTGGAGTAAACCACACCCAACTTCAGCAGGTAACTCGAGACCACAGACACTTTGGCCAGCGCTCAATGGAAAGTGTATGTTGGGCTTGAGGACCATTCGACTCAAGGCACGCCCTTCTCTGCTGGATCTGATCGCCAGCGGTGGTGTTGTTGACCCGTCGTCCGGCATTGCTGCTGCTGCTGAGGCCGGATCGAGTTCGTCGTCACAGGAAGCTCCTCCGCCTCCGCCGCCCAGACTAGACGACCTGCCACCGCTCCCCGACTCGCCCACCTCCAACAACAGCTCGAGCAGTAGTATCGAGCAGCCCCCTCCACCACCTACATACCCGGTCAGCGACGCCTGGAGCATACGCAAGATGGCGCCTTCTACCAAGGAGAGAAAGCGCCTTGAAGCCTCTGAGGATGAATATGGCTCCATCTTCTCGGTCGCCGGTCCTGTCGTCGTGGCAGAGAACATGATTGGATGCGCCATGTACGAACTGGTACGCTGCTGTCACCCCCTCGACAATCTCGGTCATGGATACTAACCAGAGGGTTCTTTCCAGTGCCGTGTTGGCCATGATCAGCTCGTCGGAGAGGTTATCAGGATCGAGGGAGACAAGGCGACCATCCAGGTCTACGAGGAAACAGGTACAAAACAGACTGGCTTGAGCTGTCTCTGCTGGTTGCATGAAGCTGACATGGGAACCCTTCTTCCAAATTGCAGCCGGTGTTACTGTCGGAGACCCCGTCGTGAGAACAGGAAAGCCCTTGTCCGTCGAGCTGGGCCCTGGTTTGATGGAGACTATCTATGACGGTATCCAGCGACCCCTCAAGGCCATCTCGTCCAAGTCCGACAGTATCTACATTCCCCGCGGTATCGCTGTGCCTGCTCTGGATCGCGAAAAGAAATGGGACTTCAAGCCCGGTAGCCTCAAAGTGGGCGACCACATCACCGGAGGTGACATCTGGGGTAGCGTTTTCGAGAACAGCTTGTTGGATGACCACAAGATCCTGCTGCCGCCCCGCGCGCGTGGTACTATCACTCGGATAGCTGAGGCTGGAAGCTACACTGTCGATGAGAAGCTGTTGGAGGTTGAGTTTGACGGCAAGAAGACCGAGTACAGCATGATGCACAGCTGGCCCGTCCGTGTGCCCAGACCAGTCAATGAGAAGCTGACGGCCGATTCGCCCTTCATCGTCGGACAGAGAGTGCTGGATGCTCTCTTCCCCAGTGTCCAGGGTGGTACCGTCTGTATCCCTGGTGCCTTTGGATGCGGCAAGACCGTCATTTCCCAGAGTGTCTCCAAATTCTCCAACAGTGATATCATCGTCTACGTCGGTTGTGGTGAGCGTGGTAACGAGATGGCTGAAGTGCTTATGGATTTCCCAGAGGTGGGTGGAATACTCGACATCGCTGCGCAGGTTGCTATTGCTAACGAATTAAATACTTAATAGCTGTCGATCGATGTTGGCGGCCGCAGAGAGCCCATCATGAAGCGTACTTGTCTGATTGCGAACACCTCGAACATGCCTGTCGCCGCTCGTGAAGCCTCTATCTACACCGGTATTACCGTCGCTGAGTACTTCCGTGACCAGGGAAAGAACGTTGCGATGATGGCGGATTCCAGTTCTCGTTGGGCCGAGGCTCTGCGTGAGATTTCGGGTCGTCTGGGAGAGATGCCTGCTGATCAGGGTTTCCCCGCGTACCTGGGAGCTAAGCTCGCCTCGTTCTATGAGCGTGCCGGAAAGAGTACCGCACTCGGTAGCCCAGAGAGACAGGGCAGTGTCAGTATTGTCGGTGCCGTCAGTCCCCCTGGTGGTGATTTCTCAGATCCAGTTACCAGCAGTACCCTTGGTATCGTGCAGGTGTTCTGGGGTTTGGACAAGAAGTTGGCTCAGCGAAAGCACTTCCCTTCAGTCAACACGTCGGTGTCATACAGCAAGTACACCAACATCCTCGACAAATACTACGAGAAGGAGCACCCCGAATTCCCTCGCCTTCGAGACCACATAAAGGAGATTCTGTCGACCTCTGAGGATCTTGATCAGGTCGTGCAGCTGGTTGGTAAATCCGCACTTGGTGATTCCGACAAGATCACACTGGATGTAGCTGCCCTCCTAAAGGACGACTTCCTCCAACAGAACGGTTACAGTGACTACGACCAGTTCTGTCCTTTATGGAAGACTGAATACATGATGAAGGCCTTCATGGGCTTCCATGATGAGGCTCAGAAGGCAATCGCGCAGGGTCAGAGTTGGGCCAAGGTCAGAGAGGCTACGGCGGACATTCAGACGGCGCTGCGCAGTATGAAGTTCGAGGTCCCAGACGACGAGAAGGCCGTGACAGCGAAGGTGAGAGATTCGTCTCTGCTCTTTTATGTGGAATTTATTGCTGATTCTTTCGCAGTACGAGAAACTCCTGCAGGATATGTCGGAGAGATTCGCATCGGTGTCCGACTTGTAAGGCGGTCGTGCCGCTTGTTGGAGGAGACGTTGGGTTCCAGAAGCTGTAGCATACCAAGTTCCATCGTAGCTATATATCATGTCTTTGGTTTGAAATCACGTCGATTAAACAGTATAGATATCATTGCATTGTGCCGTTCCACGTGTTTGTTGTGTACTCGTAGCAGGTCAGGCAGCAGTATTTCGCCTCCGGTGGCCAAGCGACGGCATCCCGTGGCACAGTCCATGTGCAAGCGGGGGATAAGAAAAAGGGGGCAGAGGAGGAGAAGAAGGGAGTAGAAGAAGAAGAAGACCCAAAGAGCCGTTAAACTACTGTCTGAGAGCGAGATCTGACTGGACGCTGCTTTCGCTGTTCTAGAGTTCGTTTATATCTCGGGGGCGGACCAGGGATTAAGCTCGCGGCAGCCTCAGGACTTCCCTACTTATCGGAGCGGAAGCGAACTCACACTTCGCCGCTTGACTAGCAACATACCTGCTGTATACCATACATCACCACCGTTTCTTCCCTCACTACGACCGTTTCCCTGCTCAAAGACTTTAGACCTCTCCGCTGCAGCGGCAGGGTATACTACGGTGCTTTCTTCAATTATCTCCTTGTTGAGCGGATTCGTGTCCGTGGACTTTGCCAGCCATGGCAACGCCGACCTCGTGCGCAACCCCGTTCCCCTTCAGCCAGCTCTCCCCACAGTGTATAGCTAACGATAGTCTGCCTCAGGATAAACGTTAATGATCCCAACCTTATCAACCTTGTTAACAAGCTACAGGATGTCTTCACGACTGTGGGCGTACGTTACGCTGTCTTGTTTGTTGTCCTCAGATTGCCAGACTGACCCCTCCTCCAGGTCCAAAACCCGATCGACTTGCCACAGATAGCCGTCGTGGGATCGCAATCGAGTGGAAAGAGTTCCGTGTTGGAAAACATTGTAGGGAGAGACTTGTGAGTATCTGCATGATCCTGTCGCACCACCCTTCCTGTGTCCGCGTCATCGCTAACAACCGCCGTTGCGCGGCGTCAGTCTCCCTCGAGGTTCAGGAATCGTGACTCGACGACCTCTTATTCTTCAGTTGATCAACAAGCCCGCGGGAAAGCAGCTTAACGGAGTGAAGGACGACACCCTCAAAGACTCTACGGACGCTGAAGCAAACCTGGACGAGTATGGCGAGTTCCTACATCTCCCGGGCCAGAAATTCTACGACTTCAACAAGATCAGAGACGAGATTGTGCGCGAGACAGAAGCCAAAGTTGGCCGCAATGCAGGCATCTCACCCGCTCCGATCAACCTGCGCATCTATTCTCCGAACGTCCTGACCCTCACCCTGGTCGATCTGCCAGGTCTCACAAAGGTTCCAGTTGGCGACCAGCCAAAGGATATCGAAAAGCAGATTAAGGATATGGTGTTGAAGCAGATCAGCAAGCCAAACGCGATCATCCTCGCCGTTACTGCTGCGAACCAGGACTTGGCCAACTCGGACGGATTGAAGCTGGCGCGCGAAGTCGATCCCGAGGGTCAGCGCACGATCGGTGTCTTGACAAAGGTTGATCTGATGGACGAGGGTACGGACGTCGTGGATATCCTTGCGGGCAGGATCATCCCTCTGCGACTTGGTTACGTTCCGGTGGTCAACCGTGGTCAGCGTGATATTGAGAACAAGCGCGCCATCTCCTATGCGCTCGAGCACGAGAAGAATTTCTTTGAGAGCCACAAGGCCTACCGGAACAAGGCCTCGTACTGTGGAACTCCTTACCTCGCGAGAAAACTCAACTTGGTTCGTACCATGTACTCTGTGATAGCTCTTGCAAAATTACTGACCGAGCCATTCCTTCTAGATCCTCATGATGCACATAAAACAGACGCTTCCTGATATCAAGGCTAGAATTTCCTCCTCTCTACAGAAGTATACCTCTGAGCTTTCTCAACTGGGAGATTCCATGCTTGGTAACGCTGCAAACATCGTCCTCAACATCATCACGGAATTTAGCAACGAGTACCGGACAGTGTTGGATGGAAACAACCAAGAGCTGTCAAGCGTTGAACTTTCCGGTGGTGCCCGTATCAGTTTCGTCTTCCACGAACTGTACTCGAACGGTATCAAGGCCGTCGATCCGTTTGACCAGGTCAAGGACATCGACATCAGGACTATTCTTTACAACTCTTCTGGTTCATCGCCTGCACTGTTCGTTGGCACCACTGCTTTCGAACTGATCGTCAAACAACAAATCAAGCGACTGGAGGACCCCAGTTTGAAATGTGTTTCTTTGGTCTATGACGAACTGGTTCGGATTCTGGGTCAGCTGCTCACCAAGCAACTCTTCCGGAGGTACCCCATGCTCAAGGAGAAGTTCCATACTGTGGTGATTCAATTCTTCAAGAAGGCCATGGAACCTACCAACAAGCTTGTGAAAGATCTGATTGCCATGGAAGCGTGTTACATCAACACTGGTCACCCTGATTTTCTTAACGGCCACAGGGTGAGTGATATCATTCGAGAACGTCGTAAAGGTCAGCACTAACTTTACCACAGGCTATGGCTATTGTCAATGAGCGCCAGAATGCTGGGAAGCCTACCCCAGTGGACCCCAAGACAGGAAAGCCGTTGCCACCTCCCCGTTCAGGTAGTCCATCCTTGGACACTATGAGGGGAGATACCGAGACCAACGGCGGATTCTTCGGCAGCTTCTTCGCGTCCAAGAATAAGAAGAAGATGGCTGCCATGGAACCCCCGCCACCAACCCTGAGAGCATCCGGGACTCTCTCCGAACGAGAGAACAGCGAAGTTGAAGTTATCAGTAAGGATATTACTATTCCGCGCACATTATTCTAGCAGATGCTGACCACATAACAGAGCTGCTGATCCAATCTTACTTCAACATTGTCAAGCGGACCATGATCGACATGGTCCCCAAGGCTATCATGTACACCCTCGTCCAGTACGTATTTGATCATACACTCGCTGTGCTGATGTATTCTAACTCTGTCAACAGGTACAGTAAGGAAGAAATGCAGCGCGAGCTGCTTGAGAACATGTACCGCACCCAGGAACTGGATGATCTGCTCAAGGAGAGCGACTACACGATCCGCCGCCGGAAAGAGTGCCAGCAGATGGTGGAGAGTCTGTCGCGCGCCAGCGAAATCGTCAGTCAAGTACAGTAGACAGGAAGTATTCAGCTTGGCGTCTCCGGGTGCCTGCCCGGAGAGTGATATGCACATGTTCCGTTATACCAGTTTGCCTTTACCTGCGGGTCCGTGACCATTGTTCCCCTATTTGATTGATCGGTGGCCGTTGAATGAATTTCATTTTGGGTCTGTCTGTCTAGGAGCTAGCATGGTTATGTTTCCATTTCAGACATGAAGATTGTTGCTGTCTCCCTTATCATGAGCTGTTTCTATTGGCCTGCCTGACGATGTCTTCTTTTTGTGACCACTACGTTCTGACCTTTACCCTAGCCCTTCTATCCTCCTTGCCTGATTTTTTAGATAAGATTAATGGTGTCCTTTTTCTTGATTCTGTCTTCGTTCCTACTGTATATCTGTGACCGTATTTCTGTCCTCGGCATAGCGCTCATAGTATATTGCTTTCGGTTTGGCAAAATAAAATCTAGCGGGACGGGAAGTACCTAGTAGTTGCAGGGTGCCCTCTGACAGCATATGCAATGAGACGAGTACATATATTATTATGATCTGATCATGCCCATTGGCCAATGTTGTTCATCGATCGGGTGTTTAACTTCGATTCCCCTACTATCTATATCCGTAACTGATATGGACGCCGATTGGTAGTTGATGGAACACGTGGCAGATTCGGCACAAGTGGAGCACAGCCACCACGGTCGAACTGTGGCGCACTTTGCTGTTTCGAATTGCGGTGCTAGAGTTGTAGGATATAACTCTCGGGTCTATGAATTGTTGTTTCATGAGTGTACATGTATAGCTATACTATGCTATACATACATGATAACCATCTTCACGACCATCGCCACCCTACCTATTTTATATTCCATCTTTAAACTCTCCTCACAACCCCGCCGCGCTATTATGCCTATACACATAATGCCACCCTTCACTATTAATATCCTGCCTAACCTTATAACAACTCTCCGCAAGATCCAAAATCCCCAAATCCATATCCACTACAGAAACGCCCTCTTCACTTCCCATCTTCCCCACTGCGCCTACGAAAGGTAGAGAGACGCGTGACGTGCCCATGAACTTATTCGCGGGGCCCGCGGCGTTTGCGAAGATGATCGCGCAGGTATTTTCGAAACAGCGGGAAGTGAGGGTGGAGTCGATGAAGAGGACTTCTGTTTCGGGGTTCAGGGCTAGAGCCTCGGGGAGGGCGTCGTATTTCGTCCCTTGAGTAGGTATTGTGTTAGTAGGGGTGGATTGGAAGCCAATTCTTAGAAGGGATGAAATATTGTATTTTCTCGAGAGACGATATTCATAGAAAACACGAGGGTGATAAAAAAATAAAATAAAATGGAGATGGGATTAAACTTACAATAAGTCGGCACAATAATAACCTCCGCACCCTTAGCGATCAGTTCTCTAAAAGCCTCCGGAAACGCCAAATCCCAACAGATCAACAAGCCGACTTTTCCAATCGGCGTATCAATCACTTCATGCGGATCATGAGCCGATGAGCTCAGATGGTCTCGTTCGGGGATCCAGATATTCTTCTTGCGGTACGAGCCTAGGATTTGGCCATCATTGCCGATGAAGTGAGCCGTGTTGTACAGCCGTGCGGTTTCTTCACCATTGTTGTCAGATTTGACGATGTGGCGCTCGACCAGGGTGCCGGGGACGATGCAGATGTTGAGCTCTTTGGCTAGTGATTGGTAGGATTCGAGATATTTGAGATAGTCGTTTGCTAGAGTTACGTAGAGGGGATCTTCTGGGACCCAGCCGACGAGGTGGTATCTGTTATAGACATTAGCTTTGTGTAATTACTTTCAGCCGGTAGAAGAAATGGAAACAGTTAGATAAAAGATATAAGCAGGTCCTCCCTCCTGATTCTAAGAAGGATCATGATTAAATATTCTAGATGGTGAACATACTCTGGGAGCACAGCCAGTTCTGCACCTTGAGCAGCGGCCTGTCGTATATAATTACATGCTTTGACATGGTTCTCTTCAGGCGCAAGATCCTGCACCGCGAGTTAGTTAAGTTGTAAGTATGCAAAACATGCAAGATGAGAAGTATGCGGGCAATTCCGCACGGACCTTTATGTGCCATTGAATGACGGCCACCTTGTGAGTCGGGGCCATTTCGCAGGTAGTGTGTATCTTCGAAATTTCAACGCTTCCTCGGGGTGAAGGATACAAAAAAGTAGAAAAAAAATGTTCGCTGAGACGAGGCAATGTCACTGGAGTAGTCTAATCAAGGCTGAGATATCAGGAATATGACTAATTGATACATATGGAATTGAAAGCGATGATGATAGGAGGGGAAGAGGAGTGGTAATACCGTTACGTTAACCGTCCCATGTTTATCGTACTGCACCCCGCTTTTACGAGCTGTTTATATTCATAGGAGGCCAAAGCATCGTATATATATATATATTCATAAATGCAAATCTAGACCCGTCCCAGAGTGCCAAAACTAAGAAATTGTGACTGTAGTTGTCTAGTAGTACTCAAGATTCTTCACAAAAATGACCTGTATAGAATAGCGAATCCTATAAAACAGAGCACTAAATATGCTCACCGGTTAAGTATCGCGATGAAAGGTGACAACAAATGAACCGTCGAGTAACTAGTTACAAATGTCCCCACTCTGATTACATATGGTATTGCAACTGCGCCCTAACTATGACATGGTTTCTATTTGCCGTACATCCAATTTTTCATCTATGGATGGACAAAAAAAAATCTATATTACAAGGTTTTCCTAGATAATTAGGCACGGGTCACTCCAAATAGGATTTCCCAGGTCCATCGCACGAGTTGCAACGGCATAATGTCGACTGTCACTCATACTACCGCTATCGAGCTTCAACCCAACGGCATCGCTCTTGAAGAACGACAGACTCGACATGCCCATTCTGCTACTACAGACCAAGATGAAGTAATCCAAGCATCTCTCATCGCAGACTCTCAGGTTCCGGATGGAGGTTACGGCTGGGTCGTCATCTTCGGTTGCGCAGTGGTCACTTGGTGGTTTGTCGGCACATCTTATTGCTGGGGAGTGACACAGGCTGCTCTTGTCGAACGGGGACTGTCGTCTCCGTCGACACTGTCATTCGTGGGGTCACTGACTACCGCTTGTATATCGTTCCTTGCCGTCCTCAATGCGAGAGTCATTAGGAAATTGGGATCTAGGATCACAGCCCTTCTCGGGGTGTTGCTTGTGGGCCTTGGAGAGATTCTCAGCGGATTTGCTACGGAGAATATTGGCGGACTATTCATGACTTCTGGTGTCATTACGGGAATTGGAACCAGGTAAGAGACGTACTCTTAATATCCAAGTGTAAGATCCTTCTGACTGTCTTTCAGCCTATGTTTTATGGTAAATCCACTACGATAACTAGATGATATCGACATGCGGAGAACTAATGCTTTCAGGTTGTCTCCGTGACGCCAGCTCAGTACTTCAAAAAGAAACGCGGAGTGGCCAATGGCATTGTTTACGCGGGCGGTGGACTTGGAGGAGCGGTCATCAGTTTTATCATGAATAGCCTGTTAACAAAACTCGGACCAGCCTGGGCATTTAGAGTCATTGGGTTCATTACACTAGGCACAGGCCTTCCTGCAGCTTATCTCATTAAGGAGCGCACCACCATTCGTCCAAGTGCCTTCATTGAATGGTCTGTCTATCCCCTTCCGCTCGATGACGAAAATCTCTTTCTCACAACGCCTCAGGAGATTATTCCGGGATGTTCGGTTTGCAGTTCTCTTTGCTGCCGGGGCCGTTGCGACCTTTCCCCTCTTCGTCCCGCCGTTCTTCTTACCATTGTATGCCAACTCTCTCAAGTTGTCCTCCAGCATTGGGGCAGGTCTAGTCGCCGCTTTCAATTTCTCCTCTGCAATAGGACGGTTGATCTGTGGGTTCGGAAGCGACAGTGTTGGGCCGCTCAATACACTGTTTGTCTCCCTCCTGTTGAGTGCTATCAGCATGCTGGTTCTGTGGCCTGTATCAGAGTCACTTGGTCCTCTGGTCGCGTTTGTCATTATCAACGGTATGGCCAACGGTGGGTTTTTCGCCACCATGCCAACAGTCATCGGAAACGTTTTCGGATCTGCCAGAGTCTCGGTCGCTATGGGCATGATCGTGACTGGGTGGGCTGGAGGATATCTCTTGGTGAGTTATGTCCAATCTCTCAAAAAAGAAATTAGCAGTTTCTCTGTGTTGTTATATTGACCTTTTGTAGGGTGCCCCTATTGCCGGTTACATACTGAGCGCTTCCGGTGGACAGCAGAAAGGGATAGAGGCCTATCACCCCGCTATCTTCTACGCTGGTTCCATGGCTCTCGGGGCAACAAGCCTCGTTGGGTTCGTGCGGCTTAAGACAGATCGACACCTACTCAAGAAACTGTGAATGTATGCCACCAGAGCGGACATACAAGCGTCCGTGGCACACGAGGTTACACGAAGTTTGGAAGTTAGCGTGTATGATAGGCGAGTTATTTATGGTTAATAAAGTGAAGCGTAGTTCTAAAACAGGACTCGTGCATTTATCTCCGCCACAGGATCTAGATGTCTGTTTATCGCAGACGACATTAGCTCCCAGCCCCGCCAAAGTCATCAATTGGCCTGGGGTGCCAATGGAGACCCCGATTTCGGTCATCAGCCGGCATCTCGCATATATGCAGACTCATGTGAGAGGAGATGATGCGCAGCGCGGGGTTCAGAGCGTGCTGACCACTTGCTCTGTAAGTACTAGTCGACCACCTCTAATGTTGATAGACTCGCGTCTTGCAGATGCTGCGGGGTATTAGAGTCGTTTGTGGGGGCTGGCTAGGTAACAGATGATCAAGAATTGCCTTGAAATGGCGACAGCCCGGTGCGCCATCAAACAAACTCTACTCTAGAGGCAAAAATGTATCTAGAAATCTGGCAGAGGAGCTCGTGGGGAAGTGAGTACGTGCGATATGCCGTGGATCAGCACTGCAACTGGTGTGCGAACATGTGCTATATGCTGCATGTAGCCAAGAATGGCTTTATCAATCAAGTGCGATCTGCCAGACCCCGAATGCAGCCGACACAGATGAATTTTCCCGATTGGGTTGACTGGAATGTATGTATGTACTGTACATCCGCAGATGTAGAGTAATACATGGTGAAGAGAACAAAGGAAAATACGGAGCACTCTCTGTACTGCCAATAATATGATATCAGACCAGAAACCCCTACTTATTGAATAGTAGGAGTATCTGAATAGAAGTCTTCGTGGGCCTTCTTAGCACAGATGATCCGCCGTTGGAAACAATTGTCCCATCAGGGGCTTTTGACGTCTGAAATTGCGATTTGGGCTGCTTTGATCTTATCAGTGTCCGCCCTGAAACGAGCTGCTAAGCAGAGAACCATGCAAATCCGTTGCCGAGAGCCAAAATGAACTGCGGCGGCCAATTTCCCCATCTGGCTATGGCATAGTCAATCCGATAAAAAAATAAATGTCTCATGGAGCCAGGCGGGGCGTTGCACTGCGCCATGGCCAGTGCGCGAATGAGCAGTGGAAAGTTTTCGACACAGAAAGAGCACATCGTCGCAATTCGACCCTCTTGGTGGCGGTCCTTCAATAATATTAAATCATATTAAGATATCACCTATCTACCCTGCCGTCGAGTTAGCACATACATACATTATTATTATTAGACTATGGGAAAACTCTGGCCGGAAAAAGCTTGCCAAGACGACATCCCCTAAACCTCCCTCTCAACGGCCAGAGGGACACATTCAAAAGACCAGATTCATCCCATCTTCTGTCCCTGCCATCCATTATTGGCCTCAAACAGCCCGTATTATTGCGTCTCTCGGGGTGTGCGTGGCGCAGTGGTTAACGGGCATCGATCGATCCGGGCTTGCGTCGACTCGGGCGGTCTTGGCCAGCACCGTCGCTGCGCTACTTCGATCTCAGTTGCTCCGACTTGAGCAACACCAGAAGTTCTAGCCACAGCCTGCCCCCTTAGCTGAACCGCCAAGTTTAGACTGTTGCTCTTGGTATGATTGCATCCCTCCACTGCTCAATTCAAAATAATCCTGGCTGCTTACTCTTGCTCTGTCTCAAGTTCTAGTTAGTTAGTCGACGTTTTCCTTGAAATTCGTGTGCCGATCGCTCAGTGTACCGGTCCCTTGTCATCATGAGATTTACCTCGCAGCTACATTTCGTCTCGTCAAAAGCGCGGATTCTCCGCTCCTAAGGGCTAACAGCGATCGATCTATGGCGATAACTGCACAAAAAAAAAAAAAAAAACTCCCTCATAGCTTCAACGAACATCGTCGCGGGATTTTTCCGGTCGCACTGTAACCGTCTGCTCTTGCGACCAGAGTACCTCCAACACACAATCTCCATATCCGTCCCTGATCGTCGTTTTCGTCCGATAAAGCGTCACCTATATAAAAATCCCACAGACAGTGTCAGCGCTCTCTCGAACTGAGCGCGGGGTCTTCCCCAGCGCCTCTGGTGTCAAGAACAAGCAGGATGTTCTCTGCCGTCCTGCCAAAATTTAATTCCATGAAGGAGAAGGTGCCCTTCTTGAAACAGATACGCCTCAACTTTATTACCATCCACTATGTCTATATTATTCTATGGGCGATCATCGGATCGGTCATTGTCTATGGTGGAGGAGGACTTGCCTACATCGATGCACTTTTCCTCGCATCGGGCGCCGCGACCCAGAGCGGCTTGAACACTGTCGATATCAACAAGCTCAACACCTTCCAGCAGATTACTTTCTACTGGATGTCCATGTTCACGACCCCGATTTTTATCCACTCCTTCGTCGTATTTATTCGACTTTACTGGTTCGAAAAGCGCTTTCAGCATGTCGTACAGGACGCTCGAGCTATGCGTCGTACCAAGTCAAGGTCGAGAACAATGACGACGGACAAGGATCGAGACGGTGACGAGGCGGAAAGAGGTGTCCGTGGCCGCCCAATTATTGTCCTGCGTAACCGTTCAAGTGAAGGCGGCCGAAGTATAGAAAATGAGCATGTCATAAAGCCGGATCGCGAGTCGCCTTCGGAGTCCTCTGAGTCGCCTCACGGTACACGGCAGCGCGACGAAGACGCCGGAAATGAGAAGGATACGGACAGTGGAGAGGACAATCCCCGTAGTCAATCAGGGACCCGATCCCGCTCTCGCCGCGTCAGTAGTCTGCGTGTCCCAACCCAGCTCAGTCCGGAACACCATATCGCGTTTCTAGAGAATCAACGAAGGGACAAGGGAGCCCTGCGTATTCCGAGTCCCCGTGAATACGATCGTGGTGGCGTGCCGCAGGCTCTCGAAGATGACCCCGCTGATCTTACCAGAATCGACACTCGTCGATCTGGGCGGAGTTCCAAAGAAGAGGACCGCGAAAATACTCACGGCCCATCGCACATCAGCCCGCATATTACTATCAACGAGCCCGACTTCCTGCGCCAACGGAGCCGAACTACAACGTTCCCGCGTCTCGAAACGCGCCGTACTATGCGTGACGAGGAGGGTGACGATATGGAGCTCGAACAATCTCGGACAAGGAGAGGCCGATTCAACAGTCTGATGCGATCCTTTACGCAGGAGCGAGAAAGAGATACAATCCCTTATCTAAGTTGGAATGCAACAATTGGCCGCAACTCCAACTTTGTCGCTCTAACTGAAGAACAGCGGAATGAACTCGGAGGTATAGAATATCGGGCACTGAAAACTCTGGCAGTTATCTTGATATCATTCTACGTCTTCTTCCACGTTCTTGGCATAATATTCCTGGTTCCTTGGATCATGAATACCAAGACATACGGAGACGTCGTGACAGGCGATGGCCAGGGACGTCCCTGGTGGGGTATTTTCACAGCTGCCTCCGCTTTCAACGATGTGGGATACACACTGACCCCGGATTCGATGAATTCTTTTGCTCGTGCGATATATCCTCTCCTGATAATGTCGTTCTTGATCGTCATTGGAAACACCGGCTTCCCATGCATGTTGCGACTTGTTATATGGCTCATGACGAAAATTGTGTCCAAGGGAAGTCCCATATGGGAAGAGCTCGTGTTCCTTCTGGATCATCCGCGCCGTTGCTTTACACTTCTATTTCCTAGAAATGCCACCTGGTGGCTGTTTGCTATCCTGGTGATACTCAATGCGCTGGATGTGATCTTCTTCATCGTTCTGGATGTGAGTACATCGGTTCTAGTTCATTCTGCGCTCCATCTGACGTTCCGTTTCTAGCTTGACGACCCCTCTGTCACATCCATCCCAGGCGGTATCCGATTTCTTGACGGCCTCTTTCAAGCTGTCTCGACGAGAACGGCAGGATTTGGTGTCATCAGTTTGTCTGATCTCCACCCGGCTATCCAGGTCTCCTACCTGATCATGATGTATATCTCCGTCTTCCCCATCGCCATTTCCATGAGACGAACAAACGTCTACGAAGAGAGGAGTCTCGGAATCTATTCAGCGGTCGATGAAGAGGATGACGAGGACGATAATACTAAAGAACCAAGCTACATTGGTGCTCACTTGCGGAGACAGCTGAGTTTCGACCTCTGGTATGTGTTCTTGGGAATGTTCATAATCGCGATTGTGGAAGGAGACCGTCTGCAGAATACCAACGAGTACGCATTCACCCTTTTCTCGGTCCTGTTCGAGATCATCTCTGCCTATGGCACGGTTGGATTGTCTCTCGGATATCCAAACGTCAATGCGTCTTTCTCCAGCCAGTTCAGAGTGATTTCAAAGCTGGTCATTATTGCGATGCAGATCCGTGGACGGCACCGAGGATTGCCGTATGCTCTTGACCGTGCTATTCTGCTGCCCTCCGAATCTCTCCACAAGAAGGATGCTACAGAAGCGGAGAAGCGACTACGTCGGCGTCCTTCTAATGTTAGTCGCATGTCTGGCGTCCCCATGCGAAACAGTACTGCCGTGTCCACGTCTAGAGACATAGATAGTCAGTCACTTCAGCAGCGTAATGTGGGGGAGCAACCGACCACCTGAGCTGTCACTCTTCACGGTGTTTCTATATATATACAATTTCTACACTGATAGACGGATTGGCGTTGACTCGAGTATTACTCTTGGCGTTGCATACCAGGTGGTTCCTGGAAAGTTCATATACACTATGCATCTTGTTGATAAGCAAGCGATTTTACGATTATAATCGTGTTACAATGTTTTGATCTTGTTTCTATATTTTCGTCTTTTGGTGGTCCATTTTTGCCAATTGACTGTGTAGGTCTTCTTGATTGGGATTTTGCATACCAAAACATGCAGGACATTCGCATAATTCTATTACCTCTCCCCGTGCTCATGCAACATAAAGGACTGCTCCAAAATGGACAAGCGCGCATCCAGCAGACATGATATTACAAAGACTTGTTAATAATGAAATAATTTACCTGCAGGAAACCTCGAGGTCTCGTCACGATCTCGTGGAGCTCCCCCGCATCCCCAGACTCTTGGCGGGAAGCTTATGAACGCCCTGCAAATTCCCCCTTTCGCTCCAAGTTGAATTACCCAGTCTTTGGACAGTGGAAGACATTAGCAGTTTCCTGGGTCGGCTGGATGATGGCTCGCGCCCGCAGGCTAGACCCTCAGATACCGACAGGGAGGTGAATCCAAAATCTCTGGTTCTACTCCAGATGGAGGGAGCAATCAGCAGGAAAGATGAAGCATCCGCTAGAGCAGGAAGAGGTAGCATATATCATACATAATATTGGATCGCCTTGGCAGATACAGCAAGTTTTCTATCCCGGCATAGAAGCTAAGCTGCTGATCCATAAAGGATATATATATTGGCGCAGAATCGTCGGACATACCACTCATCTTCCGTGAAAGTAGCGACCTTTCTTGAGAAAGAGACCCTTCAGCAAGTCGGTTACGGTATATCGCCATAACTAGAATCATTATTATTCTCCACGCTAAAATTTACGTTCGGATTCTGGCCATAAACAAAAGTACATCCATCCATCCCACTTCGTAGAAACGTCTCCACGCGCTTACTCCCCGTATTAGAATCGACCTCGTTTTCAGAAGACCTTCACCGCGTCTACTGCGCTGCGAGACCATGAGGAAGGAGGAGAGAGTAGTTATTCACTACGATGAGTGGAATTCCTTGAGCGGAAAGTCGTTCGGTGCTTCTCTGTCTAGTTGAAGTATCTAGGTATAACTATGTTTCTATTATCGCTGCTGAGTTTGATAATCATATACTAATAACTACTTACTCTATAGCATTCGAGGTGATAGACGACGTGGAGTTGGACTAGTCTGAACTGAAGCTTTAACACTATGATATGACTTTGAGCAAATTCGATAGGATTTATAGAAACTAATCGAGGGTAAGACGTAAGTTTGCTGTCAAAGGGGAAGTATATACTAATCACTAGACACTAATTCTAGCTAGGTAATTGAATACGCATCGCTTTGATATATCCTATATGTCCTAGGACTTCTAGGCGTTGAATAGGTAGTATATATTTTCTTTCTTACTAGGTAGGCGCTGGAAGCGGCGCGTCGAGAACTTTTGACGTTATCTATCTACCGTATACTTACTTATTGATGCTGCCCTCCGAGATATCCCCGATCGCGCGGTACTATGGTGCATACTATGGTACTCTACAGTATAATGATACGCAACTGGCACCCAATAATAAATCTCTACCATAGAGTAACTTAATAATTAATACACAGAACCTTCTGGAGTGCCTAGTACCATATGGTATGGTAGTAGTAGGTTGCGTTGTATGGTATAACTATGGTACTCCACGCAGACATGACAGGTGGAGTACCTAAACCCTGCCTCAGCGCGCAAGCTGATGGAACAAGCTGATCGAGATTGCAAGATCCAGGTTGGAGATCTCTCGCTTACCAATGAGCGAGTTAGTTCCACAACAAGACGTTTACGATTCCACAGCCTTTCGCTTCAGATTGCATGCGGAGGAAAACCGATAGATAAGCTTTCTGCTCTGCCTTGATATCGACATCATCGGGTTACTGTTCTCGGCCCGAGGCGGCTGGGTCGACTTACTTATCCCAGGATTTTTTTTACATGCAAAGTTCGATTTTTTTTTTTCTTGTGATTGTGGCATGATTAGAATATCAAGATGAAATTGATTATTCATGGCAGAACGATTATCGACAATACCTATGTACGTGCCATAAGTTAAGAGAGAAATGGAGAAAGAGAGAGTAAAGGCCCCAAGGTGGTCCGTGGCGATCATTCTCTCTGTGACTGATCTAGCTGGATCGCGGGCGTGGCGCATTCCCACTTAGTAGATAGGCCCGCACGGAAACATGCGCATGTCAGCCCTGTTGGAGAATGGCTTGAACCCACCAGCTGTCCATGGAGAAGCTCTTTCGCTAAGGCGACGACGCGAAGGCTGGGCAGATGTCACTTGGGAGGGTAAAGACAATAGTTATGCTAAGCTGCTGGCGGAGGACGGCAGTATCTAGTCGAATCGCACGTGGTTGTTTCCATCTTCTTCTTCATCTTCTTAATATAGAATGCCATTATATTCGATCATGAGCCCAGATAAACTGAGATGGTTAGCCAGCTGTATCATTTCAGTCTGATCTACTTAGAACCCTTGCTCCACGCCGATCTTACGTTTCACCACTGCGCGATCTTCCCCAGGTTCCTCAAGAGGTAGTTCTTTGCCGTCTGAACAGCTTCTATGTACTCCAGCACGCATCGGATTAATAGATGAGGTCTGAAAATGGAGATGATGTGGATGATAGGCCATCGGCTCCAGCGAAAGAGCTGACTGCGCAAAAGACCGGACATGAGGGTGATCAGGAACAGGGACTGTTGTCTTTCGAGACCCTGAATCCCGCGGGGATTCTCAAAATTCCCCAGAAAGCCGCGCAGAAAGGAGCCGAATTTCTCTTCACGTCGACTACAGACCAATCTGCGGAGAGTTCCGCATCAGAAGATGAAGACTCGCTGGAACCGGCTTTGTCGGACAGATACCTCAAAACTGATCCGGCATTCAATCCGAATGAAGTCGCTCATGGTCGGCTCCCAGGAGCGCCAAAAGTGACTACTCCAGGGCTCCGGGGCTCCAGTAACAGAATCGGCAATTCCGCGAAGCGCAAGGTCGCAGCAATCGCACATCCGAAACGAGCAGCAAAGCAGCGGTTTCAATCAAAGACGGCAGTGAAACTGTCCAAGGCGACGCGGCCGTACATCTCTAAGGAGTCGGATCGTGAGTATCTCGAGGCTCACGACGAACTGTTCAAGGCGGAAGCAGACCGTAAACAGGGAAAAGAAGAAAGAGAACGACGACGGAGCGGAGGCAGTTGGGTGTCACTTAATCAAGATGAATGTCGAAAATCAGAGATCGATGGAACGGAGACCGGGAGCGTCCGAGAGGGCAACGCCTGCACCATCCAGAGGCGGAAACTCGAGAAGTTGGAGGCTCATCGTGAGAGTCTTGCAATTGCTTGGATCACTGGTCGACATATCAAACGGGTACGGGTCGCGCCAACCCACGTTGTAGGCTATCCGCGATGGGACGATGAAGAGTTCCTGGAGAAGGACGAGGCCGGGAATGTTGTCCGTTTCAAATGGGAGAGATATATCGGCAAAGTACGTACCATATATACTGTTCTTCCTTCATAGAACCCCCCGCTAAAACGTTACAACCTGTAGCTTCTGCTTTATCACTCGCAGCCGTTTACGGCCAGGTATGTCGATGACACTTTGCACGAATTAGATTTTGACACAGAGATCCTGGCATATTACATCGAGCGTCTCGTCATGGCGACGGAACCATGGCAGCAGTGGGCCATGGAAATGAGACGGCTGTACCGGTGGGAAAATCCAAAGAAAACTGGGAAGTGGTTTGCTGTATTTCTGCTCCTTTGGTATACAGAGCACATTGTGGGTTTCTGTGTCAGTTCTTCTCATGCCGTGATCCTGAAGACTCTTGTTCACAGAGGGACTAATTGATCGAACAGCATATGTATGTGATATACATCGTCCTCAAGAGCCGTTACTTTCCGTCCACGGCGGAATCGGTTCGCGAGTCACTGGACAGATCTATCAATAAAAGTGAACAAGCGCTACGTTGGGGCGAGATTGTCGACCGACATGGACGAGAGAAGTGGATCGAGCCGCTTCTTGACGAGGTAGCACCGTTCATCCAGCTTCAAGTTGGAGACATTGCAGACTTCTTCGAGATCTTGAGAAAGTGAGTGACTAGGTGACATATACATATTGTTCAAACAAAATACTAAACCCGAATAGCTTCTATAGATGGAGAAACCCCAGCAAGACAGCGGCGACCCTTTTCTTCTTCGCTTCATGCGCGACAGTGTCACTATTTGCAGATACCGCATTCTGCATGAAGATCTTTTGGCTGGTCGCCATCTTAATGTTCTTTGTGAGCTTCCCAGTATCGAGTCGATGGCCGCAGTATCGCATTGTGGTCAGTCCACTGAGATGGCCAGTCTGGGATATTCCCACAAACGGTAAGTGCGGTGGTATCCTTCCTGTCATGTGAGGCCGTAGAAGGAGACGGGCTAGGAGGAGAAGCGCATGCTAATGTGTAATGCAGCTGAATGGGCAATCCAATATCTCCAGAAGCATGAAATCCTGCGCAGGGAACAAGTTGCAGAACTGGATGGCCAGGCCCCGTCTTCTGCGGCACCAGAGAGCGGCCTACCGGAGAGTCCTGATGATAGTGCAGCAGACTATCTTGACGCTATCGAAATGTCACAGCAAGAGTCTGACTCGAATGACGCTGAAAAAGAGACAACAGATAGCATGGGAAACTCCAGACGGGATATTATTTCCTTCCATGCATATCGTGGAGGCCACACTGGATATCTGTTGATTTCTTCGAATGGTCTGCGATTCACGCAGACTCGCCCATTAACTCTCCATCCCAAGAAGCATCGCCAACATAAGATATGGTCTTATCCTTTCTCTAGTCTGCTCGAGATGAGCAAGATCCACAGTGACAATAAGTCCAGGCTGACGAGGTTGGGTCCTCACCTGGCGGCACTTTCCTTGGTATTTCTCTCCGACGTTGCACCTACTTATACGCAGAAGAGCGATGATGAAGGCGATATTGCGTCGGGGGCCAGGTCGGAGAAAAATGTCTCGGTAGAAATTCTAGATATGGATAAGGCTACCCGGGATGAGGTGTTTAATCTCATCATTGGCAGGAGCAAGATACGATGGCGGGCGTTTACAGACTGCGACCAAGGAAGGCATAAGGAATCGGCAAAAAAGAAGAGGCCCCATTTCAGAAGACAGATATAATTGAAGTATGGATGGTATGTACATAGATATGACCATGATATCCTCATATAGTAATGATGTGTTTCTGTTTTATTTACTTGAGATTCTATTGATCGACACGGCGTAAAACAGTCCATTATCAACCTGATTTGTAGTATCTCATGTTACTACAGTAGTACAGTCCAGTCTCTTATGGCACTTAGGCTACAGTTGTCAAATAATAGTCCCCACAGGAAGCTACGAACTCCTGATGTCTTTAGCCGTTGATACGGAAACGGTTTGATCGACTGTGGTCCAACCTGTTACCTTACTGAGTAGTTATCTCAGGTGGGTATCGACCTGCCACCTACTGAGTACGGAGTCTCCGTACTGCTGTACTCTACTCTCAGTAGGAGGTGTAGAGACCTTTTCTGTCTCTCATCCATGATCAGACTGATTCGATTCTGATTCAATCCTCTAGAGTAATCTGGTTATTTTAGGCGAACACGGGCCAGCTAAGTCACTTATGGAGCATGACGTTAGCAGCGGGAGCGGGAACGCGTCAACAGACGATCCAGACGGGACGAACACAATGCATCGTTGATGGCAATTGGCTCGATCGAATTTTCTGGTGGTTGGTCTGAGCTTGAACCATGTTTCTGGCGCAGTAGAGCATGTCTGGATGCGAAATCAAGTTGCAGTGCTTTTCGCACAAGGGTGTAGAGAAGCTTGTTGCTTATTGCTGGTTGATGGTGTGATCGGCTGGGGGTACTTAATTATCCCGCGGAATGCTTATCAGTTCAGCCTGTTACATAGAGGACGAGGAGCACCGATGGTTGGAGTGAATGGATGAGGCTTCAGTGCCTTGCGATAATGCAGCGGTATCTGCCTCATCAGTTGCAAATAATAATGATCCAGTGAGTGTTCGCTGGTTATGAATTCTGAAGTGATGCGAGAGCGAGTAATTATTAGTGGAGGTCTTCCTGGATAAGATGAGGGCGGCTTAACCAGACTTAACCAGAGCCAGTTAAGAATGTCTCTCCTCTTAGGTCGAAAGGCTGTCAATCGCTTAATGTGTCATCCATCCAGGGACCAGGCACCTTGGAGCCTAATTCTTGATGCGAACGGTAACTGTCTGGCTTGGAGATGCTCCATTGACCGCGGGCTAACTGTAACAAGCGCCGGTGTCCAGACTCGTAGAACCTGTTCTATCGAAGTGCAAGTGTAGCCTTATAGTTAAGTACTGTAGTTGCTGGAGTTACAACGCAGCACGAATGCGGTAAGACGAAGATTGCACATCGGGCGTCTGCCCCAGCCAAATAGATCAGCATACCGCTCTGCAACTCAAGATAGTAACAAATAGCAGATAGCCATGCGACCGTGCAGCGATTTCTCTTGCTTTGGCGTGTAGGATAAATGCTCCGTACATAGAGTAGCTCGATAGAAAAAAAAAACTTATGGATCTCCTCTACCACTTGGTTTAAGACGTGGATCGCTTTCATTAAATTGACTATGCTGCTCTAGAATTAGCTTGCAGACTAAGACTCTAATTCACAGATTGTATACGTACCTGATGCGTATCTCCAAGATTGTCGAGACACGCTGATGCGATTGATGGGTGGGTAGCTGCTGTCTCTATTTGACCTTCCGTGTTCCCCCCTCTCCTCCTTCCAGAGCCTTTTTCTCTTTCATCTGACTTTGCTTCCTCCTTCGTTTAAGCTGGAGAATTATTGCTTCATCGGTCACTCGCTTGCCTGCACACATATATCATTACATTCCAACATACAGTGATTTACTATTTTTCCCCCTTACGGTGCCCTCGGGCCTCTCTGCTTGCCGCAGCACTTGAGCTGCAGGGCCTCCTGGTAGCTTCAATCCGCGGACTGGTACATCTTCGACTGTGCCACACAAACATCGCTCTTCGCCCATCATGGTATACGGGAACGACTTCAGCGGCGGAGATGACTATGGTCGCTATGGCGGGGCAGGTTCCCAGATCCCCAAGACGGAGCTGGATCACATCGCCCAGCCGCCCGCCTACGCCAGCACGCCGGGAGCCGCGGGCCTAGAATCCCAGGGCGCGACGCCAAGGTCGAGATGGGACCCTCGTTCATGGGGTCTGAAGACCAAACTTGCTGTGGCTGCTGCAGTGGTCGTTGCCATCATCGTGATTGTGGTAGGATCCGTGGAGGGTACAAAAGCGAATCGGTACCCGAATTATTCCAAGTTAAATTATACCCTGAAAGAGACGTATTCGGGAACAAGTTTCTTTGATCAATTCAACTACTATTCGGGATATGACCCAGCGGCAGGTTTCGTCCAGTATGTCCTCTACAAAGTTCTTTTGGTTTGACCATGATCACTGACAATACATAGCTATGTGGACCAGGCCGGATCGGAGTATCTGAATCTGACTTATGCGTCGGAGGACTCTGCTGTGATCAAAGTAGACACATCGAATGTCGATGCGTCTACCGGTCGAAGATCAGTCCGGATCACGTCGAAGAACACCTACAATAGCGGTCTGTTCATCTTTGACATCCTGCACTCTCCCTACGGCTGTGGCACCTGGCCAGCGCTCTGGCTTTCCGATCCAGACAACTGGCCCACGAACGGGGAGATTGATGTCCTCGAAGCGAATAACGCTGCAACGACGGGGAACCAGATGACATTGCACACAACCAATGGTTGTAAGATGAATGTCAAGCGGAAGGAGACAGGAAAGGTGCTTGCCACGAACTGCTGGAACGAAACCAACAGCAACGAGGGTTGCGGCGTTCAGGGAAAGCCCGCTACCTATGGCGAAGCGCTGAACAACAACGGTGGAGGGGTAAAGATCTCCGACAGCTCGTCTGGATTCCGTCTTGCTAATCAATTCTACAGATCTACGCAACGGAGTTGAGAGATGCTGGTATCCGTGTCTGGTTCTTCCCGCGTTCTTCCATCCCTAACGATATCTCCGATGCGAATTCCACTCCGGACCCCTCTACGTGGGGAACTGCATTGGCTGACTTCCCCAGCACCGACTGCGATATC
Source organism: Paecilomyces variotii (assembly GCF_004022145.1). NCBI lineage: Eukaryota > Fungi > Ascomycota > Eurotiomycetes > Eurotiales > Thermoascaceae > Paecilomyces > Paecilomyces variotii. Next base: position 449,206 of record NW_021167154.1, read on the forward strand.
AGTTCGCACTTCCGCAATCAGAGTATTATTGCTAATATAGATCTCTGCGGTCAACTGGCTGGCTTGGAGAAATTTTACACTGTGCAGTCTGGTTGCCCAGGAACCTGCACGGATTATGTGGCGAACAATCCAACAGCCTTTACAAACGCGTACTGGGAGTTCAAGAGCTTCAAGGTCTACCAGGCTTCCTAAAAGTTCTCGAGAAGTTTCGTTTGGGGGTTTCTCGCCATTCTTTTTTGAGTTCACGAAAATGTACGATAATAAGTATAATGACGGCGTTTAATGGGTCTAATGGTTTGGTTTCCGGTTGATGCCGTCACAACATGTGGATAGCTAGCTATAAACGACAATACATTAACTAATGTCTGATTATTCGTGTCTTATTCTCTGTTCCTCCACCTGTAGCAATCAGAATATTCACTCTTTACTGCGGGAAGAACAGTCCATTTTGACTGTTAACTTATGCATTCATTGCCCTGGGCGGGGAAAGGATAAGTGAAGGAGAGGAGTGAGGAATATCTATTCAGCGCATTCTCTCTCCATATATTATTCCTTCTTACTCCTATTATCCTCCTCCACTTTCATGTATTAAAAGAAGAAATTTGGGCAAAATTTGCAGCTCACCTCACGCATATTTCTTCCAGATCATAAGTGATGCATCGAACTACAGTAACAACCTGGCTATAACGAACCCGCGTATAACGAATACCTCGACATAATGAATTTGACACCGTGTCAAAATCAAAATTCTATACAAAATTCGTTATCCCTCCTTACTACAAAAATCGTTCATTTCTTTTTCAGGCCTTGCTTATACAATTCATTATATGAAGGTACCCACAAATTTACCTTATTTATCAGTAATTACCTTATCAAAAATTCCCTAATTAGGGAAATTTTATTCGAAAATTTCAATATTCATACCTATATACAACGAATGGGTTTGGTTTTTATGCCACTAGACCTCGATTTCTTCATCAAGTTTAAGATAATAGACAGAGACCGCTGTAAGAAAGCAGCTAAGGAGTGGTTTCCTTTAAAGTAAATGGCCCCTATTTTTAAAGACTATAAGCAATATTAAGTTGAGCAGGGTATTATCACCGCCGATGCTATTGGCGGGAAGTATCTACCTATATTCATTAAATCCTATCTGCATGTTGGTCGATTTGATTTCAATATAACCGAAGCATTTTCAAAACCCAGAGAGTGGCACGGCACCCCCATGGCTTCTATTCGCAGGTGTATCCACGCACTTACGGTAGTAGCCCCCGTCTTGGCATGAGGAACCCGGCAGCTTCAGCCTGTTCAGCCTTAGACCATATGTGTCGGTTCTTCTTCTTTATCTTCGCGAAATCGGCCCCGAGGGTGTCTTTGCCCATGCACTATAGGTGTATAAAGAAAGTATTCCTTATAAGGTTATAGTTTTCTACCGCACGATTTACTTCGCTAAGGGCTTTATAAAAATTTTATATATATATCTTTTTTAGGAGTTCTGCGGCCTAAATCTATAATTATATAAAAATCTCTTCCAGTAATAAAAAAAAAATATCCGGTAATAATAAATAGTTGTCCTATAGGATTGTCCGACAATATGGAGATAGCTAGGTTACTGTTATGAGTGTTTAAGTTAGCGTTGGTATTTGCTTTTAGGGCGCGTACTCTATATGCATGACCTGCAAGGCATGTCTGATTCCACTATCACTAAAGCTAAATTCAATAATCTTATAATAGCCTATCCATAACCCTATTTGCCTTCTCTAGCATTTTTTGAAATTTAGTGTCTTAGAAAGCCATAGTCATAAAAAGTCATGTGTGCTGGGGAAGTCGTAAGATTAAGTCAGTATGAATGAATTCAGTAAGGATAAAATTATATTTATCCCTCAGGGCGCAGAACTCATTAAATCTCTACGGTCGACTGCTGAGTTGGCCTTCATCACCCCTCTGGAGCCCTTATCACCAGCACTCATACTAAAACATCATGCCGCCGCCTTAGAGGCAAAAAGGGCTTTCCGGCGATTGACCATGTTCTACAATGGGCTTAAGTACGGCTGAGCGGACGGGAAGCCCTGTTTTCCACACCCTATGGTCGTATGTGATAGTTCTTTACTTCAAGGGAATCATATAGTGAGGGTAGGGATAGGGAATGTTGCATTAACGTAGAGTATACAGAATGTTTACCAGTACTGTGTTGTAATACTGCCATATATGAGCTTGGATGAACATGCAGGATGATTGATCAGACGGTATTTGAAGCTTATAGTTAGTCAACAGAAGGATCAAGCATCCGGGAGTTCCTCAGCAGCTCTGGACACGACGCCTCGTTCGAGGGCAACAATAGCACAGACACTTTCCGTGGGGATCCTTATCGATATAGGCTCTACGCCAGGGTTTATGTCGTATACAGAGACAGATATACGTTTTTCATCATACCAAAGATCAATACAACTTGCAAGTTCCAATCACCAATGAATGTTCTTCTATAGTCATGTTGTTTTTGGGAGATACATAAGACTTGTCAACCCTTACAGTCTTGCCTTTACATCCGCGTCTTCCAAAGACGATAGTCCAGTCCTATACTCCCGTAATCGATTCCGTAGTATCTTTCCCGTCGGGTTTCTAATGATGCGCGTAACTTCCCAGACACCACCTCGAAGCTTCTTGTAGCCACTAACTTGGTCATTGATATCTTTATGAATTTGACGAAGTGCGCACACCTTCTCGGAGAGCGTTGTGAACAGCTTCTTCAGAACAACGTACGCGATAGGCAGCTCCGTAAGCTGATCTTCTTCCCATACTGCTGCGACACCTGCTTCAGCGACATATGGGTGCGAGTTGAGATATGCTTCGAGTTCTGTCGGGCTAATTTGGAAATTCTTGTATTTTATCAGCTCCTTCGTACGTCCAACAATGGATATTAAGCCAGTTTCCGTAATAGTACAGATATCCCCCGTGTTGTACCATCCTGGAATCGGAAATGCTTTTCGGTTCGCCTCTTCATTAAATGCGTATCCTTGAAAGAGGTTGGGACCGCGGATCCAAAGCTCTCCCGGTCCACCTTTGTTTGCGTCATGAGTTGAGTTCTCTTGCTTCAATACCGCTTCAATGTTGGGAAGTAGGTGCCCAACAACTCCATCTGGAAGATCTTCATCAAGCCTCTGGTATGCGATAAAAGGCGCTGCTTCTGTCATGCCATAGAGCTGAATTGGTTTCCAAGGTGCACGACTCAGAAGTCTGTCCATTAGATCTTGCTTGAACGGCGCACCACCACAGTTAATGATTTGCGCGCTCGAGAAGTCATATTTCTCGCATATGTCTGTATGAGCGAGAGCTAACACAATAGACGGCACACCTTGGAAACTCGTTGCGGAGTTCGACTGTACAAGTTGTCCGAAAGTCTCTAGATCAAAACTTGGCATTGCATGGTGCATCATGCCCGTCCATGGCCCGAAGAAGAGCGGCATTGTGGTCATGCCTATGTGCACAAATGGTGTGAAGGCGACTGTTCTACTCGCCTTATGGAATTGTTTGGGATCGTGCGCGTATAATTGATGACAGTTGGCGACGAAGTTGTAGTGTGTCAGCTGTGCACCCTTAGGCAGACCGGTCGTTCCAGAAGACAAGTGTATGGATGCTAGACGTGTGGACGTATCCTCCCAATGCGGAATCGGTAGACTTGTTTCTGCCATCAAATCTTGTGGCAAGTGCTTGTATCCCTTGACTTTCTTGCCTGCGGTTATAACTTGCGGTCTTTTCCAGACAGTACCCTCTTTCTGTAATGCATTCCTTGCGATTTCGATAGCTTGCTCAACTTTCGGCAATACTTCTCCATAGACGATAACAATGTGAGGTCGTGAGACACAGAGTCCATGAGCGATCTCAGCTGGCTTCAATGCGTGGTTGATCGGGCAGGCTACACCTCCAGTCCAGAGCACTGCATGGAAAGTCTCTATATAGTCTACTGAATTTGGAATAATAATAGCGTGTCGATGGCCGTCTTGCGCATCTAACACGCATCGCAGGCCTTTTGCTAGTCGCCCAGCCCGCGAGCGAAGTTCTCCAAGGGTCAAACTGCGATTTGTGAGGTTGTCCTTGGCGATCAAATGTGATGGAGGCAGAGGAGGTGTGCATGCGCTTGTATGAAGCAACTCCGTGAGGTTGATGTTGCGAGGAATGGTAATTTTAACTGAGGAGCGATACACATGTTGAGGCTCCTTGGTGTACATGGCTTTATCGAGCAACATGCAGATCAAGGTATAGGTAATGATGTAGGGATAGGGACAAATAGTCTGTAGATCTCAACACGAAGAAAAGCTCGAGTATCTTGTATGGCACTGCGAGGTAACTCTGCTTCTATTTTACCATAATGCTGAATAAAGAATGGCTTAAAGGTCGCTTTCAATCGACACTCGGTAAGAAAGGCATGTTGGCCCGTAAGCCAACTAGATCCACTTATGCACATCCAAATAGATTGATTTGTGAGAAGTCTTCATGGAGTGTTCTAGCACAGTAAAATAATGCATCGTCGTTGTAACCTAATGACTCGGTCTCGGTTGTACTCCCTACAGTGTGATAGTGATAACAACAGCGTTACCGAAGATGTATGTATCTAGACCACCTGGTCTAAAGGCAAGGGTCCCACGTTCTCCTCTAGATCTTGACAGGGATTGCCATGCAGGCTTATACAAAAGTACGATATTATTGCGCCGTTGTTTAGACGCTCCCGGTTTCCGGGCCATCGTCGCTCACATCATTTCCCAAACGGCTACTTATCCTTTACGGCGGGTTGCAACTTCAGAGACCACGACCCACAAAGATGATGGGAGTCCACGGAATACGGAGTAGAAGGGGGTCAGAATTCATCCTGTTGAAGGTGATACTGAACTAACAATTCAATGTTTGTGACATCGCTCCTCTTAAGGTTTGGTGGATGTGCTGGGCACGAGCCGGTCGGTATCGATATGACCGATTCGTTGATATCCTAACAACATGCCTTCCAGCACATGGTGACAGGCATGGAACCAGATTATCCCTGTGAAATCTAGACAGGTCTAGGGTATAGGGCGGGGTCGTCTCCTGCTGGTCGTCAGATGGGCATTGTCACAATCTATGGCTCGTTGCAGCGAAGAAGATGGAAATTATCTCCTTCTGAACCGCAGAAGTTGCACATAAGTAATTAGGTAATTAGTTCCGCAGAATATGCTATCACTAGATAGAGTTCTTATTAGTACTGGAAGGCTGTATACGCAACGGCATAGCAACTAATAAGTCTGTTGTGCCTGTACTGAAGCCGTCCGATGTATTGCGAAGACCGGGTCCTTCCATGAAGTTTAGAATCGAGCATATACACGCCACTATCGATTCCTGGCTGCGTTATCTTTGAAAGGAAGCCGGCAGTGCGACTTGAAAACCCCATGTGAAAGGATCGAAGGTTCGCTTCGGTGATATCAACCCCTGGATTAAAGCAGGGATTAATGCAACTAGCGATTCTGGAAACAGACCTTTCCTGTCCGATATTCGCAGAAGAATTCCCCGATAGAAACAGATACTATATTAGACCGCACAGTCGGTCCTTCACGCAGCACGCCTGATAAATCATTATCCTATCAGCGGGGATATCTTCCGTGTCTGCTCGTTTATGGATGATAGCCGCATACTTCGCTGGTGTCACATCCAGGAAAACCAAACTGGAGGATTCTGCTCTTTGGTCGAATAGCGCCGATAGCTGCTGCTGATGATGATCTATAGTACTACAGAACCTACTTCATTCCAACGCTGGCACCGGAAATTCAACATCAGCTGGCAGGGTATTGAACTAGATAAGCCGCTTGTGGTATCATTCAAATCTAGCCCACCCAGATGTTTTGACTTTCCAACAGTGCCACAAGCTGTGTGATGCGGCCCTGGTAGTCTCGCCAATAGAAGTTTGTGTCTTTTCCGTTATTAATATTGACGCATATTCTGTTAGATCTAGACAGACCAAACTGGAAGATTCTCCTTTTTGTTCGAATGGCCTAGAGCCAATACATTACTATATTCCTATCCCACGCCGATCCTAGGATGTTTGTTGCTAGGGTCAGATGCATATCCGTGGAGGTTCTCATTCTGTATTATTGCGGCGCGGTGCTGGCATCCGAACCGCAACTGTCACGCTACCAATGCACGAATATTGGCACGGACAGTAATTTCATTCATGGTTTCCCATTTAACGCAAGTAGATGATTTCAGACCCAGGCAGACCGAACTGGAGGACTTTCCTTTTTTGTCGAATGGCCTAGCGCTAATAGATGTGTCCCGCAACTGATCTGTGACATCTCGAGGGGGAAAAGGAGACTTGGCCTTCCATTCCCAGCTGCAATTTGGTATTATCGTGTCTTCTTAAATTGTCTGTATACCAACAGAAGAAAACATACGTGGAGAGTCTAGAATGGTATGAACGACTTATCAACCATGGCACCAACAGTGATCCCACCTCCACCAACCCCCAACTTTCTCCAGCTTTCTTATCCTGCCCCCCGCATCTTATTAGTGGTCATGGCGCGCGAAGAGAGCCTGAACTGCATGAACACAGCGGCCCAGTGGGAGATGGACGCTGTTTGGAAATGGCTTGATGACGAGCCTTCCCTATCGGTAGCCGTTATCACCGGGGCAGGCAAGAAAGCATTTTCAGCCGGGGCTGATCTCAAAGAATGGAACAATTCCATGGGAGAAGATTCCGACGTCCGAAATCGCATTGGCAATGCACCGGCTTTCAAACCCCTCAGTCGACGACTAGGAAAGAAACCCATCATTGCGGCGGTAAACGGGCTCGCGCTGGGTGCAGGTGCGGAGTTTGTAGTTAACTGCGATCTTGTTGTTGCAGCTGATACAGCATACTTTGGCCTTCCTGAGGTCAAGAGAGGTGTGGCACCCATCGGGGGATGTCTTCCGCGACTTATACGGATCATTGGGCTCCAACGAGCATCTGAGTTCGCGTTAACTGGACGCAATGTGAGCGCACAGGAGGCTTTGACATGGGGGCTTGTTAACAAAGTTGTCCCGCAGTCGGAGGTTGTCAATGAAGCGGTCAAATATGCAAGTATGATTGCTGAAAATAGCCCTGATGCTGTAATCTGCACCAGGGCTGGTCTCAGACAGGGATGGGAAACTGCAGCTGTGGAACGAGCTGTGGATATCACATTGGAAAGGGAATTTGCTGAACTACAGAAGGGTTCCAATATTCGAGAGGGGTTGAATGCATTTACCGGGAAGAGACCTCCTAGGTGGACAAGAAGTCGGCTGTGAAATTGATTTGCGGCGTACGAATGTAGTAGCTACGGACTTTCCTCAAACTATGGTTGATGAACCTAGTTATCTGATTTCTGTGGTTCATTTTTATTCATACATACAGACCCCGAAAAGGACTAGGGAATAGTCGAATGCCTGAAGATGCCTCAGGGTATTGAACTTTCAAATGAATTTCTGGAAGAATTTCTTGGGTGGGAGCGTGAGCAAGACTACATAGTCATAACCGTAAAAGGGTATCCTCATCCAGAAATCAAGAGAACACTGTACGTGGAGCAAAGGAAATCACAGCTTTTATCATGTTTAAAAAGCATGACGAAAGAGCCTTGGGCATCCCGAAAAAAAGGAAGATATTAGTGGAGTTAGAAAATCCCCGAGAATGCGATACTCGCCATAAGATTTCCCTCATAGTGAACAAAATGAAATTCGTCACGGCCATCAGAGATACAGCCGGATAAAACCGCGTATGAGGAGCTTACGAGGACTCCAGTTTGCCCAAGAGACTACCCTCAGCAAACTGACTTTGCGGGGTGAGGTCCAGTAGTGGCTTCGTAGCGTTGCGGTCGCCGGAGGCAACACCATGCCCAGTTCCTACGCCTCCCTGAGCAGTTGCAAGTTTGTCGGCACGGGCCAGAAGACTGTTCGGTGCAAACTGACTGTCAGGGGATGTTATACTGTAATCCACCAAGGTCGACGAAGCTCCGTTTGTCCCATGCTCATGGCCGCTCCCATGCTTGCGGCTACGAGTAGTATTGGAGCGTTTGGGTATGCCAGCACCAGTATTAGACATGTCTGCGGGTTCATCAGGAAGCGCAGGAACGCCATGCTGGGCTGGCCGTCTCCAAGTTGTCGCGCTAGGAACTACGATGGCTCCCGGTGCTAGCTCAGGACCAGTTGCAGCATCGACAAGAGGAACACCAGGAGCGACCGTTACTCCATGACCCTTGCGCGCATGTTGTGGCGGTTCCCGGTAAACTGGCGTGAGATCAACGAGAGGTTTTTGACGAGTCGAAGTAGACCGATTGAGATCAGAATTGCCAGTGTCCGGATCGTGGGTGGAGCGCATAGTATTTGTGCGGCTATTGACACGACTTGACGGATTGCTGAATGGATGGGAGCATGGTGGAGAAACAGTCGGACTGAGCGCATTGAGTAAACCATGAGGAGAGAACGGCCCCTCTTCGGCTTCCTTCCGCTCTCTTTCACGCTCTCTTTCACGCATTAATCGCTGCCGCTGGCTGTATGTCCTTCCGAGAAGTCCTGTTGGTGAAAAGGTCGCATCCTCAACATTCTGAGAAGAGTCTGATCTCGGCGGTACGTCCTTGAGGTGGCGCGAATCGAGGTGCTGAGTATCAAGACTGAGCTTCTTCGGAAAGGATGCAGGAGCATGTGACTGGTTGTTTTTCTGGTGCATATGCTGCTGATATCGTGTTGGGTGGGTAGTCTGAATAGGGCCTTGATCCTTCTGAGCCTGACCCAAAACGTTTACCAAATACCAGCTCCGCCATCCCTGGACGGCTTTATGCCATTGAGTAGCGATGTCGCGGTGATTAGTGGAGAAGAAATGGACAAAGTTCTCGGTGCTCAAGAACATGCTCGACTTTTGCTGGCTCTTGACCGCGAAGCATATTTTCTTGGGGGCCTTTATCTTCTTCGCTAATTGACGTGGAGTTGGCGAGTAGATATCGAAATCTGACAGGTGACAAACATTCGTTTGTTCATGCCCCAGTTTCTTGGCCATTACGACTTGGCCATCTGCGCGAAGCGTCACATAGCGCTTATCCCATTTCCCTGGTCGTTGAGAATGGTATATATGGAAGGTTTGTTCTTCGGGCTGTTGTTCCGGAACGGCCTTGACATCGAGTTCATCTATCGCGGACGAACTAGAAGCAGGTATAATAACCAGAGAATTTTGATTATCAGAATCCCAAGAGTTCAGTACATCGCGAATATGCTCATATCTCCGCAATGGTCGCTCAAGCCCAAGTTGATGGAATGATTCAAGCAGGATAGATCTCTGGGGATCAATCGGTTCAGAAAGGACATTGCACGCGAAAGTAATGATATCCTGGGAACAAGTGGTAGGGGTCACTGGCACCACGATGCCAGACTCATTGCATTTCACAGTGACCTTTCTCTCGCCAGCATTCACAGCGGAGACGGGAGCGTCGAAGCCTGGGACGATTCCTCCTCCACCAGGCTCGATATTCTTGCCTGAGGATCCGTCGTCTGTGGCGGTTTGTTTGGTTTCACTCGCTTCTCGCTGAGAACGTCCACGGCTCTTCGAACGCGTAATTCGGGCCTTCCATGACATCCTTGGCGATACCGTGCTATCAGAAACATCACGCCTAGTGGCATGTTCCGTGATAAATCCTGGCTCCTTCATTTCTCTGTGTCTGTCGTGGTCCCTTCTTTCCCTATGTTCCCTTGTGGCCCTCACTTTCTCTGGTGTCATTTGTCGTTCTTCAGAGGTCAACCTTTCCATAGCTTCCCTTCTATTCCGCTCTCGTATAGCATCATCTTCCTCATCGTCCTCGCTCTCGCTTTCCTGAGAACTATCAAGTTGTCCTCCGATACGAGTGTAAGAGTTAGAAACGTTCCGCGGAGTGCCAATCTCGCATCGATCGGCTTTGCTTGCATCCACTCGCGACCGATCAACGAGCTGCGGCAATGGAGGCTGAGGCTCAGGAGGAGGCGGATGAGTAACTGCTGGCAACCTTGCTCGTCTGTATCGAGACATGCTCTGAGCAATGGTTTCATTGTGGGGCTTCTTCTGAGCTGACTCAGATCTCGGATCGTCTGTGATTGCGGTGGAGGTAAGATAACTTTGATTGACCTGCAATCCAAGTGTCTTACTAGCCTCTTGCTGCTTTTTCGCAGCAGCCTGTCTTACCGAGCGATACCGTGAGAACTTCAGGGGCCCTTGCCCTGGTGAGCCTATAACGCCTGGTTGAGGCTCCATGGCTGCAGTTTTAGCAGTGATGATCGTCCCTTATCAACGCGCTGCGACGCGAGACATTGCATGAAAGATAACGCGGAATGATCACAGTCACCCTATACACAGTATTTCTGCCTCCATCCAGCGCTCTTTAGGCTTTGGAAGTTCACTTTAGTGGACAATAGAGGCCTTTTATCACGCTAAGTTGGAATCGGCCGGGCGCTGACGTAGGTCTGCAATTTGATCAATTCAGATAGGATAGAATCATAGAACCCTGCAACAGCAGGGGTGTGATAGCTTCTCTGGATTTCAGTATTCTTCTAAAGTAGTGCATGCTGCTATTTAAGGACGGAAGAGATGCGCAGATGAACGAGATCCATCAAGGACCGTGCTTTGTGCCATGCACGGACGTTCTGATGAAACGGACGGCTCCTCGCGAGGTTTTTTTTTTTTTTTCCTTTTCCTTTTTGCACATGATGTTACTCGGCCCAGATCATCAAATGTGATGTAAAGCCGCAGAGGAACAGGAACAGCACACATTGCTCTGCAAGGGACAACTATTCCCCAAGTAGCGATTGACAGAGGTTAGCTTGCCAGCAATACCACATCATTTGCTGCGGAATTTTAGACAGTTGGATGGCTCATGGCCGGAGAAGCGAGTTAAGACTATTTGAGGCTGAAGCATCTAGCGTTTACTATTATTACTTCATTTTTTCTATTATAGGCTGTTGTCCCCTTCTACTATCGGCAGTTAATTGTTTAGCTGCTGATCATATCACTTAACACTTTGTGTTTTCTTCTAACGTCACACAGTCAGCCGGTTTCCAACTCACGAGGCATACAACGCTGTCGAATAGTCGGTTCAAGCAGTTCAACTTCCGCCATTCAGTTCCTGGACAAATGTGCCGACAAGGCTGGTACCAGCCTCTACTTATTCATTCTTCCCTGCTGTTGACCTTAGCACACACGCTGATACAACATTGGATGTCCAGTTTGCCACTAGTCGTGAGGCTTTAAAGATCTCCACCGCGGCAAATGGAGATCTTCAATGGTCTCAGAACATATCATATTCACCCGTCCTAATTTCTACCGGGCTGTTTCTACACCATTCTTGTGAAATTTGCGGAAATGAGAACTGGTTACCTTGGAAGGGTCAATTCTCAGAAAATATTTTTGACTTCATTCGTGGACAGTCGTGCTTGGGCGTCAACACTCTGTTTGCTGAGCATTGCAGCTGAATCATGATAGGTAGGTAGGTATGTACAGGATTTTTTTCTGGAATGTGCGTTCGCTCCTCCAGAGGACTGAAGATTCCGATTGCTCTAGGGATATTGCTCCCGACAGGCTTGAGAGCTGACCAATGGCTTGATGCTCTCTCTCTACTTGCGGTATGCGCCTAGTTCTCTCCTCCTGCAACAAGTCAGTCTCAATATTCCCAGTTTCTCTTACGGATAGGAGATACATACCACCAGGCTACAAAGTCCACCGTCCTCGTATCGATTTCAAGGTCCTTTAGCTCCTTGGTCGACAGATGGGTATCGTACGGCCTCTGGACAGGAGCGTTCGGATCATTTCCCTCTTTGTTCCTGATCATGCCGGGCAATGGCAGATTTAGGATCTCCGCAAACTTCTCGCACATCTCGTATTTTGTCATTCGGTCCTCGGACGAGAACTGCAGGATTCTTGGCATCTCCTTGAGCTTATCTCGGTTAGTGAGATACTTGACCGCTGTATGAAGGCACACCCTTGCTACATCCTCCGTGTTGGTCGGGTATCGCTGGGCCCAGTCATCCATCTTCACGCCAGCGTTCTCGTCCTGAGCCTTCCATACCGCGTCTACCAACACATTCACCGCGCTCTCTTCGTTCTTCTGAGCGGAGCCGTAGAGGACAGGTACCCTCAGGACCACCCCCATGCCGTTTTCGCTAGTCTCCTCTAATACGGCAATTTCGCCATCCCTTTTCATCTGCCCGTATCTGTTCGTAGGTTCGGGTTTCGCTGAAGCTTCGTAAGGGGCTTCGCCTGGCCGACCAGGGAAGACATAGTCCGTCGAGATATAGATGAGGAAGATCCCCCGTGACGACGTAGCCTGAGCGAGTGCACGGGTAGCCTCGACATTGATCTTGGAAGCTCTTTCCGGGTCGTTCTCGCACAGGTCAGGAGAGCGGTTTGCGGCGCCTGTATTTGGGCTTGTCAGAAACGTGATCAAACAAGAGAGCAACTACTCCGGCATAGACGAGTATATATTTCATCTAGAAAGAGCACGTACAATGAACAACGACCAGTGGCCTAAGACACGTAACTGTCAGCACCAAAATAATGATAACAACCCAATCTACCCCGCACCTATACAAATCGAACAACCACGCCATTGAACCGCCAATTTTCAAAACATACTACTTACTTTGCCTCGTCCAGCAGCATCCTCGCTTCCTCTGGATTTTCTAGATTGGCCTTCATGATCGTAGGCGGGACAGCTCGCGTGTGCCCTTGGCCGACAGTAAGCCAGCCAGCATGTTTGAAAATCTTGAAGACCTGACGGCCCAGCAGGCCCGTCGCACCGGTGACAAGTGCTGTGTGAGACATGCTTCGTAGTAATTGGAATGGAATTGAATCGATACTGACTCAATTCAAACAGATCAGTGAGGAAATGATTAGGTGAAACACTTTTGAAGGGACTACATGACGACTCTTGATCTTTAGTTCTACGCGGGACGCAAGCGAGAACCATGACGTATAGTAACTGATTAACTAGTTATGGGGAATGGGGGGGCCTTACTCAGCAGAGCTACCACAGGGCATTGTTTATGCAATTGCTAGAACTTATGAGTTATTATACATGATTATACTATTAGGAGAAGGCTGCACACGCAATGGTGGGCATATTTGACTGGTATCATGCTGGCTCATCAATTTCTAGAGGCGGGGTCGGCAAATAACCATCGCGGAGGATAAAGATAAATTAAGAGAGATAATAATCATACGACAGCATTGATACCTCCACTAAATGATAATATAGTGTCGCGTGATACGCGTTTTTCCATTTGCGCGTACGTACTTGCATACTGGGATTAAGCCACAATGAGCTGAAGTAGCTCATATATATTCCAATAATGCTTTTGGGCCGTCATACAACCGTCTAATATAAGAAATTTGATCTCTCAGAACACCCAGATATGCAAATAATTATGTTGTTCAGTATACAAAATCGTCCTTGGCTATGACAGCTCCTATGACTGCGTCATTTCGACGTCTTTCGTCTTGTCGTCGGCTTTCTCCTTTATAGTAGCATCTTGCGAGGCCTTTTCAGTCTCGGCGGCCTTCTGCTGTTTATATTGGGCTCGTTCTTCCCTCTTCAACTGCCTTCTGCTCTTGGGTTTCCCAGCTTCAGCGTCACTCTTGCGCGAGGGCCAAGTCTGACGACATTTCTCTTCATCTTCTTCCGACCACGCACGTGGAAGTACTGCGAAAAGAAGATATGAGGTATGAGTTTTGATCTCAGGTTCAGTGCGATGGATCAGACGACCAGAGTTGTATGGAGGGGGCCGCTGCTTAGACCGATCGGCCGCTCCCTTGTCCGTCTCACCGTCTCCGGTCGTCGTTTGTCGTCGAAGGGGTGTCTCACTAGATTCGCCCTGTTCTGCTGTCACGCGATAGCGCTTGGCGTGCTCTTCAACGGTACGCAGTCTCGCAACCGACTCTTCCACTGAGTTAGGGAAGACTGTTGCAGAGCGGACACCCTCATATTCCAGTCCGATGTACTCCCTGTGGACTTCGATTCGTCGCTGTTGCACCTCGACCATCGAAATGTTTAGCCACCCAAGTTGCCTCATAGTTGTGATTGTCCTTTGCACCTGTTCCAGGCAGGGCGAGAATGTACATATATGCACAGCTGATGACGGATCGAGAGGGGACTCTGTTCCATTACTAGGCGAGCGGACGAGATGCGGGAGAGCAAGCCAAGGAGCCGGTAGGTCCAAAAAGATAGCATTGGCTTTGGGTGATGCTCCCGTCTTTGGGTCTCCCACCAAGAAACCATCTTTGTAAACATCACGGTGTGTCACTTCCACCAAACCTTCCAGTCCATGCTCCTTTATTTCCTGTTGTATCCGCTCAACGCGCTGAGCGTGAAACTCGAAACTGCAAACTTTGCCCAGTCGTCTTCGCTTCGCAGGAGGTGCCTCGGCAGGGTATCCGTTGAACACTGCACGAACTGAGGCATGTGTAAAGGAACCACTGCCCGCTCCAGCCTCAATAATTCTGCTGCCGGGTCGCGCGCGCAATCTATGTAGAACGTAACTGTAGTCGGGCGTGTAGACAACCTGGGTTCGGTGAGGCAGCGATGCAGTCCACGATTCTGGAGTCGGTGGAAGCAGGTGGATGAAACCACTCGCTGCTGCGACTGGAGTTTTGGCTGTCCTCACTCCGTCTGCCGCCCCTGAAGAATCAATATCATCTGCTTTGCGCTTTTGCTGTCTCCGGCCGCGAGATCCGGTATCGACCTTCGAAGCGACGATTTGCGAACCCCATGGCTGATCGAGCAAGGTACTATGCGGATAAGATCCAAAGCGAGTATTGGTGACTTTTCCTTCATCGTATCCTAGATTTTCATCGTCGTATGTCCTGAGAACGGTCGTGACAAGCTGATCTCTGCGTAGATGAAGAACAGCGAGCGTATCTGGCTGCGAAGACCTGCCAGGAGTCAGGAAAGGAGAGGGCATGATGACGGAAAATAGGCCGATGCGAAACCGGTATTATCTCCCTCTATTCGAAACTCGCAACGGCCCTGGCAGGAGAATAATTCGTTCTGTACACGCTTTTTCCCCCGCAAAAGTTGACGTCTTGCAAGATTTCTACGGAGATGGCCCAAAACGGGCTAGATAGGGCTTAGGG
Source organism: Paecilomyces variotii (assembly GCF_004022145.1). Lineage (NCBI taxonomy): Eukaryota > Fungi > Ascomycota > Eurotiomycetes > Eurotiales > Thermoascaceae > Paecilomyces > Paecilomyces variotii. The sequence continues at coordinate 464,318 of NW_021167154.1, forward strand.
CTCAGTGCTTCTCCGTATCAGCTTCCGCAGTTGTTTGGTTCAGGCGGAGCTGAAGATGGCGGCATTCTGTTTGTCCTTGAGTCACCCCTCCCTCTTTAGCCCCTCCTTGATTCCCTCCGTTCCTTTATGCGTTTCTCCTCTCGTCCCTGCGCTCTTTTCTTTACCTCTGTTTTCAGACAGCGGCCACCCTCGACTACTGCCTTGTTTATTCTCCCGAGGACCATGAGTACCTCGCGCCAGCAGCCGCCGTGGCAGCAACCGGCTCTCCCTGCGGAAGCCGGTGCGCGTCTGCCGCCGCTGAAGATCTACAATACGTTAACAAGGACAAAGACGCCGTTCATTCCTTTGGATCCGGAGGGCAAGAGGGTGACTTGGTATGCTTGCGGACCGACGGTGTGAGTATTGCAGGCGAAAGTGGCGCCTTGGAGTTGCTGGCTTGGTCCCATATCAGAGTATCTAACTTCTGCATCTAGATATGATGATGCGCATTTGGGGCATGCGCGCAATTATGTGAGCACTGATATTATTCGGCGGTTAATGCGCGACTATTTCAAGTTCGACGTGAAGTTCGTTATGAACATCACGGATGTGGATGACAAGGTACGCTTTTCTTCACAACGAACAGAGAATTGGCGCAGCAAGAACTAAACGCCTCTAGATTATCCTACGAGGCCGACAGCAGCATCTGTTCTCTGAGTTCGTCTCTGCACACCCAACTGTCGACGAGGAAGTCCTCCAGACCGCCAGATCTGCATACACGGCCTACATCAAAAAGAACCTCCCGTTGCTCGACCCGCAGCTCTCACCGGAGAAATACCAGGAAGAAGTGGAGAAGGCATATGCAGTCGTGCTCAATGGTGGTCCCCTACCTGGAAACGAGAAGCCAGGTGACGACGAAGCTAAGGTCAAGATGCACATCAAGACTGTTGCATCCGCGGCCAAGGCTATTGCGCAGGCCCAGGGCTCGGGAAAGACGGTTCTTGCCGAAAGCTTCTACGACAGCATTCAAGACGTCCTGCTTCCCTACTTGGATTCGCTGAAAGGGTCGATGATAAACGGAGAAGATCATGCAATATTCACCAAGCTTACAAAGAAGTACGAAGAAAGGTTTATGCAGGATATGAGAGACTTGAATGTTTTGGACCCCGACGAGTTGACTCGAGTAACGGAATACGGCAACGAGATTGCCAATTTCGTCGAGAAGATCGTTCAGAATAACTTCGGTTACGTGACGGCGGATGGTTCAGTTTACTTCGACATCAATGCCTTTGAGGCTGCGGGTAATCCCTATGCTAGGTTGGAGCCTTGGAGCCGCACCGATAACAAGCTCCTCGCAGAAGGGGAAGGCGCATTGACTAGCAAGACTACGGAGAAGCGCTCACCTTCCGATTTTGCTTTGTGGAAGTCTTCTAAACCAGGAGAGCCAAGCTGGCCCAGCCCCTGGGGTAAGGGTCGTCCTGGGTGGCATATTGAGTGCTCCGCCATGGCGTCTGCGAAATTCGGCAAAAAGATGGATATCCATTCTGGAGGCATTGACCTTGCCTTCCCACACCACGACAACGAGATCGCTCAAAGTGAGGCCTTCTGGTCGTGCGAAGACCATTCGCATGAGCAATGGGTGAACTACTTCCTCCACATGGGTCATCTGTCGATTCAAGGAAGCAAGATGAGTAAGAGTTTGAAGAACTTCACCACAATCCGTGAAGCACTAGAACAGAAAGCTTGGACCCCAAGGAGTCTGCGCATTGTGTTCTTGCTAGGCGGTTGGAGGGAAGGCATTGAGATTACGGAGGACCTTATCAATGCTGGAAACGCATGGGAGGACAAGGTGAACAACTTTTTCCTGAAGGTGAAGGACCCATCTGCTCTTGAGGAATCTGGCTCCGCCACAGACGAGACTCTCGCTGCCGCTCTCGAGTCTACCAAGGCCACTGTTCGCGAACATCTGTGCGATTCGTTTAACACTCCTGGAGCCATGTATGCCATCTCGGAGCTCATTACGAAGTACAATAGCGCAGACAAGGAGACATTGAAGGCTAAGGATGTGGAAGCTGTTGCGCGCTGGATCACTTCCATGGTGAATACCTTTGGTCTCAATGGTACTGCTTCACCGGACAGTGCGGAGATCGGCTGGTCTGGGATTGATGTTCCAGAAGAAGCGAAGCCTTATCTCTATCCCCTTTCTGAGATGCGCGACACCCTCCGTCAGGCCGCGAAGGCAAAGACCGGACTAACCCCTGAGAAGATACAGGAGATAGTGTCGCGTGGGTCGGTGACAGAACAAGAGGTCCCTGAAAATGCTAAGCCTTATGCTACTGTTTTGTCTGAGTTCAAGACGAAAGTGTCTTCTCTTGAGCAGTCTAGTAATATCGAGAAGGAAATCTTAAGCCTCTGCGATCGTGTGCGAGATGTTGACCTCTTCGATCTTGGCATTTACCTGGAGGATCGCGACAACAAGCCAGCATTGGTCCGCCCTGTCAGCAAGGAGCTCATTCAAGCTCGCGAGGAAAAGGCCGCGCGGGCTCGCCAGAAGCAGCTCGAAAAGGAGAAGAAGGAAAGAGAAGCGCGTGAAAAGTTGGAGAAAGGCAAGCTGAGTCACCTGGAGATGTTCCGAACAAATGAATACAGCGCGTGGGATGCAGAGGGTATCCCAACCCATGACGCAGCCGGCGAGGAGATTAACAAGAGCCGTGCTAAGAAGCTGCGGAAAGATTGGGAACGACAGAAGAAGGCGCATGAGGCTTGGTTAGCGAGTGCGCAGGGCGCAAAATAGATACCTACCGGCAGGCTTGTGCCTCAGCCGTGGCATGTTTACTGTCTTGTATGATTTCGATCGTTGCATTTCAGGCGTTATACGGAGACTCGATCTCGAACCATAAAAAAGATACGTTGTTTTTCCACCTCGCTATTCGCACATGTGGCGTCGTCTGTAGATGTTACATTTTCAGGTTATGAGTAATGTCAAATACCTAAAGACAAGTGACCATAGTTTCCTTCCTCTAGCGCTTATGCTGAACGCCTTATCAATTATAATTACAAGGATGGAAAGGACCGAATCCTCTTCCGGTCTCTGATACTTCCGCATCGATTGGACTCTGAACGGCCTTTGACGGAGTCATCGGCTGCATAGAACAAGTAGAAGTTATTCATGCATCTTTCCCAATGGATAATTTGATGGCTAGCAAGACCGTGTAAGATTTTAATGTAATGTAAGATAATACTTGATGCGGGGATGCGGCCGATGCGACTACTTTTTTCTGGATCAGCCCAGCGGCCGTGTCTTTGTATGAGGTTTGGGCATATTTATATCTGTTCTGCTTCTCTAATCTCCGCCCTTTCCAGACTCTCTCTTGTTCTATATATACTCTAATTCTGTTCATCGTTAACGATGTCTCCTCGCGTTTGGTTTATCACCGGGTGCTCAACTGGTTTTGGCCGAGAGCTCGTACTTCAAGCCCTGAAGAGAGGCGACAAGGTCATTGCGACAGCCCGCAATGTTTCCAAGCTGGCAGACCTCGAGGCCGAAGGAGCGAAGATCTTGCCCCTCGATGTTACGGCAGATTTGGGATCTTTGAAGCAATCTGCGGCTACGGCGTATGCCGTTTATGACAGAATCGATATCTTGGTTAACAACGCCGGGTACCTTTGCTCAGGATCTATTGAAGAGACAAGGGAAGTTCATCCTAATATTGGGAAATTTGCAGGATAAAAAGCTAATCTTCGCAATAGCCCAGAAGAGACGTACTCTCAATTCAACGCCAACGTCTTCGGTCTCCTCAATATCAATAGAGCATTCCTGCCTTACCTACGGGCCCAGAAATCCGGAGTCATTGCAAACTTCTCCAGCATTGGCGCCTGGACAGGTCCTGCTGGAGTAGGTATATACTGCGCATCGAAATGGGCAGTCGCTGGAATCTCAGAGGCTATGAGCAGTGAACTTGCCGAATTCGGAATAAGGACCATCAGCATCGAACCTGGATTTTTCAGATCCAAGCTTCTGGACGGAGGCAATCGATCTGTTATCCAGAACTACATTGCAGACTATGATGGTGCCGCTGCACGAAAGGGAATGCAGATGCTAGAAGCCCTGGACCAGAAGCAGCCGGGAGATATTGCCAAGGGCTGTAAGGTCATCATCGATGTTCTTACACAATGTAGTACCGCAGCTGGGAAGGACATCCCGATCAGGCTGGCATTGGGTGCGGATTCGTACGAGCTCATCAGGGCCAAGTGCCAGGAGACGATCACCCTCTTGGATGGGTGGAAGGATATCTCAACTCCTACCAACCATGATGATGTAGCTGGAAACCTGTAAGGGGTTTCACCTTGGATATTGTTATTGTCAGTCGATATTCCCATTTTACTTTACTCGATTTAGTTACAACCCATCTTACTCTAAAAATGTAGAACTTGAGGTCAAGAACTGGCAGTTAAGTATTGAATGAGGAACCCATTCATAACTACACTGTAATGTTCTCGCCTCAAAAGAACAAAAGTACTCCTCGCTAAATCTTCAATAAAGCTTCAAAGGCGCATTCTGGCTTACCCATGTTGTTGTCGTCGTCCGGTAGACTTACCATTTCGGGACTTCCATGCATACGGTATCAGATGACTAGAATAATAGCGGGGTTCCCCAATCTGCGAATTTAGCCTATTCTATCTCCGACGTTTCTTTATTTCTACCAGGATTTCTCAGAGATCTCTCTCTTGCTATCCTGTCTTTTTGTCACTGCACTGCAACTAAAGTTGCCAACCTTACTCACATCAGACAAAATGGCCTCAGAACGAACCGGGCTGGAGGTTCTCCGGGAAGCAACCATCGTTGATTGCGACACAATGGATGAAGAAGGTAGGCAGATCTGATAACAGCCATCCAAGATCAGCCGAAGTCTAGAGAAGCTGATATCACGGATAGTGGCAAAGAAACTGGGAAAATTCCAGGATTGTACCTCCAACCAGGTCAGAATCCCTTATATGCATGTTCTTGATAGTAGATATGGGATATTGACATCAGATCAATATAGGCAATTGCATATGGCGAACTTTCGAAACCGAAGCATGCGGACCTGCTTCGTGCTTCAGTGAAGGACGCAAAGGATCTCACCAACTCAGAACACTCTCCGAGTATTAGTCTGGCAGAATTGACAATCGAAATTGCGGTATTTCTCTGTGCTCCTAGTGAATTTAGGCGCATTTATGGCTGATTTTCCTACTTTAGATGGTCCGGTTAGCTTTGAAGATTGCACCACACCTCACCGGTCGTGTTCACATACAAACGAATCCGTATTATTCTTACTCCACGGAAAAGACGATCTTGAATTCACAGAGTAGAAATTTTCTATCTGAAAAATCTATACCGTTCTGGTCACTAATCGAACTTACAGGGATTGTTCGTATTTTCCTCTACCTAAACCCAAGCTTCGACCCGTCTCGGATTTGCATCAAGATCCCCAGTACCTGGGAGGGCTTGATGGCTTGCCGCGCACTTGAACTGGAGGGAATCCCGACACTGGCCACCACTTTATTCGCCCTATGCCAAGCTGCTCTAGCAGCAGAAGTCGGCTGCACATACATCGCTCCATATGTCAATCAGCTAAAAGTACATTTCCAACCAGGGTGAGTTGTGTGTATTCCTCAAACAACGCTGTAATAACACTGACCTCCATATTTCAGATTCGTGGATCCTGCTAAACTCTTATCATTCTGTGTCTCCGTTCAACGCTACTACAAGGCTGTCGCAGTCACGAAAACTAAAGTTCTGCCAGCTAGTCTGACGTCGACCGAGGAGATATTTGCACTAAAGGGAGTCGACCACATTACTATTGCGCCTGGTCTTCTTGAGCAGTTAGCAAGCCCTGGCTCAGCACCGACTACCCCTTCTCTCTTCGACCAGGATGGAAGTGCGATCGAACCCGTACCGAAAGCAAAGATGTCTTACCTTAATGATCCCGCTGCGTATCGTTTGGCGTTTGCGAGAGATCTCAATGGTGAAAGTGCGGGAAAGCTTGCCCAGGTAAGTCCTAGAATCAATCCATGTGCATTGCTTAGGCTAAGGCTAGGAATTGAAGGCAATCAGTATATTCTGCGACATGCAGGATAAATTAGAACAGCTCGTGACTCCTTTCCTTGAAGAGTAAAACTGTCTCAGAGCAACGCTTTTTACCTGTAGGAACAGTCCAGATGAAACGCATGCATTTTCGATTAGAGTCCTTCTTTTGAAGCTGCTCATTGGTTCGATGCTTATAGAATTGCGTGGTTCTCAATCCTGCATCACCTACGGCAGAGAAGGGAGCATTCATGTTAGTAATTGTAGGTCTAGAGTGAATCATATTCTCTTTTCCATAGGGACACATTTTAATTTAATGTATCAGAATGCCCGAAATAGTTGAAGGAGTTAGCTGATGTCTATGATGAACAGAAAAAAAAATATACAACTAAGTCCGGCCCTACTTAAGTATCGGAGTCAAATCTCGGCCGCCGATCTACCCCAGATTTTCGTCACGTGGGTACGACAGAAATTTGTTCCTGGACGTCATCGCACCGCGGGGATTCCAATTCTCCATCCTATCTTCCATCTAGACACTCAATTGATCATCAGGAGAATAGACGTGGATGGTTCATCCCATATTGTTGCCGCATTTATCTTATTTCCTTCCGTGGACCTTTCTCTCTCCTCTCTCCCTCCCTCCCATGTTGTCCTAGCGCGAGCATTCTAGTGGGATTAACTGGAACGTCTGTCGGAATCGCATCGCATAGAGCTCTACTATCCTCGCAATCCCACAATGTTCCCCCCGCAGGCGGGCAATATTGACATTGAAGCCCTCAGTGGTATCTGTGGGTATGTTTCTGCAGGTCTATATTCGTTCAGCATACCTTTTCCCATAACCACTCCCACCCATATTCTTTTGAGTCATAGCATGCGTGCAAACGGTTAACGTATTGTATTGCTTGTCCCATAGTTCCATCTCCATTGCCTGCTGGGTCGTCGTCTTCTCCCCACAGATCATCGAAAACTTCCGCCGCAGCTCCGCAGATGGACTATCGGTGCTCTTCGTCGTCGTCTGGCTCGCCGGAGATGTATTCAATATTCTAGGCGCAGTGCTGCAGGGCGTCCTGCCTACGATGACCATCCTCGCCGTATATTATACACTGGCGGATATCGTACTGCTTGGGCAGTGCTTCTACTACCGTGGTTTTACGTTATCTGATAATATCCCCGTGAAGGATCACCAGAGAGATCGAGAGAACGCAACGCCGACGGAGCGATCAGCGCTGCTGGGAAATAACCTTGAGAACGGTAATGGCCGTGCGAATGGACGCCATGAGGATACATCTTCACTATTGCACCCGCAAGTGCAGCGCCGGCTCTCTACCACCGACGCAGCTCATCTATCCCCCGCGACCCCCTTCATCGAACCATCTCCATCTCAGGCTCCATCCAAAAAGCCTTCTACTCTCCAAGCATTTTTCTTCAACAGCTCTGCCATAGTCCTCGTCTGCGCTGCCGGTATTCTCGGATGGTACGTCAGCTCCCGTTCGACTAGTCAGCATACCAAGAAGCACAAGGGCCATGCATCCCACGAGCCCTTGACGTTCGATACTCTGGGCCAGGTATTCGGATACCTCTGCGCAGCCCTCTACCTTGGTTCGCGCCTTCCCCAACTGCTGCTGAACTTCCGTCGGAAGTCCACTGAGGGAGTGTCTATGCTATTTTTCCTATTCGCCTGCATTGGAAACTTGACCTACGTGCTCTCGATCTTCGCATACTCGCCTCCCTGCGAGCATGGAAAACACCATTGCGAACCTGGAGAGGCAGCTTCCCTCTACGGTAAATATATCCTGGTCAATCTATCCTGGTTGCTCGGTAGTCTTGGAACCTTACTACTAGACTTGGGCATCTTCGTGCAGTTCTTCCTCTATAGAAAGAACGGAGATCAACATGTGGTAGCCTGACCGCTGTTTTCACAAGGGGGTCTCAATGAGTCATTGAGAGAAAAGGAAAACCATGTTCATAATAGACGGTGGATGTGATGGTTAATGTTTCGATCTTACTTGAAATCTCGGGGATATAAAGAAGCTATCTATACGGGCTCAAGGCGTTTACGTGGCGATGATAATCAGGATCATCTATACTGTTATTACTGGAGTTGGATATGGATATGGTGCTTTCACTAGCTAAGATTTGTATTTTTTTACCCCCTTATGGTCTGAAATACTCGTACATACGAATATCAAAAAGCTATTAAAGACAAGAAATTGAAGTCGAATATCAAACACGCTCACTTCCATATTAGGATCTGCACCATAGGCCAGCTTCCTGATAAGTAACGCGTGTCACAATAACCCCGCTGCTGCTAAGAAAAAGAAATAGTCTTGACATAGCAAGAACCAGCAGCCTCCATTACCATTACTCCATGTGCATGCAAAGTGGGGAATTTCGCTTTTCAGGTCATCTCATTATCTTTTCTCGTCTCGTCTCGCTGTCTCATGGCACGTCATGATATCTCGAAGAAAAAGCAAACTTCCGTTGGTTGTTGGATTTGATGTAATTTAATCAGTAGGAGGCTTGGGCTCGACTTTCCCCTTGCCGACCTCAGACCAGTTCGTGCTGAGCGCGGTGCCCTGGCTCTCGTAATAGCTCTTCACCATCGCACGACGGGTGTCGGGGTCCGCGTTCGCGTATAGCTTCTTGAAGAAACCATCGACAGGGTCGCCGGAACCGTAGTCGGAATCGATGGACTCCGCGTCAGAATCGCCAGTGGCGTCGTCTTTGGCTTTGCCTTTGCCGTTATCCTTGTCCTTGGACTTTTCTTTCTTCTTGGAAGTGAGATCGGTAGCTAGTTTGTCCCAGTCCTTAACGCCGTGACGGGAGGAGGTCGGGTATGCGGGACCCTGGGCGGTAGAGCTAGAAGCAGTGGTCGAGGTACTGGGTGCGGCAGATGCGATAGAGGAGCGATCAGCGAGCTTCTCAGTGGAGGTGGCCTCGAGGACGCTCCATTTCTGACCAGCGACTTTCTTGCGCAGGACGACTTCGATCTTGGTGGACATGACAGTGTATTTAGAGGCAGAAGGGTCAATCGCCGCGAAGAGAGGGTCGAGGGAGAAGGTAAACTGGGCGCCAGATGGCTGTGGGAATTCGATAGATATCTATTCAGGCCCTTTGTTAGTATGCTCATAAGTCATTGAGTAGACGGGTGATTTTTGCGAGTCACGTACCGAATCATCCTTAAACTCGACCTCCACTTTATCTTTCGGCACACCCTTCACGTACAGTGTGAGGACCACGGAATCGTTGCTCTGATACCATTCATGGCGGACCTTGCTTTGGGGCACAATGGGTGTCGACGCAGCAGGGCTTGGAGCAGCCGGTCCTGCAGTGAAAGGAGCAGAGGATCCAGGAACAGGATCAAGGAGGGTCTCTTTGGTACGGTCCGCTCCGACAGGAGTTTCAGCTCTCTCTTTTCCTGCGGCTGCCTTCTTGTCATCCACTGCACTCTTCGACGTCCCCTCACCGATTCCCTCCAAGCTCTTTTTGATCTCCTCAGCAGTAGGGATGTGCACATTTTCAGGATATTCCTTGACTGTAACGGCCCTCTTCTCATCCCCCTCCGCCAAGCTCTTCAGCTTGCCATTGACCTTCATCGTCCAGATCGGCAACTCCTGCTCAAATGAGTTCTTCGAAGAACGTCCCGGACCACCTTGAGCCATAGCCTCCTTCACATCATTCTCCTTGCTTGGTGGCGGCTTGCTCGCATTGATCTTGTCCTGAACGAGACCAAAAATATATGCTGCATCGCCGTACCTCTCAAGCTGGTACAGCGCAACAGCACGCCTCATCTGGGCAGACAGGATCAGTTCACGCTTTCCACGCTCACGAGCAAGCACAAGAGCAATGTCAGCATCTCCAAGAGCAGCCTCGTACTTTGGACCTCCATCCGCAGGCTTGAGACGCGAGTAAGCAGTGGATCGTTTGATGTAATAGGTCGGAGCGCGGGGTAGTTCGAGGAGGGCGCGAGTGAAGTTCTGTATAGCAGAAGCCCAGTCAGATTTCGCTAGGGCGTCATCGCCCTTCCCTGCGAAATTCATATCTCACGGTTCGTGTCTCACGCGACTATCACTATCACAGACGCGGCGGTGATTCTGCTGATGAGGGGTCTGTGTATCTTCTGGCACTGTTGAGCCAGACAGTAGTCCGAGGAAGAGAGACAAACCTAGCGTAATAAGAGACAACAGAAAAGTTAGGAGATATTTCTCAGAGCTTGGAGGCTTCCAGAATTCATGTTTTTGTGAAAACAAAGAGAATCGTCCGCAGTCTGGAGCTCTGTTCTACCGCTTTCTTCGGAGCTCGGAGCTTGCGGGGAAGCTCCAAGCTCTGCACGTGATTGGATTAACCAACGGTATCTTATCGATAGAGCCATCAAACAATAAATATTGGGCCATAATAATTGAGAGAGATTGTCAGTAATTGAGCAGTTATAGACGTCCCGTAGTATCCTAGTTATCATTAGCAGATAATATGCTTAAGAGATATCACTAACAAGACACTAGTAGTTGAATAGAAGAAACTCTGGGGAAAAAAGATTCCAGATGGAAGATCTCGTTATGAACATATTAGAAATTAATAAAGAGCTATTGTTACATCTCCCCATAGACATGAGAGGGGCAATAGTGTAGGAAAGCAGAGACTTTTCATATCAAACCGGCAACATTTTCGGTCAGATGCTTTCATTGCCAAATGTCTTGGCATAAAGACCCAAGGCTCTGATGGGCCAGTACAACTTGTAATTCGGGTATGAAATCATGCTAGTGTTGATTAGCATCCGACGAATCTCGAGAAGCACAGCGTTATACATACCAAGACTGGTTAAAAACACCTTCGATAGCCTCCTGCAGCCATTCACCATTCATCTGCTGTCGCGACATTATCAATTTGATACCTCTGCGGATGGGCTCTGGGTTGGGGTACTCGGCCTCCATGAGAGCAAGACAGGCCCAGGCAGTCTGCACGACCTGAGAGGTCTGGTGCTGAACGTAAACGTGCCTCTCAGAACTAAGATAGGATTCGCCCCAACCTCCGTCCTCCTTCTGCTTCGACAGCAGAAACTCGCAACCACGACGCGAATAGTCGCTAGTAGCGTACGTCTCTCCAATGCTGGTGAGACTCTCGAGGGCGAACATGGCAGCATAAGTGAAGCAAATGCCCCACGATCCGTACCAGCTACCATCAGCTCTCTGCACGCGTTTGATAAACTTCACGGCCTTTTCCTTCACGGCCCTGATCTCGTCAGCGCGATAATCTGGGTAGAACTGGCTGAACAAGGACAGAGCCGTCACAGTGGCAGTTGTGCATTCGGGGTAGTCATGGCTAACCATGATACCACCAAAAACCTCGGCAGCATTCAACATCTCCAGCTTCTCTGAACCACGCGCGTTTTCGTATTCACTGAAGCCTCCAGACGGATTCTGCATGAGCAACAGGCAGTCAACGGCGTCCTTCAAACGTTCAGCGGAGATGATCTTCTCATAGCCGTGCATTTCCTGAAGCTGAATTGTAGACCTCAGCCCTTCCGCCGTGCAGTCGGTGACTACGTATCCCTGAGTCTTTGTGCTGAATGGCCAGGCGCCCTTACGGTGCTGGCGGTAACACTTATCCTGATCTGGGACGTTCTCGCGAATCTGATGATCTTCGAAGAATTCCAGGGCCTTGGTAAGCATCGGTCTCCATTTCGGATCATCTGCAAACCCGGCCACGACAATGGCCTGCGTTATGAAGGCAGTATCCCAGATTTGCACTCCGTTGGTGCCATTGGCCAGCATACCCTCGTTTTTCACCCACATATAGTCGTTCAGACGCTCACGGTGGCGACGGACAGAGTAACTATCTGGACCATCATGCAGGTAACAGGCTACCATGTTCATCGGGTTGTTGACTGGCCCGAGTCCCGCATAATCAGTATTCTCATCCTCCATCCGGATGAGCTCCCAAGTCCAGTCCTCTGCACGCTTTTTCACGAAGGATGGTCGAAGATAAGGGTTCCAGAGCTTCACGAGGAACCAGTTAGCCGCGTTGAGGATCCAAGTCTTTGGGTAATAATTGTCGGCTTCAGCGATGGAGCAACGATGGGCAGCAAAATCGATGCTATCATAGGGCTGCGTATAGAGCTCTTCCCGAAGCTGCTTGGTGAGCGGGTCCAGAGGATGGGTGAATCTCTTCGACCACAGGTAACCCATAGGGAGGAAAACCTGGCGCATATGAATCCACCATCTCCAAGGAGCAAAAGGAACCCAGTCTGGAAGGAGCCTAGACATGAAATGAGTTTAAAGAACAGCGAAGCATCATCAAAGATAACTAAACATACCAGAGCTCAGGAGGAACAGGGTTCACACACTCCCAGTCCATGACACCAAGCACGCTGAGCCAGAATTTGGCCCAGTGAGGTCCATAGATGGCACCTCCAAAGCTGTGCAGCAGACCACGCGCCTTCACCATACGGGGGTCTTCCTCACTCACGCCAAGGAGACGCAAGGTGACGTAGTTCATTGCCGTGCCGAAGACCGAACTGTGAGCCTCAATATGCAGACCCCAGCCACCATCCACGGGATGCTGCCGATGGAACAGATATCGTCTGATCTCAATTGCATACTCCGGCGGGATTGGGGTGTTTGTGACATAGTAAGTGATGATGATACCTGGCAGCAGGAACATTGGACCACCATACTCACACGCCCAGTTTCCCGGCTCTAGCTGCAACTGAGAGAAGAAAGACAAGCCATTCTCGGCTGCCTGCAGCGGAGTAGTCGCCCGGGGTAGCTCGGGCAATCCCTGTGGTAGATTCAGTCTCAGATTCTCCTTGAACCAATCAAATGCATGGAGAAAGTGATGCATACCGTAGGAAGCCCAAGATGATACTTGTCGGCCACTGTTTGAGGCCATGCATTGTTCTCATCGTCAGACTCGAGATAATGCCATGTCTGACGGCCACTGTCATCACGAAGTCTCCAACGCGAATAGTCTGTTTTGGGATCGCCGTTCTCATCGGTGGTCAGATGGCCCTGGGCCTCGGTCCTCCAAGGACCGATATGGCTGTTGGCAATCTGTTGGGTTTCTTGAGACATTTTGGAATATGAAGCCCCTTGTTGTACTCAGAAATGGACAGCAAGACTCATTCCGCGGCGACCTACTCTCCAAGGATGCTCGTTTCCAAGTATCTCGACGGAAGCAAAGCAATTGAGTCGGCTCTGGGAGGTCCCTGGAATTAATACAACTGCCTGGTTTCCGGGGGGAAGATGAAGCTTCAGATCCACAATTGTCCTTCTTCAGCTGAGTCATCAGGGGTTGTGGCTTGTGATTGGTCTAAATCCTCCCACGCCCGCGCTTAGATAGCAGATGGCGCTAATTCACCATCAACAACCGTACAATCTTCAGACGAGCAGCGCTTATATGAGACAAAATGTTATGATCAGACGATATATGATAGTTTGTTTTCAGACAATAGTTTGTCTGTTGAGCACATTGATGCTCACTCCCTTGTGCAGTTAGGGGTACAATCTACATGGACCTGGGACTCTTTTTATTTGACGTATTTACAATTATGTGAATGCTCTAACATTTTCTTTGTAAATCATTTGTTTTTAATTTTCATTATTGCTGTAGTAGCATGTCTGGAGGTAAGGACCGCGAAAAGCATTCATAGATGGGTGGGCGGCAATACTGCTGTGTGTCAATGCCAAACTTCCCGACATCATCTTATTCACAAAGAGACGGAGCTTAGTACAGTACTCAAACTGTCCTCGGATATCCTCCATTCAATATGGCTTTCCCCAGTAGTCGCTATCCTGTTGTTCTATCCCCAAACTCAGGCCCCCCTCCCTCCAGCAATGCAGAGCAACGACCAGAAGACCGTGTCCGAAACTTCATCAGCCAACTCCTCGAAACCACAGTTGACGAGCTTATGAAACCCAACGGACGACCATTTATCCTCCTTAAACGACGATCTAACCGCGGAGATTACTTTATCAATCCTCACAATGCAGCTCTCGAAGCCCGCGAAGAGGATAAAGCAATAATGTACTCGTGGCCTGGAGACAGTGCTTATGAAGCGTGGAGATTCAGTACGGACTCAGCTCGCGATGGATAAGTATACACGCTAAGATTTTTGACGTTAATACTTCAATAGCTGTGTCGATTCGAGTACTAGGAGTCATTGCAGACGCACTTCGCAACAACATCACGACGTCGAAGAGGTACCGCCATGACCCATATACATGCTTGATGGCGACTTGTCTAATTATCACTCTTCAAGAGATATATACTATAGTGACCCCATCTACTTCGGTTCCCAGCGAGTTGTCGATACCCTTGTAGACGACATAGCGTATACTATTGGGGTCGACCGTGCTGCTCTTCACGTGGTAAGTTTGTGTAAAGGGAAAACTCAGGTCTGGAAATCTAATGCGGAATCAAAGACAGCAGCAGCGAAAGGACTAATGGCAGGTGACTTCTCTCTGGCCTTAAAATTGGGGAACATCCTAGATATTGGTGCAGCATCCGAGGTTAGCTTATGCAAGATGATCCTCCGATGACTGGTACTGAAATCGAGAAGGATTTTCTCATCCCCGACGCAGAAGGTGTTGACGAGATCATAATATTCGATATACGATGGGTGCTAATAGTTGAAAAAGAGGCAAGTTGTTCGGACTCAGGTATACAATACATGCTGGCGTCTAATCAATACGACAGGCTATCTTTCACAGATTGACACGAAGCCGCTATCATATTTCCTCAAGGGCCGGAAAAGGAATCATCATAACCGTAAGACTGCAAACAAAACTTGCTGTTTTCGAAGCTCATCGAATGACAGGGAAAAGGCTATCCCGACATCAACACTCGCGCATTCATCCGTCTCCTTTCAGAAACCAAGTCCTTCATGCAAGACACTCCGCATTTGTATGCTCTTGTGGACAGCGATCCTGACGGAATGGCAATCATGTCCACATACAAGTACGGCTCAATGACACAGGCGCACGAGAATGCCAGGCTCAACGTGTCTGGTATCTGCTGGCTTGGTCTGCGGACATCAGACGTAGTAGCCGGCGCTGACCCGCAAGGAGACGAGGCGCTGATGCCACTAAGCGTAAGAGACAGGCAGAAGGCAGTTGCTATACTTAGAAATAACCCTGTTTTTGCGGAGGACGGACCAGAGCCGCAGTGGCGGACTGAACTGCAGCAAATGCTCATGCTCAATTTGAAGGCTGAAACGGAAGTGCTGTATGACCGAGACCAAGGTCTCGAAGGGTGGATCGACCAGCAGATTCGGAAGTATCTCTAAGTCTATATTCTCACTGTCGTATAATATCAATATAATAGATAACGGTAGAGAACCACCTCTCATAACTCCTCGCTGTATAATAATGATAGGAGGTATCAAGTCTAACAGCACCCTACCGAGAACAGCAGAGCATCAGGATAATCGAAGAACGCCACATAACGCCCGCAATGAATGCTCGACCAACTCATGACATGCGACAGCATCACGCTGGCCAAAGCGCATGATCGAATGTCACTCATGAAGACGTATCACAGCCCCAGTCCCCTCCTCACCTCCTCCCTAACCTTCTTTTCATACTCATCCCTCCTCTCTCTCCACATCTTCGCGGCCTCTACGTTGGCGGGACTCTCATCATTCGGCTCCGCAAGCATACTCATAACAGAAATCAAAATCTTCTCAACACTCTGAATAGGCGACCATCGCTCGGAGGCGTGCTCGTAGTGGTTGGGGTCATCGCCAGGCGGGTGGAGGATGGAGATACACACAGTTCCATTGGGATATACTAAATCAAGGCACAACGATGTCAGTTTCTCAATTCTCATCGCTATAAACCATCCACAAAGCCGGTCAAAGCAAATAGGGCTAGGTATGCTCACCATTCGGATGCCACACTCCACCACCAACAAACTTCATCGTAGGGGGACTGAGCGGATAATCCTTCGGGAACTTGAGCTCTGCAGCAAACACTCCTCCTTCAAAGGGAGTGCCCTCCGGTCCTTGAATAAGCGCCTCCCAGAGAAACATGTCATCCTCGTTGACGGGACCGGCAGTGATGCCCTCGGGAGGGTTCACGGATAGGTTGCGGTACTCATGGAAGAGTCGCTTCTGCGCTACTGAGGACGCCATAATGAGATTGCGATTGTGTCTCGTTCTAAAGTGGACGCGAGAGGGAAAGTGATCTCGTGTTGCGGATGCTCTGGCGGTTAAGTACTCAGCGCGCCGACTGCGGAAGTGGGGTATTGGTCTGGTTGAAGGTACTCGCAGGAAGAGCAGTGGCGAAAAGGAATGTCAGCGAGGGGGTGTATAGATGTATTTAAAGAGAAGGGTATGTAGGAATGATAGCACTCTTATAAGAGAGGTAGAAAGGTCAGAGATGAGCAGAGAGGACAGTTCCTGAGACCTTGGCGACCTCCGTCCGCGGAGGCCGTATCGGCAGTAGTGTTCCATAAGCGGATGGCCGGCATCGATCGACGTCCAAGGGACCTCATCGCCGTATCCAAAACTTACCGATCTCTACCACCCAGAAATAATAATTATTCAGTGGCGCAGCATAATTAACTTATGGTAGACATATCATTCAGTCATCTTCCAATCAATAACTCCTGCACTTTTATTGCCTCAAGCTCGCTATGTATAAATTTCCAACAAACAGCTCCTCTTATTCTCTGTACAATACAACCAAAGATAATAACCCCACAATCTAGATATGATTTATATTTCCCACAACTTTAAACCATGGCAAACAACAATCTTGTTCTGAATGGACAAAATCTTAGGATGAGACTATTCCTCCTCGATTTATGTAGATCACGTAATCAAATGTATAGCCCATACGCGGACGGAACGGAGATTTCTCTATCTTATAACAAAATATTCATATACCGTGCAATGTTTCCGAATAGCGTTATTGGACGAAGGTTGCCCGAAAAGAGAGAATATCATTTTGGCATCAAGTCTTCCTTATAGAACAGATAAACTGCTTCACAGAATGGTAACTACATCAAGTTGAAATATATATATAAAAAAAAAGAAAAAAAAGAAACGAAATCCAATATATATAACAGACAATCCTCCGACAGACAACTCATATACTGACACAAGACTACAAGATACAATGAAATATGATACGGCACAAGAGAAATCAAATCATGTACACGAAGATCGATGCACAGCATCTAAGACGACGGGGGCCCACCAACATAGACAGTAAGCAGTTGGGGATCCGCATCAGTGACAGAACCAGACTGGTCGTCTCCGCCAGTCGGATTGACATCATCGTATGAGAATGCATACCCCTTGCCATCGCTCTCGTACTTGTGCACAATCTTGCTGTAGTAGTTTGTCGGAGATACGGTGTAGTAGTAGTTAGAGCCCAGACTGGGCTGAACGTTGCCGCCGGATAGAAGGAGGGTAGAACGATTAAAGGCTGCGCAGAGACGGGGTACCACAGCTTTGTGAATATCGTTGTCACTGGCCTGAATCAAGAATGGACCGCTGTTGCAACCGAATATGTCGCTGGCAACGGGCTTCGAGTAGCCTCGATTGTCGCCAGCACAGGTGAGCTGGTCGCCTCTGACAGTGCAGTTGACATTTCCCGCACCCGATTGCGTGTTGATGGTGAGTGTGGAATTGGTGTACCGTGTCCAGACTTTGTCAACATAGTCGGACCAGTAGTCGCTGAAGGCCGTGGCATCTGAGCCAATATAGTCTGTCGGCGCCATCACGCGGAGAGGATTGCCAGTGGTGTCCGTCACGCAGAGCTTATCCCATGGCTGGCCATCCGAGGCGGCTTGGGCCTGCAAGTCGGAACATATTTGGGCGACTGCATCGGATTCAAGGCCGTCCGCACTTTTGATGCTCCCATTCCCAGTAAGGAGTTCCATTCCCAACACGAGGCCGACAAAGTCGACGTAGCTAATGTTTGCGTATATTCCGGCGTCTTCGGTGTTAGTCAACTCGACGAACCCCCAGTTGACGTCTGCACTGGCATCGTCAGGGTTGACAGCGGAGGGCTCGACCAGAGACAGAATATTGTCGACCGTAACGGTATAAAACTCGAGGTTACCTTCAGCGAACCAGACACGAGCGGATGATATGTAGCTCGGTAAGGTGAGATTGGTGACGGTTCCAAAACCACTGATCGGAATAGCGACATTTCCTGTAATAGGCAGAGGAATTGTGGTTCCATTGGTTCCAGCCGGGTAGAACCAGCTACCATCAGGCTGAAGCATTACAAGTTGGTTGTTGTCGTCAAGGCCAGTGACATAGAGGTTGACTGAGCTTCCGCTGAAATTATTGACAATCGACAATGGCAGCTGTGCAGTTCCTTGGGTCTGCAAAGGACCGTTGGTCGTCGAAGGACCCTTCCCCGAATGAGGATGTGCATTGTACGTGCCATTGATACTGTTCGAGGGACCGATGACAATGCTTCTTCCGTGCAATCTAGTGACCGGATGTGCCCATGAACAAGCAGCGAGCACACCTGCTATCGCAACGGCCAGCTTCGAAAAGATACGCATGGTAAATGAATGGCTGGAGCATGCAACGCTCCAAATAAATGAGTGACAAAAAATAAAGAAAGAATGGACTAATTGCACGTTGCAATTAGGGAACAAGAGAAAAATCACTGATCAGAAAGAATCTGATAATAGTAAGCCTCCTATGTAGTTCCGTCATCCTATATAGGGCTGGCTAGCCATGTCCAGGAAATCGGGCCGTGTCTGACATACTCCCCCTGGGAGCTAGACTTTTTGCATCCATGCTGTTAGTCACATTGGGCGCGGCAAGCCGTAAAATAAGTGGCAGGATTTTGGCAAAAGACTCGTCTTGCCAACAAGGAACAGAGTCAAAAGGCGGCTCCAAAGCCCCATGATGATACCAAGGCAAGACTTAACATCCCAGTTGCCTGTCGGCCAGGAACACCACTAAGGTCGGGGGTATGTGAGCTAACAATGTTTCTCCACACTCGTGGCATGCAGGTACACACTGGATATCGTTTTACGGCCAGGAGTCCCATGTCGACGAATAATGCGAACATGATGCTTGGCAATCAAGAAGTTTGTAACGCCCCAAGAGGAAGTTAAATTTAAGCCATGAAGCTTAGCAACTCTAGGCCTTCACATTGGGCGCAGAAGGACCCCTTAGGACATATTTCTGCAGCAGAAACAGTCAGCGGATATCTAGAAGCCTTATCGGAGAATGTGGGTGGACCATCACCATCAGCAAGTCGTTCACGAGTCATGGCCCTCGAACAGCTGAACCCTTTGTTGGTATGTAGACCACGTAATTGCCATCGTGACTTCGTTCCAGCCCGCTCCAGACAAGCAACGCTTCAGACGAGACACGTTTCTCTCCTACAACTGCCTTCCGTGGCACAATCACACCCTCGACACTGCAAGAAGTGGTAAAGCGACGTAGCATAGAGCGTTTGGCGTTGGGATGATTTTAGGATTAGCTATGGTTTTAGGCCCTTGGCATGTCTGACGGTGGCTTGTGTCATTTCCAACCTCCATTGGGCAATCGGAGATCACTGTGTCTAGAGAAAAGTCCAAGAGGAACCGAGACTCGTTCTCGGGGAGATCAAAGTGCCGATCGCGATGGCCACGAACATGGGTCTGTGTCCTATGAGCATCCTCAGGCAGCGCGTCGTGGTAGTGGGCGTTTTTCATGTTGATGGAGCCCGTTTCAAAACTGCCATCCCTTGAAACTAAGATCTTATATAATTCTCCGCATGTTTGGTCTCACAAGTTTGTCAGAGAATAGTGTGACCCAAGATAAAACGTTCGAGGACTCCGATAGGTAGTCTTAACGCCTTTCTACAGAAGTTCGGACTTTGGTGAACAACTGTATGCAGGATTATAGAGCTTCACTAATCAGGCGTGGATGATAGAAAGACTGGTAGTTAACCCACCACCATCAGGAGTCTTAATGTTCCCTCTTTCTAAGTGCAGGGATATAGACATGGGAAGTGTTGCAAGAGGCATGACATCCGACTCATTGCAACATAGAAAGAGCGGGAAAGATGTAACTTCTTACCCGCGTAAGTCTACATAACTAGTTGATATTAAACGGTCGTATTTGTGCAGATAAGAGAGTGTACCACCCAAAGGCGCGTAAATAAGATCGCCAACATGACGCTAGATCTCAGGACACCATCCACGTAGTTATGTCCCCTGGACACGTAAGATTTTATACAAAATGCCAACAATACAATGGTTCATCAAAACCAGTCTCCATCACCTCCATCACCACCTTCATCTCCCGAACCCCCTCCCCACGGGTCATTCCCATGGCCCCAGGGATCCTCATCCTCGTCCCACAGTTCTTGGCCTGCGCCTGGCTGCTCACCTGGTGGTACCTGCGACTGCTCATATGGTTGTTGTTCCGCTGGAGCAGTTCCGCGCTCACCCATTCCTCTTTGCATCGCCTCATATCCCGCAATAGTTCCAGCGCCAGCAGCACCAGCAGCTGCACCCTCCGCCATAGTTCCAGCTGCCCCTGCTCTACCAACAGCACCAGTAGCAGCTTCACCAACTGCCGTTCCCGCCGCTCCCGCTTCTCCAGCAGCAGCACCGCCTGCAGCAGCCTCTCCGGCTCCGCCTATGGGGAACCAAAACGGCATGAAACCGACTCCCGTGCCACTATGGCGACTGAAGTAGTCAAAATCAATGCTTACCGCAGTAGCCAGCATAACTGCACGCTGATCAAGTGTCATGCCAGTCGGCTTGTCAGCGGCAAGCTGTTGCTCGTTTGTCTGCTCCGCCAAGGCTGCAGCATCCATGCGTAGAGCATATACACCGGTATCCGTGAACAGCTCTCGAGCGAAACCAGCAAAGTTACGGTTGACTGAGCCAATAAGTTGAGAATCCGCCGCTCGAAGTGAAAAATCCCATGAAAGGAAGGGCTCGTCAACATAGGCAAATTGTACGAATTCGCCCTCGGGTTGCTGACCCGCAGCCTGGGTCAGCTGCATCTGCTGCGCCTTCGAGATATTCGCGTCTGGTATATTAAACTTTCGCAATCCTAGATCCAGTTCCCTGTTTGGCGTCTGATGGTAGAGGAAAAGGTTGTATTTCCGCCTTAGAGGTGCCCACTGCTGCTGGGCCTCTCCGATGATGCGCATCTCATCTACTCCTAGCGGCGACACCCTCGCATTTGAACCCCCGGTCACTGGTGCTAGAGAACCTGGCTGATTATTCTGGAGGGCAGTGGAAGATGAATATGCCGCATCTGCAAGTTCGAGCGGGTCGTAGACTCGAATATGCGAGTTGATCCATGAAAACGGCCGATGGAACTACACCCTGTCAGTGGACCCATCTATAGTAGGTGCGTATGATGGCATACCCGTAGAACCTCATTCTCATACTTGTCGAATACATGTGTAACGAAACTTCGATGCGTGCGAAACCACTGTCGAGCCATCATATTGCCCATTCCTCTCTCTTGTTCAGCCATGTATCCGACATGATTCCCACTTGCATCCATTATCACATATCGATTCGCCTGTTCGAAGCCCCTGTGGCGCAAGAGAAGATGTCAGTCCGCAGGTTCATAACGGACAAGAATCTCAAAAATCGCAGCCAAGTACTTACAGCATCACGTTCATTACCTCCAGCTGCCGCTGCACGACCAATGCTGAGTTTGCCAGTAATCCCGCGGCCGGATGCTTTTCTTTGAGGACTCCATTTGGATCTTCCGGCACATAAACTGGAGAGAGGAGGTTGTTGTCGCTCGGATTCGTGTCGCGCAGTGCGGAAGACAAGGCCTCTGCATTTGACTGGGAACCTGGTTTCTCCCCTTCATTCGAAGGTCTTTTCTTGCTTTCTGAAATCGGCGGCGGAAACTCATTTCGTCGTAATGTATTTCGAGGCCCACGAGGAGCTGGTCTGGTTCTTATTGTTCTCGCCGTCACCCATCGCAAGGCGGGCGCGCGGAAGCTCCTGCTCCACATTGAACGAAGCGTCTGGATTCTGGATATGAGTTGCTTAGTACTGCGATTTCAGGTATATAAGCGAATATTGCAATTATATCACAAAGCAGTGCGCGATAATGGGAAACTATGGCTGATGTCAGAGCGTGGCGTGGATGTTCCGAGCTCACGTCGAACGATCGCAAGCTTGTCGCGGGGTTAGGCGGAGATAAAATCCCACGTACTGTACATACCTATGTCATCGAAAGCCTCATGGAAATCCATAGATAGCTGGGGAGCATAACTGTTTCTCTTTCTCAAATAAATCCAATTCTGGTCGTATTCTACATATATAAGTCAAATCTGCATGTTGTAGGACTTGTATTTATGCATTTATGCTCTTCAACAATAGTATGAACGATAATGTCGGCGGACAAAGCGAACGCCAGGTGATCTGTCAATCATCCGTTCGCGGCAAATTCTTTGAATCCTGATTATAGGATTGATTACTAGGATCTAGATTATTTGTATGCTAAAGCCAAACATGGGATCGAATCCCCCCTAGACTCAGAAGCAAGCAAGCAAGCAAGCAATTCAAGTTGTTCATGTCAGACCTTGCTTCCGTGCTGAAAGATTCGACAGATAATAATATTGGTTTTCTACTAATCGGCCCTAAAATCAGGACCGATTAGAACAAGGGAGGTATAGAAACAAACGTCTCCTGAAAGTGCATTTGAACAATCTATAGGAATCCTCTGTATTAATAGCACATCAATCATCATATAATTTTATAGTCCACGTATAGTACAACCATGTCCATCAGCCGAATCACAATAGACCCTTTCTTGCCAACTCGATTTTCCTCTGAGCTTCACCAGCTTTGTACCCGCCCCTGGAGATGCAAACTGCACTTCCCTCACCGAGCTCGGTCTTATCCTCGACTGCTGGGTGCGGACACGGACAGTGATGTGGGAAGTGGACGCAGGCAAGCGTATCGGGACAGAGGTAGTTGGAGCAGCGTGCTGTTCAGAAGGACGTGAGTTAGCAAGCTCTGGTCGACTACGAGAGACGGAAACAAAAGGTCGCAGCTATTTAAATGTTTGAATTTATGAACACATACCTCCCTCCCAGTGACGCTGATACCATGAGCTGTCGCTAGGCACATTCTGCTGCTCTTGCTGATGGTGCTCCTGACGGGCACCGCCGAACATCTGCTCGAAGAATTGGAACTGGGCCTGGGCAGTCGCAACGAGTAGCAGAACAGCCCAAAGAGAGACAATGATATTGCGAGCCATCACGTAAAACAGGAAAGATTATCTTTTGAACACGGCCCGGTGTCCACAGTATGTTTCGTCCATCGTTGCTCGCCGGCCTGAAGCCAGATATCGCGACGGCCATCACGTGACTACGCTAAGGCACGCGCAACTCCGATCATCTCGAAAAAGTTCCGTCCGGCATCAAAGCGAACTTGGTTGGAAAAGCAGCGCAAGGGAATCCCTCTTGTTTTCTCGACCGGAGGGATCCGACTACACCCAACAATGCTTCAGCCAAGATTACGGGCACCCTTCCGGGTGCTCGAGCGAGCATTCGCACCCTCGCTCTTGTCCTCCTCTTCGCTTCAATCTTCACAATCTTTCCTGTCACGGACGACCTCGGCTTCTCCATCATCCATCCTCAAGCCGACTTCCTCTCTTCCTTTTCTCCCTCTCTCTATTTTCCGAAATGCCTCGCACGCGACGCAGGGTCGTGCAAACGCCAAAGCTCGCGATCCCGCTGGAAAACGTCTCGGCGCGAAGAAGGCCGGTGAACAATATGTGATTCCGGGAAACATCATCTTTCGACAGCGTGGTACGAAATGGTTCCCCGGCGAGAACTGTGCGATGGGACGAGACCACACGATCTATGCGACGGAGGCCGGTTATGTGAAATACTACCTCGATCCGGAGCGGCATCCGAAACGGAAGTACATTGGTGTTTCGTTTGAGAGAGATGGAATTCTGCCAACACCGCGAAACGCTCCGACGAAGAGACGGTTGAATATGGTTGTGGCTCCCCGAGTGGAGGTCTCCGAGATGGCTGTCGAGTCTGACCTGGTTACCGTTCAAGACGGTACGATGGTTGCCCATGTTGATGCTACCGAGAGAGCCAATCTGCCTGCTGCGAAGACGGAGCTGCAGCTGCGTCCAGGTTACATGTACCGTGAGGCCAATTGGCAGATCGGTCGTGCTGCTGAGAAAGCTGGTATTACTGCTAAGGAATTCGACCGCAAGAACCGCTGGATGGCGTGGAGAAAGAGAAAGGCTAGGGCTGAGCGTGCTGCTCAGATGAAGAGCTTGAAGAACAAGAAGAAGACCTCCAAGAAAGGCAAAGGCGGTCGTTAATTACTCTTCTTGAACATGTCCTTTTATGTACCCGGCGATATGGGATGTCTTCAGGTGTTGTGATCTATGTATTATAGAAAGAAATCGGGCAAATTATGAAAACTCTTTACTGTTCTCATTGTGATTATTCGACTTCTTTGACCAATTCGAACTTCATATTCAGCCATAGCTGGCAATATTCTCTTTAGTGACATTTATGACATCTTGGCCGCCACTGGAGACCAAAGGGGTATCCTACTTTTGCCTCTTCGACAATAAACATAGCTCAGATACAGAGCAGGTATCCTTTAACAAAAAAACCAGAAAAATAAAAAAAAACACACGGTACATCATCATGGTAACCGTCCGTGTCTAGCAGGCGCCCCAAAAAGCAGCACACAACTATGCATCAAATAATCTACCCAGTATCAGACTCTGGCAGACGAACTCGTTGCCCACTATCCGGATATTGTTCGTGTTGAGCCTAATACCGCTTCCGCTGACTGCCTGTACAGGAAGAGGTCTCTTTCGCTTTCTCCCTCGTCCTGAATGCGGCTTCAGAGGTGCACCCTCGGAACTACCGAGAATCATGGTCTTGGCAGCAGCTTCTTCGTGATCGTCGACGTAGATCCAATCCCAAGCTGGGGAGGATTCCTTTTGTTGATCCATAAGCATTGCCTTGGCTGCATTCAGATCGAGGACCCGCTCGACCCGAGAGGCACCTAGAGCGTATGTTAGAAAGATATATGCTTTCTTCCTTTCCTCCGCTTTTCCGCGACCCATGACAATGAGCACAGACTGTCCCTCCAGTAACTTAGGTCTCGCGGCGATGGTGTCTGTTAATCGTGCCGTAGACGCAGAAGTTGGTGTAAGGATTCTGGACTTCGTGGCCCCATTGAGGTACATCGACTCTCCCGCGGGAAGAAGATACATGTCCCAGTCTAGAATACGGTTTTGCTTCACACAATCTTCTATCCACCGTCCTGAAAGACAAGGGAGACCGAGTGCCAAGGCTTGCATATACTTCTCACGGCGGGAGTGTTTGTCGGCGAGTAGACAGGCGAAACCGACGGCCTCTGCACCTGCGACCAGGCGGAATTGTTTTTCTGAATGGTCAATCGAGTTCGAGCCGGGTGACTTGACCGGGCTAGCTGCTGCTGCGCTGGAGGGTAACTCAAACAGCTCATTAAATCCGTCTCTCAGTAGCCGACCGCCGTTCTCTACTATCAACTTCATAATGTGGGACTTTGAATGTTCATTCTCCACGTAAGAGACCGCAAATACCATTCCTGCGAAGAGACCAGCTTGGACAATGATACTCCGAGAGAGTCTGGAGTTTGGTGTTGCAGGAGCAGAGTTGACGTCTGGTGTGTCTGCTGTAAGTCCATCTTTTCCCGGTGTGAAGGAGAATTGTCTGTCTTTTAGCTGGTTCCAGAGGATAGTGTCTAGATAAATCCGCGAAATAGGAACCTTGATAAGGTTCCCAGCGGCGCCTGAACTGCCCTTGCGGGGACTCCTGCGTTGCTTGGGTGCTAGTATCATGGAAGAGTACCCGTATACATCTGTCATCGGTCTCGATCCGTTCTCTTGTCGATCAAGTTCTTCTGGGCTCAAGAGGTCGCCAAAGCCACGTACGATATGAGTGACTTTCTGAACGTTTGGCATATCCACCTTCACGGAGTCTCCTATACGCAATTCCAATCTTTTCAGTGTGCCGGCCAAGACATGATCAGTGGTATCATCTTCGAACTTAACCATGTACTTGGACTGGGCACTCAGGTTTGACATTCCCAGGCATGTAGCAGGATAATAGGCTCGCTTGAATCCGTTGAAGCAGGCAAAGACCTGATTGGGAGCGAGTACAGAAATCTCAGGCATGGAGGACTGGGAATTACTCGGGGCCCGGGAAGAGTGTCCTCCATGTAGGGGGTCGGAACTTTCCGGTATAGTAGGAGTTGATGTAGGGCTTTGATTATGAATCACAACTGCCTTCGCTACTAGAGATTTCCGCAATCCTTTCTCCTGTGCTGTCCGAGTTTCAGATCGTGAAGAGAGTCTCGACTTCCTTATGTCCAGCGCTTTCTGTACATTTTTCTCAGGAGATGCATCGACCTCCCAAACAGTTTCAGCACGTCTCCATGAGGCCGGTCGCCGACGCTGTATGGCATTAATACCCACGATAGGCTCTGATGACTCAGGCTCGTCCTGCTGTGCTTCGACTTGCTGGGCCTCGTCAGCTTGTTGAGGATTGGCTGCGGGAAGGTCAGGAGCCTGTACTTCATTTGTGGCGACAAGAGAGGTGTTGACTCTGGGCGCCAATGGCCGCGGTGTGAGAGGGACTATAGGGTCGGAGGCATAGATATTCTTGCCATCATTGCCGCGTCGCTTCTTTCTGTGTGGGATCGGTGAGAAGCCGACCACTGAGGTGAACTCTTTGTCATCAGCAGTAAGAAGATTGATGTCCACATCGAGAAACCCAGTAGGGGTAAACGGTGACAGGTCAGAAGCGATTTCAGTCAGTGCTCTCCGTTGTCTGCCGCTTGGACTAGACAGGATCTTCGCGTTGAGATGTGGTCTCTCTGTGAGGTGGCTTCGTTGACTTGCTGTACCAGAACAGTCCATGCCTTCGCGATGTTCTTGATACATGGGAGGCAGCTCGTCGTCCTCTTCACCTACACTGACAGCATCTGCAGCCTCACTAGTGAGGGTGTCATTCACTATGCGTCGAGGACTAGTCTCCAGTATTCGCGTCCCAGGAACCGCGTGATCAGAAAGCCCTGCAGGTCTATGCATGGGAGTTTCTGCGACACGGGAAGGCATTGAGGAAGACTTTTCTTTCGTATCTGTACCAGCGATGTTGCCGGTCGTATCAGCGGTCCCATCTTGGCTACTGATTTTGGGGACAAAGTTAAGCGACCTCTTGAAAGGCAGAGGTGTCGGGGAACCTTCTGAGCTTATTGAGACAGCCCTTCGAGGAACCGGGCTTTTCAATTCGACCTGGCGGCGATGAAGTGCCCGTCGAGACTTATCGTCTTTTGATGGCGGGGGAGACGAAAGGAAAGTCTGTCCGCCCACAGGAGAAGAGGCTACTTTTTCGACATCAAAAGCATCTTCGGTTGGTGATGCAACATGGCCTTGCGCTGGGATGTTGGAAACCGGAGATCTCTGCGGCCCCGGTTGCACTCCTGCACTCCTTTCGCTCTTTCCATGTTCATATGTGTCGGGGGACGGCTGGGAATCCCTGACGATCTGTTGAGAGGAGATTACCCCGGATGCATGCACGTCGATAACCTCCCGGCTGCTCGACCTTTTATGAAGAGGGGTCGTCGTTCTGTGAAGCAGAGTTCCGTTATCAGACTGAAGGGCTTGCGAGAGACGGTCATGAGCACTAGACGGTGTGATGGAGGAGTTCGGTGGAAGAGCATCATAGTTTTCCTTGTCTTCCTCAGTCGTAGGCGGCTGACAGGATACAGCTGGAGTCGGACGGTGATCATCTTCTTGTTCAGTTTCCTCTTCACTGGTGGCTCCATGCTGAAAGACCATTGTAGAACCTTGAGTCTCACCATCCTGGATGTATCCCGTAACGTCGATACTTCGCTTCGCTGTACCCCCACTGACAGGTGACCTAGGCACAAATGACTGCTGGCCTCGCTTGTTAGGAGCTGGTCGTGCAGGAGCAGTAAGATTGGCTAATTGCACCATGGTTTCCTCATCAATTCTCCTTTGACGATTTAGACGTTCAACGAAGCTGGGTTCTTTATCGAAATCATCGTCACTCTGGTCACCGGAGAAGATATTTTCAGCCGACTTCGTCCTTCGCTCCTCTAGGAGTTTGTCTCGCTTTTCCTGTGACTCTTTCATCGAGATATAATTCAACTGCGGCTCTGTATATCCACGACGAAGGGACGACCGAGGGGCTTTGAATGGCGACGAGGTAGATCCCACTACTGGACGGTTCTGGATGGGGATATTCGGTGACGGTCTGTCGGACATGGGGCCTGACGGCAGATCGTTGACGAAGGGCGACGATGGAGCTTGGGTTGCTTGAAACACTTGACTAAGAGCCATGATACCACCGCTAGATTCAACATCTGGCGCGATCGGATTCCGCGGCAAGGACGGTGTCGTAGCGGATAGACGTGGCTGGTCTGCCTGTTTCTTCGCCGTCGCCGGTGTTGAGGTTAGAAACCGCTGTGACTCCGGGAAGAGATTAGGTTGATAATGCAACGGCGACGACACTCCGACCTTCGAGCCTGTTTCTTCTTCATGGTCGGAAGTATTGTTGGCGACTTGAGTTTCTCCAAACCCTGACAGCAGATCCACATGGCCGGTGTCTCCTTCGTGCAAAGTGGCTAGTGTAGCTCCGTCTGCTCCTGTGTCGATATCCATTGCATCTCCATCACTTTGTCTTTGGGAGTATCTGCTCTGCTTCAGAATACTGTCAAAGACAGATTGGGACACGGGCTGCGTATCTCCTGGTGCACTGTCTGCTGAGCTCATTTTGGACGGTTCCGGTGCAGCAGTTGAAGAACCACTTTGGTCCAAAATCTGTGAATGCGCTGCTGGGCCTGCGCTGTCACTCTCTGCGGGCTCTGCGCCGGACAAGGTTCTCTTATCAGTAATGTCGGATGTTGATCGTGGCTTTGCAACACCGTCCTCGTATTCATCCGATCGAGGATATTTTTCATCATACTTTTCGCCCCGGATATCTCCCCTCTTATCCTCTTGAAGAAGTTCCTCAGTATTTTCCACTGCGTCTAAATGTGTCTGAGATTTCTCATTCTCCTGATCAAGCGTAGGAAAATACGAGTTAGCATAGCCCAAGGATATCGCAACGACGACATGGTGGTAAGTTAACTTACAACCAACCCCAAGGCAGCTCGCTTCAGCTGCGAAATATCGATGCTGTCTCCCTGAGACTCCATAGCTGATTTGGACCTCAAGTCAGGCACAATAACACGCAACATGCCATGGCCTCCTGGGCCACACAATCTTGGTTGCACGAGGTTGCAGTATTATGCACATTCAAGAATGGCACTTGAGAAATGCGACACGACGCGATAACGCGTGTTTGCACGTGATCTGAGTCGCGTAATAATTGTCCCACATTTGGTATAGCGTACTTCAGTCTCGACTTCCTTTTGGCTTGCCAGAAATTCGACATTATTATGATTATGCTTGGTATCATTATTATTGATTAGCTTAGGGCCAACGCTTCGCCTAGGACGGGCAATGACGGTTATTTTATCGATGCAGTTAATGAAGAATCCTGCACCATCATGACTCCAGCAGGTAATGAGATTAGAGGCATTTACTAGGCTATTATGTTTGTATGTACATACAACAACACAAGATATAGGGCATTCAAGTCATTACGGTCATTCATTTACACTGCGTGTCATATAATAGTACATGGTATCTGCTAATGGAGATTTTCAATGGCCTGACGTCTAGTCCGCCTATCATAGTATAATGAGTCGCTTTATCAATCACGACTCCGGTTAGGGACCCAACGCTTAAGAGCGAAGTCCCGAATCTTGTAGCGTCGAAGATGGTTTCCAATGTCATCATGATGGCTTTGCGGCGGTGGAATGTCCACATAACAAAGCACCAGACTTTTTTTAACTTGAGCCTGGACGCGATTTACGCAATGTAGCCACCACCAGCTGCGGGCCTGCTTCCTGGAGATATAGTCTCTCCTTGATTCTGTTTCCGACCAATAGCGGTTTCCATAGGAAGGCAAGATGACCAGAGCGAATTCTGCATGGGAGAAAACTGGGCCGCGGTTGTAGAGGAGGTAGTCAACCCCAAATTTCACACCGGAACGCACAACCCAGCCCAGGGAACGGTAATGATGGTACACCACGTAGGAAAGCATGAATGGGTCGTCGGGTTCAAGGACAGTGGAAGGATCCCTAGGCGGGAAATACGAGTGACGGCGAAACAGCGTTAGAAGGGAACCCGCCGACATGACTGACTTCTGCTCGTCAAATACTTGAAGCACTCCCAGGCCATATACAAGGAAAAAAGTCTCCTCGTTTGAAAGCTGCAAATGCTCTTCATTTCTCAACAGCTCCTCCTCGTCTTCCTCGCGGATACCCATTTCTGGCTCGCGAAGACGAGTAGAGACTTGAGAATCCACAACGAACTCCTTTTGCTCGACGACTGGAGAGAAACGGACAGTCTTCGCCCCGTTCTCTGTCTTTCCGCTAACATTCTCAGCCTTGTCGGCCGTGCCATCCTTCACTTCCTCTGCAGCAGGTTGGCTCGGATTAGCAGCCCTGGACTTCTTGGCCTGGTTGACAGAGAACTTCTCTGCAGCCGAAGTAGAACCATTGACACCGTCGAGAGAGAGCGGATGTGCTGCATCAGGCGAAGAAGCGATGCCTTGCCTGGCGGCCGCCTCCTGCTTTAGCCGTTCAGCTATAGCTTCCCTTTCTTTTCGCGCTCGCTCCAGTTTGAATTCACGTCTTTCAACCCTCCTCTTACCCGTTGCCTCTTCACTGGTGTTGTCGCCCAGTAATCCCCTCCGCTTCTTTTCGCGCTCCAGCCAGCTGGGTTCACTTCTACTCAGACTACCTCTTCCAAAGAAGCCCATCTCCCACAATGCTCGTATTGCTTTCTCGTCAGTGACATGGACTGACGATGTGGCTGAGTCGAAGTACGCAGGATATACGGCATGATGAGGGGGAGATATAAGGTAGGTGAGATACGAGAGGACCACGCTTATAATAGAGAGGGGATTATGAGGAATAAGAGGCGGTAGAGGATGGACTTCTAGAGGGAGAGGAAAGCGGTGAATATGTCCGTAATTAGGCCGCTGCGGACGAGCCCGAGGTGGACGAGGTTTTTCATCCCGTCCCGGCTCAGCGTGGCCATCCGGCGCTGCTGGCAAGGACTCGGATATTGTTACTGTAGTATTTTGAGATGGCATTGTCAACAGGCCATTATTGGTGTAGGCGATAGAACTGTTCTATTCTGTGGCTCGATTAGCCTAATATTCAAAGAAAATAATGGTTCCAAGACCGTCTTTGAACAAGAAGATACCATGTATTGTTCCTCAGATACCGTTGTAGTCTATTAAAAGCGCCATCATCGACAAACAGCTAGAAATCAAGGTGCCATTTGTCTAGACTTGCTTTAAAGGTGTCATCATAGGAGGGGGAGGGGTAGAGAGATTCACGCATTGCTATGGAAAGCCAGTTATAACTCACCGAAAAAGCTTTTCCCTGTACACCTCCGGCATCCGGACGTCATCAGTTCCAAGACAGATATCGCATACAGATGCAAAGACTGAATGCCACTATAGCCGGTCAGATCAACCACATTTACTCAGGAAGGACACATTTTTCCTTCGTGCGCAATGAAGCGAACAGTGCAGAGTAGGAAATTTCTGCGATGGTTCGCTTGCGAGCAGTTAGTTTTATGGGCGGAAGTGGGAAGGGCGCTAAAGAGCGCCTAAGCGCCGTACCGGGATGGTCCGAGCGCTACCGCCGCCGCACGCCGAAAATTTCCTGCGCATGATTTCGAGATCCCCGAGATAGCACGAGAGCAAAAGTCTTCACGGTCAACTTAACCAGTATCTCCATCAGAGGAACGTTAGTCCATTTTATCTCTCTAGCAGATTCAATAATTTTCCAAAATGCATCTTATGGTACGCCGTCAAGCCCGATCCGTGCTCCATCTATTGTCTAACTCATGTCAGTACACTCTCGATGCCTCTGGCAAGCGCGTCTACACTCTCAAGAAGGTCCTCAACGGTGAGGTTACCAAGAGTGCTCACCCTGCGAGATTCTCTCCTGATGACAAGTACTCGAGGTAAGTTTTGGCAAACCGAGGGCGCATTTCGGCCTGAAGCCGCTTGCACAGAGAGCTCCGCAAGCAAGATGAGAGACAACGTATCGGTTCTGACTGGTAAAATAGACACCGAGTGACTCTCAAGAAGAGATACGGTCTTCTTCTCACTCAACAGCCTGGTAGGTTTACTTCTACATATACCTTGTTCAAACACGATTCTAATACCTGAGATCTAGACAAGACTGCTGCCAAGCTCTGAACGGACAATAAAAGTGATAAACGGTTATAATGGCGAATGGTGTTTAATGTGGAGTTTGATTTGGTGAGAGAATATTTCTCTCTGCCTTGATCAGGATATAGTGGTTTGCCAGTATTTGCTTCGTGTATTCAACGGTTCAAAGCTACCTTCCACGAATACTGGATGCGGAATGCGGAAAGCATCAGTATAGTACTTCGAGGATGGCTTAATGGAGAGATACATCTGAAATTTATGTACGAGTTTGCGTGTGGTGTCTATATCTGCGGATATGGTCTGCATGCTGGTGATATGTACATGGCATCATCATCATCGGTATCCCTAGCGTAGTCCAGTTCTATTTTAGATCTCTTAAATACACTTTTTTCCTACCAGAACTCCGGTCATCCCTCATGCAGATGCAAATAGAACTAGCGCTTTCTAGAATTCACGCTGCGTCCAGCTCCCACCTTGATCCGACCGCCAGTCCTATGGCGCTCGCCAGTGAGAATACCAGGCAGGTAATCCTCATCCATGAGATCTCGCTCCTTCCTGAGCCGTCTCTGTTCTTCTGTTCTGGCCTTCACATACTCTTTCTGATCTTCCGCGAGAATAAGGCCGGTTCCCCATCCTCCCTGGCCACCACCGCCCTTCCACTTTCCGCTAGCGCTTCCATGCACCGGTTTCGGGATACTGTATTTGTCTCCTCGAGTGTTCCATTGCATGTTTTTCTTCAGATGCATCTTGAACTCTCCACTCGCATTCGTCGAGCACGAGACTCTGGTGAGAGTGTCCTTTCCACATCGGGGACAGAACTGCTTTGTCATGTCCTTCGTGGTAGCAAAGCATGCATGGCAGCGTTTGATGTATGTCTTGAGGTGTTGAATCCTTTGTAGAGTGGTCGTAGATAATAGGTTCAAGTTCATCTGAAGCAGTACGTTTTGACACTGTTGAAAGTCAACTAAATCGGTACAGATGTCTGGAATGTCTGATTTTTACATACCGCAAAGTCTGTGGTCATTGTTG
This sequence comes from Paecilomyces variotii, assembly GCF_004022145.1. Classification (NCBI taxonomy): domain Eukaryota; kingdom Fungi; phylum Ascomycota; class Eurotiomycetes; order Eurotiales; family Thermoascaceae; genus Paecilomyces; species Paecilomyces variotii. The sequence continues at coordinate 497,693 of NW_021167154.1, forward strand.
CGACCTGCATGACCTTAGGTTCAGTAGCTGTGATTGCTGCGCTGCCCTCATCGCGGGCCTGCTTCTTCTTGAGATTTGAGGGCGTAATCCACTCTCCACCATCGGACTCTTCGTCATCTTCTGCCTCTTCTGCCTCTTCTGCCGATTGAGGCTCGATGATCTGTTCTGGAGATGTCTGTTCTTCCGTAGCGGGGCTCCCATTTTCTTCATTTTCTTCCAGGACGGGAGTCTCTGGGACGGGAGTCTCTGCACTCTGGAGAGTGGTATTCTCCAATTCCTTTGTGAGCTCCTCTACCTTAGTCTCCTCCTTCACGGGCGGTTTTCCATTAACTCTCTTCTGTCCTGGGACGCTCCTCAATCTCCAGTCACCTCCATTCCTCTCGCATTCGAGTTCATACGCCAGCGCAAGTATTTCGATATCGACTTTACTCAGAACGGCCCTGTCTCCAGTCTTTCGTGCAAATTCACTGATGACACTAATACTTTTCGGTGTAGGCGTCCTCTGTTTGAGGAACGGAAGGTATAGCGTTTCGACTCGCGCCCTGGCATCGGGATCACGGATTTCATTAATGACAGAAGGGGTCGTGGCGAGTTCTTCTGACTGCGCAAGGAGCGTGGACAGTGGAGGGATGTTCTTGAGGAGGGGTCCGGCATCGAGAACGATTGTGTGCACCGGCTTCGTCGCCGGGGTTGAACCGGACATGATGGCGACAGTTGCCAAATCTGGCTCTGAAAGTAATAATAAAGAGAGAGAAAGAGGAACCCAACGAAGCGCGATCCGTAAGTTGGGTATGTTTGTGCCCCTCCGCTGGTGGTGATGATTTCTCGCCTGGAATTTTCAGTGAGATGGTCTGTGCGTTAAGCTTATCTTAGCGCTATCGCTTCTCCCAGTCTCGACTCTCGAGAAACTCGAGAAACAGAGTGCCTGGAGACGGATCCTAAGCCAAATGAACAGAAAATGGCGATATTGGCTGTGTCATTATGTTTATTCAGTTCTACTTGCAGCCACCCTTCTCTCGCATGGCTAGTGTGCATGATATTTCTGACAATATCGAACCCTCTACCCTTCCCGGATGTCTGCTTATTCCAAAAATAATGTAGGCTTCGTGGTAATGAGTAGACACTAAGGGAATTCCATTTGAATCTATCTCTCAGCTATTTCAATGGAATTAGGTAAATTTACCAGGAAACAAGAAGTTTCTTTTCATAAGGCAATAGAGCTATCCAACTCATAGTCTGTGCATACTAATGACTCCAGAATACCTATGTACACATGCAGTTGATACCAACGATTTTATTTTCAGTTCTTGCACGGAACGAGTACAAGGACTTCTTCTCCAGTCACCCTTATGTTTAGTGTGCTCCTTGCTGTAGCGGAGAGACATATAGTACTCTGCCACACCAAAGCTCCATGCATAATGAGATCGGCCCTTTCGTATCCCGGTGTCTCACTGAATTCTTGGCTCTGGAAAGACTGAAAGTTTTTGAGAATCATTATATTCTTTGATGGTCTTCCATCGTCCTTGTTGGCATATTGTGCTGCTCAGAAGTCTGCCATTACTATGCGTGCACAGACCCTTACAGCAGCTCGTTGCTATCATATCAAACTATAGAAAGCTTAAGAAGAAAAAGAAAAGGTCTAAAATTATCCTGTTGAAGATCATCAGACTGATTGGGACATGAAGCTTTCTCGTTGCCATGTTGCTCCCGCAACAATCCCCCTCGCTCTTGCTATCGCCATTGTTTTGACTTCAGTCCACCCAATCAGGTCAGGGACATGTATATCTCCCTTCGATAATGGTCTATAAAGTTCTGAGGATCATCTAGATTAAACACAAGGCGCATAACCTTACTTCCCCGTTCTGCGATTCGGGGAATTTCGTCCTGCGTACTGGCTTGATGCTGCATATATACTTGCGCCAATAACTCAACTCCTCCAGTCATGAGTCTCGCAAGGGACATGGGAATATTTATGTAACAAACTAATATGGATCAGGGTGACATCGAAATCTTATCTGCTGTGTTCCGATCTTCCGAAACAGATCCTGTCACTGGATATGACTGATCCTAAAGTGATCGTCAAGGTCGAGTACGGAGTACAGCTTGGTCGAGAGACCCGTCTGGTGGGGAAAACAGACTTGGACTTTCCGCGCTTCTCTGCGCACCTCAACACCAACACAGCAACTTGACAAATTCAACCCTATCGCCAACGCTCGGCCCTTCCGATATCAATTTCGCGAGAATAAAAGAAAACTATCGTCTATACTTCATACTGCCCCGCGGTGAGGGGTCTAGAAGACAGCCGCATTGTCACAAGCTGGACCCCCTCCCCCTAGCCGACGTCCCGACGTTCACTCTGTGAACCCTGAATTGATCATCAACATGGACGGAACAGAAAATCCAAGACATTGGACTTCGAGTCCACACTGACTGCCCCAATGGTTCGTCAAAGAGTTTAGGCCAGGAGCGAATAGTTCTGGAGATCTGCACCGACAAGCAGGATAGTTCAGCTTAACGTCTCGATTGCTCCTCCCCCTTGCTGCGTGGCGTCGGTGCACGATAGCTTAAACCACGCCACAATTCTATATAACCAAAGTGGCGGTCTCTCCACAGACTCAAAAGAGACATTATTCTCTTGATTTAGCCAGGGCTTTGTACCTTTCCCTTACTCTGGAAATGATCTGACTTATGTAAGTTCTCGGTTGTAGGGATGCCGCTGATTTGAACTGCAACATCTCGGAATATATTGGCCAATGCTCTATGAGTCTACGCGAATCTGGATCCAATTTTCCAATGGAGCACTGCAGGTCCATTTGAGAAGTGCGTCAGTAGTATGATAAAAGTCTATTTGTCTGGATGTTTACGCCAACTAGGTTGACACGGGCGGTTCTCTTAGTTTCCGTACGGGCGTTCCGCTCCGTGGACCAAGCGAGGGCAGCCGTAAGGCACTTGTTCAGGTTAGATATGGCTATCCTGATTGGCATATCATGGCTTGCGAATGAGTTCCCTTTCTGGAGGACTCTCTCCGATTGGGAGGTGGCCGCAGTTACGAATCTTAAACCGGATCTCTCTGGGCTGAGCTGTCACAACCTAATTGAGTAGGGCATCATTTTTCCTATGCCTGTCAAATGGTGTCGAAGCAGGTTATTCGCCCCTCCCTTGCTGCTCATCTGAGTCTATACTGTCTGTCCCCAGCTTATCCCGCCAAGCTGGAGGGGTACTGAGCCTGGTGCGAGGAGGGACCTTGGAGCTCTCACTGACAGAGAGGTTGCATCAATGTCTAGCCCAATTCAGAACTGTTTTATGCATGTCATGATTTATATCACGCAGGTGCCCTTGCTATCTCTTCAGCCTCATTCACCTTCTGTCAAGATTGCTTTCCATGACAAGCGTCGATGGGCGAAGGCAAACTGCCGTCGACGACTCTAAGGACTTCTGACCAGCAGCAGTCTTCCCAGGCAAGATGAGCAGCAGCGGTGGTATCCTTCTCCCTCGGGAGCACACACGGACCATTGTGTCTGCTCGCGGGGGGAGAGCCTTGGCTGCCAGCATTACTTTCACTTTTCTTGCGACATGTGCCGTTGCTGCCCGTCTCTACACCAGGATGAAGATCATTCGCAGGATTGAGCCGAACGATTGGATGGTTCTGGTTGCCTTGGTATATTTCCAGATATACTGCCATGCCTCTAGATAAATACTGATGTTGACATAGCTATTCTCATACCTTTTCCTGGGCTTCTTCATAGGAGAGACGGTGTACGGGATGGGCGTGCCCGGGCCTCAGATCCCGCCGTCAACGCTGAAAATGCAGATGCAGGTGAGAGATGCCGGCATATTACTTTTGAGGATGCCCTCTTATGTTCGACATATATACAGAATTTCTGGATCACCGTCCCAATGTACAACACTGCCGTTATCTGTGCGAAGGCATCGATCCTGATGCAGTACTTCCATGTCTTTCCGACAAGGGGCATGCGGATTGCTTGCTCGATTATGATCACCGTCCTGGCCATATATGGCACCTGGGCCGTCCTGAGCGGATATCTGAACTGCATCCCTGTGGCAAAATTTTGGGATCCCACTATTCCTGGATACTGTATAGATATGAAGGCACTTTGGTTCTCCAACGCCAGCATGCACATTTTTACCGATATTGTGATTCTGGTCATGCCTCTGCCTGCCTTGCGGTCCTTGGATCTTCCTCAACGACAGAGGTTAGCACTCATGGGAATCTTCGCGGTCGGTGGATTGTAAGTTTGACCTCCTATCTTTCTGTCTATCAAGATGGCTATAGGTCGAACATCAGCAGCTAATAGTCGATCTCTAGCGTCTGTATCACCAGTATCTTCCGTCTTATCAGCTTGAAGGTGATCGCTCAGTCCTCAGACCCAACATGTAAGCTCTATAAGACTTAAATTCCATAACTGCCCCGGCTGACCTTGACCCTACAGATGATAACGTAGGCGCAGCCACCTGGTCCGCTATCGAATGCAACGTTGGAATCATTTGCGCCTGTCTGCCTACCCTTCGCCCCCTCATCTCCCGCATCCTCCCGCGCTTCCTTTCAACACGCAGCGGTGGGAGCAGACCAGCCAAGCGAAATACTTTCTCTCGGGGACGTGCTCCCACCTACCGCGGCGGAACTACTTCATCCACTGCTGGAACCCCAGGCGACGACCTCGAGTACGGTATGTGCAGCGTCGACATGGACCGTGTGTTGGCAGGAATCCCCTTGCCACATCCTGCGAACAGTCACAGAACCGGTCGAGAGGTCAGGAAGGAAGAGAAAGACAGCGTTCTGCTAGCGAAAGAGAAGGAGTTCAACGGTTCGGAGTCGCCTTCGTCAGCATCGGGGTCGTCAAGGTAGAGTAGTGGCACTACCAAGACCAATCCGATAGAAAGGTCATGTTTAACATGGCTATGTCCTAATTACCCTATCTTTCCTTCTCCTTTTGGACATTCGGTTGCCTTGACCTGGCTATATATTCTTCATTTTCTCAATCTGTACTATTGTACCGACTTTTATTTTTCTTCTTCTATGGTCTGATATTCCCCAAATTTTGTGTCTAGCGCACAATGAAAGATGGAAGGAAGAGTCTTGTGTACTTTTGTTGTCCATGTCTATCCACTCTCAGGATTCGCTCGGGTTAATAATCATGTAAATCATCACTAATACATGTGAACAAAGCAAAAAAAAAGGGGGGGGGGATAATAAGAAAAAGGCAGGAATGAAAAGTGGTATAACGCAAGAGCAACAATACCCTCGAATATACGCACTGCGAATCCAATAGACCGGCCTAGCATGCAAACGCAGGTTCTCCCTGATTTTCAAGAACTGGTTCTTTTCTCTCTCCAATCTGAATGTTTATCCTCTTGCTTAGTTAATTTACCTTTAAGCCCTGTGTATGCATATACGTCGCGTGCGCGTTGCGCGTTTAGGGTTATTTATTGTTGGTCAGTTTTTAACTAGGCCCGGCGGCCGAAATACCCCTTACATATATAGTCCTCCTTCTTTCCCTCCCATTTCACCTTTCTTTCTACGTCTCATATTCATTATTTGTCAACTTAATATCTCTGTTACTCATCAAAGTATCAGTGAGTCCGATTTTGATTTTCCAACCAGCCATGTAAAAACAATATCTATCCTATCTGGTGGCATTTTTGGCCTTTATAGCTTTGATTTGCCTGTTATGTGTGTGCAATGAACAGTTTACATTTCATGAATGGGTCTTTCGTCCAGCAAGTAATATAAGGTAATTCTTCGCAATATATGGTAGACACTGTTCGTTCTTCAGTCTGTTATTATCATAATGCGACGACCGCAGCCTTGTCTGATCCGAATCCCGACTCTCGAGCCTAACCGCCCGCGAGTATACATATCAACCCATCAACGAAGGCATTTGCTTTTATACCTGTATCAGGATAGACCATCGATATTCGCTTGCTTGCATGCCATGGGAGGGTCAGCATCTACCCATCCTGTGGACCTCCTTATCCACGAGAAGTTATAACTATAGTTACCCCATCCTAAATTTCTAATAGACCAAAGGTCCAATAAATAAATAAACCACCATAGATCTCGTATATCCATCCCATGTCTAGTTCTCGAAACTCCGCGGAGTTCTGTAATCGCTAGCTCTTGAAATTGGGTCGTTTGAGTGAAATTAGGTAATGTGGATGTAGTGGTAAATCGTTTTTCTTAGACTATATAGATGAGCAGGAGGAGTACTTAATGATAATACTTTATCCTTTATCCCGCGGTTATCGACTGCGCGATGATAGGTTACGGTTGGACTTTTTCGATGATGTATTTATTCGGTTTACTCTGGTTGTTATGGCTTCCGTCCAATATATATATTTTTTCTACGTGACGGCTTGTTCCACTTACGCGTAAATGCATGTACACGTACTACGCCTATCCAGTCTACTTTATCTAATGAATCAAATAGATTTTGAGTCCAAATATATTCATAATGTTCATATACTTTTAAACTGAAAACACTAATGCAACCGGGATGCTATTACAACGCGCCTAGATCACATGCGATGCAAAACTAACAAGGGAAAACGAACGCTCTTCCCCGGATATCAAACGTAAAGAATGCTGAAAGGCCAAGCAGAATGAAACTCTTGCGAGTCTACGTCTCGTCTACGAATCTAAAACCCCTGAAACTCCGCGTCCACTTCTTCGTAGTAATCGAAGAAGCCCTTGAAGATCTTGACGCCAAGACCAGGATCGAGACTCCCGGTCGTGGCGCGGATGCTGTGCATGCTCAACTGCGGAATACCCGCGTCGATGGCTCTCATGCCAATGCGAGCACTGGTCATGGGTCCGATAGTGCCGCCAGAACGAGAGTCGTTGCGAATCTGGAAGACTTGCAGGGTGGAACCGCACTTGTCGGCAACGCGCTTGAGGATGGCGGAGCTGACGCTGTCGGTCGTCATGTGGCCGTTGGGATCGGCGCTCACTGCAACACCAACGTTGAGTCTGGGAGAGTGGTTCTCGAGATAGACATTGAGGAAGTTGGGGTTGACGGCGTGGATGACGTCTGAGGAGACCAGGAAGCTGTTGGCAACAGTCTGGGAGAGTAGATTGGGTCCATAGGTGTTCGCAGGAGCAAAAGCTTCCGCAATACGCTCGATCACACTGGACATAAAGTTGGAGCGTGCACCTTGACGGAGAAGAGATCCAACCTCCTCGTCATCGAACATGCCGACCATCTTCACAATTCCCGGGGAACTCTCATCGGGAGAAGCGAGCAGGGCCTCCTGCGCAGCGTAGCAGCAGAGCTTGTCATCGATCCTGCCAGCGAAAATGAGATCCTTCTCCAGTCCACCGAGCTGCGCCGGTTGGCTGTCAAACAGCTCAAGCTCCCAGTTGACAATGCTGGTATAGTCTGTGATACCTAGCTCTTTGGAGATGACCTTGACCAGCTTCTCAGGCTGCGTCGCGGCAAAGGTACCGGACGGGATATCGCTTCGCGTTTCGGCATTGGATTCACCAAAGATGTCCGAGTTGTCCACTCCAATTATGGGCACCATCTGCGTCTCCTGGTTGAATGGCCCTTGCGAGGGAGCACCAAAGTGTGGTGCGAGGGTTGGGATCCTTGCAATGGGCCAGTCCAACTTGACCAGCTTGGTCTCGACCTTGTCTGTGTTCGGATCGCGTACCAGGACTCGTCCACCCAGCGACAGGTCACGATCCCACCAGGTGGAGTTGAGCGCACCCGCATAGGGGGCCACGCCCAACTGACGGAAGCCAGCCTTGTTGGGCAGCGTAGGGATAGGCTTCAGCTTGGCGGTAAGCGCATCAATGTGGCCGGCGACGATACCGATACCATTTCCGCTCTTATAGTCCTTCCCGACAGCGAAAGCGATCAGGGCACTTCCATTGCGGGTAGTGTAGTACTTTCCACCACGCTTCAGTTCCGATGTCCAGACATCACGCTCGGAGAGACGCTTGTAGCCATGCTCTTCTAGTTGCTTGGAGAAGTGCTCGACGGCATGGAAGATGGTGGGGTTCGAGGACATAAACTCGCAGAACGGTTTTGAGTAGGCATCAGGAGAGACGGTGTCCGTCGCAGCACGAGGCTGTGACGGTCTGGGTGGCAGTACCTGCGAAGATTGTACGGAGACAGGGATGTATCGAGCCTGGGACAACTGGTCACTGTCAAGACGCAGTGTTGAGACGGACGCCTGCAGATCAGCAACTCTCTTCTTGGTCATGGCTGTATTAGAGAATGTATTCGGAAGTCAGAAAGGACAGGATGTAAGACACAGAGTACCAGAGGAGGAATGAGGGGAAACGAACGAGCAGAAGAGAGTGAGGATGTGTTGAGATGAGCTGAGTCCGTTGCTAAGCTCGGGCAGCGTCGGCGTTCCTGGCCGGAATGTCCCTAGTTCCGTTTTAGTCGGACATCGAAGTCCAATTGTCGTTTCCAGAACAAGACACATCTCGAGCACGGTTCACCGTCTAATTATCTCTCTGTTTACCTAGTTAGCACATACTCACAATGGGTTTAACTACTGGATTCCAAACACAATAATTGCCTGGGAGAACATCGTGTATCCAAAACAGGCTGGAAGGAAACTTATGTGGACCACCTGATTGCGCGGCATACCCTGTTGCTCCAAGAGATTGCCAGTAAATCTCAGGGACCACAATCCTGAAGTTCAATAGTTTATCTTATAGACGCACTCTTCACAATTTTCTGGACGCGATCTGTCATCTCCACAGCCACATGGTGAAGATATCCGTGCTTTTCCCGCCAGAGTGGTGCTGGTCTCCGCCGTCCGGAATGTTCGAAGGACGATTGGGATAGACATCGTCATCACGATGTGCCACATGTCTCACGTGGGAATGTGCCGCAAATTAACCACGAGCCGTCACTGTAAATTGACAGCGGGGAATATAATTACATTGTCTCACAGAAGAATCCTTGAGACCCTGATCTGGCTGAGACCCCTGCCATTGTTTGTGGCCGGAATAGTCCAGTCTGCAGTGCCGGGTATGCTGTATACCTCCAGGATATACAATATGCCAATCCAGGAAAAACACGGCCATTCAAGACATTCTAGATGGCATGTTCATAAACATGTATTTGTTTTTTGTTTTTCTTGACATCGATCCCTCAGATTCAAGAGCCAGCCGGATCGCATAGGGGTAGAAGCAAGGAGGCAGATTGACTCTAGCGGTGATCAGCATCCCAAACAAAACTTTCTATGATATAGCCTAAAAATCCAGAATCTATGGTAATAAAACAGAAAGCATTGCCAACAGCACAGCGGATCAAGCTGTCGAAGCAAATAGAAGCGAAATGTGACAAAGGCAAGACTAGGTATTCTATCTCCAATACCAAGACAGCCAAAAAAGATAAAAACTATGTCCAATGAGAACCTAAACCGTACCGCTCTCTCCTACTCATACCTTTCAAGCAGTTTTCTGAGTATTGCTAGAGCCGACGACAGCGTTCCAGTTGACCTTACCGTCGGCGCAGTCATCTGTGATAGCGGGTCCGGTGGCAGATTTGACCGGCTTGCCGTTGCGGATAATAGCCAATTTCACAGCGCCAGTCTGGTTGTTCATCGGGATGGAAAAGTGGTTGAGTCCAACAGTGTTGGCACGGAATGTGCTCACGCTACCGTTGCCGATTTGAGCAGTGACGACACTGGGCTTCTGGACTAGGACTGTAAAGAAAACCTTGTCTTGGGAGACAATGCCAGGGGGCAATGTCGGCTGGCCTTGGGCAGGGTTGTTACCGGTCGTGCCTCCAGTGCTGCCGGCGGTGCTAGGATTCGGTCGATACCAGTAAGTTATCTCGTCTTCTGCAGTGTGGTTGCTCCGGTAGAAAGTGGAGTTCCCGTGCGGAGTATGGACTGTGGTATTTCCAGTCTTGTAGGCATCGATGTAGTATGGAAGCAGCGTTCTCCAGCCGTCATGGGGGTTCTTTGAGACGTAGTCAGACGCACCCTCTGGAATTCCAGATTCGTGGATAGGGCCAATATAGTGGGATTCTCCGTAATCATTCCAGGTAATAATCTAGATTGAAATTAGCAATCAACAACCGAGAAGGTGCTCAGAACAAAGAGACCCACCTCAACGATGGCCGGTCGAAGCTCGATGGCCTGAGCCCAGCGATCATGCCACAGGGAATCACCTCGCCACAGCCAGTTCTTGTTCCACTGGGGTAGGTTGGTGTAGAACCATGGGGAAACAGGCATCATGTATGGTTTTCCAGTGATGGCGCTCATGAACGCTCTGTCAGGGGCATCCGTCATGTCTTGGGTACCCTCTGGCCAAGCGTCCCAGCTGGCAAAGCCGTCGATCACGCCGAGAACAGAGGCAAGGCCGGTGACTCCTAAACTGGTCCAGGTCGGCATGACGAAACTGTCTGTAGCGGCTTTGATACCAGGCCAGTCACCAACATTGCCGGTACCTTCGAACGTGGTGACCAGGGGCCTTCCTTTGTAGTAAAACTGAGCGGGCTTGTCCTTGTAGGTGTTGATTTTTGTGATCACATCACTGGCGGCCCAGGGACCACCAGATTCGTAATCAAAAGAGAGAAACATCGAGAAATTGCCAACAGCCTCAGCAGCGTCATATGCTTTCTGAAGGACGGAATCAGTGTACGAATCTTGCGGAGCAATATTCATCACAAATCCGTCGATGTGAGCGTCCTTGGCCGCGGTGATGTCTGACACCCAGTCATCTGATGACATGCCTGCGGCATTTCCCACCTACCGCAAGTTAGTAACACAGATTCACAAGATCTAGATATCCAGGAAGACTTACGATGAAATGTGCGAACACATATTTTGGTTCGGAAGACGCTATCACGGAGGTGACTGCAGCAGCCAAAGAAAGTAAATATTTGAGATACATATTGTCTGCCTCGATGTGATCGCAGTACGACGAACAGAAGGCACGGAAAATGCCTTTATGCGCGCGAATTGAGCAAGATAAATCAATGAAGGTACTGTTTTGGTGGGGCAATGTTGCGGGGGAAGTATAAAGGACAGGAAGTTTTGGCGGATCTAGGCCTCAGAGTGAACAATGTGACTGTGGATTCTGTCTTGCAGAAGGAATGTGTACGCCGTCGACTCAATCGACGCCGCGAGTAAATGGTGTATCGGCTCTTAGGGTAAATTTTGTAGCTACAGAGCTCCGCTCCGTCCCTGAACTCGTTGGCCAAAAAGAGCGTCTTGCCGGAAGAACTGGACGACAAAATCAAGTCACAGTGTGACGAAAAGAAAGGACGGTCGAGCTTGCTCGACCTGAGAAGTGTATAGTCCGAAGACAAGTAAAAAAACAGAGGCCTTCGCTAACGAGGGGAGGGAAAAAGAAGAGGGGAACTCGAGGCAGTTAATAAAGGACCACCCACCAGCCGATTAAACGACTTCATGGCCGTGGCTGGGATGAAACTAAGATAGCCAAAGGGGGCCAAATGAGCAGATGCCATGAACGTGCGGCAAAAGAAGAGTGTTTTAGCCGCAGGATGATCACTTGGTAGGGCAAGATCATAGCGCCGTTCGGGTTCTTCCAGGATAAGAAATAAAGGGACCAGGAACCAAACAACAATCGGATCAATCATAGCGACGAGAGGCATCTAAGGAAACATAGTGGGCCAGGAACGGAGATGCATGAAACAAACCTTGGTCGGATTGCTGCTGTTTCCCCTTGCTATGGGCGCGACGGTGTAGACGGTTGAACAGCTTCATGGTGGCACCTAATCACCGAGTGATACGGCTTCCAACGGTGGATGTGTGGAATCGGAGATCCGAGTGGATCAGACGCCCTGATCAGACCAGGATATGACTGTCAACCGTAGTCGACAATATAATTATAATGTTAGGGTCCCTACTGAGTATTCTGTCCGGGAGAACGAGAGCGATCGGTAAAGGAACGAAGTTGACGTGGGGTAGGTAATCATGAATGGTCTGATCAGCGATGTGGGCGCAAGGGAATTTGATCGACCAGCATCTGAAACAAGACGTCTGCTTATCTATCGCTTCAATCCGCCAGTCTGTAACTTAGCGTTAGTAGTGTCGTAGTTTATCCCACATTTGGGAATTGGGACGAACGATGCTTGATCTCTCGAATGACCTGCAGATTATCGCTGTGCCGCCAGGTTCTGTCCTCGAGTCGGTATTTCTCTATCCTGAGGATAGAATATAGGTAGATAGTCCCAGCAGTGATTCTAACGCAGCAGACAGAGGAAATATGAGCCGTCGAGGGATATCGGAATCTCGGTGAGTGCTCTCATCTCATCTCGTCTCTCTCTCATCGGCGATGTTCCCAGGTATCCGGATGTGCACGAACCGCCCAATGATCTCGCGTCACGAAGCGCCCATCGTCAACAACTGAAACACGCCAATCGAGAGGTTATGCAGCCACATTGCATCCCCCTCAACCCAGAGATCCAGCTGTTCCTTTTTGTCTCTAGACGGCTTCGTCGACGACGATCATTAACTTCGACCAGTATCGCTTCTTAACGGGTTAAGTCGAGGCTAGTTAAAGCGCACAGTTGCTACTCAATATCCACGAGCCTAATGGAATCGCGTCGGTTTTCCGATTGACTCTCACCATCTGCGCTTGTATCTTGCCGGTGCCGAAAAAGTAGCCTCATAGAGGGACCGGGATCCAGTCCTCTGAGCGCTTATTGATTGCGTCCGGTGATTCTATCTCTACCAGGCCTGCTAGCTGCATATCAGAGTCGGTGTTTTAATACTTGCGTAGCGTGATTCTTGGTGAGATGAACAGCAGGGGAAGAGGTGTGTATGACAACCAGTCAAGCTCTCACACAGCCAGATAGAAGACGCCATGGCAGCACTGATGTATCTGATATCCAATCACTCAAGTAATACAACAGCATCCGACTTTGAAAAAAAAAAAAAAAAAGCAACGGTAGATATGCAAAACGCCCCTGGCTGGCCAGTTCTGTGCTTATCCGCCTCAAACAATGCGACCTTAGGACCAGTTGGTTCCCATCTAGCGGCTGGACAGTCAGGAAACTAGACCACAGGGATTTAGTAGATTCTACCGGTCAAGCTGAGCACCAGTATTTGCCAACTCGGAGGGAAGCAACTGTAAGCATTGGCATGATCTTTGAGCGGACGAAGCTGTGTGCTTGGACAGCTAATATAGGACAGCAAGGCACTGCCGCACGCGAAATTCCTATATACTTCGACGTCGCAGAAGCATAGTAAGTGGCTGATAAAGAATGCGGAGAGAATGCTGTTTTCTAGGCGTCCTATCTGTACTTGCAGGTACGATGTCGCTCCATTATGGCGGTAAGAAGCAGCGTCACATCGTGGACGAGTTTTGGACCATTTTCTGATGATATGTCTCTGAGCTGCAAAAAGCTAAGTTTATTGGATAAATTAAGGGCATGGTATAACCTCGATTGAGTGGGAATCATGGAGGCTCATCGGCACCCGTTGACATTTCGACATATCTAGTGCATAGATGGAGGTTCACCTTACTTATCGCCAATGATAGCTAGGTAGGTAACTAGCCATTTCATCCATGCCAAATAAACCAAAAGTCACCTTGCGTTCCAGCTGCTATAACCACAGGATTGTGCCGCGAGATCTTCAATGACATGGTTTGTGTCTATGTAATTAGCATCCCTGCTTCGTCATTATTCTCCGCAGAAACTCTGCGGCTCATCATGTTGCAGCATCGCACTAGTTCAGTCACAGACCCCAGCACTTCATGGAGCTGTAATGTCGCTGTCTGCTATGTCTACAATCAATCTGGTTACACAAGCTGACTTGACATAGTTATGTCACCTCAATTCAGCCTTGTGAATGGCTTGTTCTACATCTTCCTGACTCGATAAGCTAGGAACGTTGGCTGCGGGCGCGACAAACTGCTTCATAAAGCCACTATGAACCTTCCGATTAGACAGGTCCGGACGTTGATCGTCAAGAACCTCGGTTATATGGGTCGCGAGGTCGCGAGGTGGCGTCTCGCGAGGTCGCGAGGTTTTTGTTACCAGTAGGTTACTGGTAAATTATTATTTTATATTAAAATTATACTAATATATACTAATAGAGAATAAAATCTAAAATTTTTAAATCTCGCGGGGTAGTAAGATTGTAATTTTTATATTTTATACTAAATATTACTATCACAGTGCCAGCATAGGGGATTATGTAAGGAGTTATATAATCTCGCGAAAATATTTTCAGTATATAGCTTAATCTGAATTCAAGCTCCTTAAGCTATATCTTATTTATTAAGCCTGCCTATAATAGCTTATTTTAGTCTGAATTAGCTAGATAGAGATCTTATAGCTAGTTCTAATATTAATTATCTTATTCTATTTATTCTAACCTGCTTCTAGAGCCTATATCTTAATATTATATAGTTTCTATCTAAGAGTTAATATTATTAATAATACCTGCCCTAATTCTCTTATTCCTGCTAATTGCCCTAAATAAATTTATTAAATATATTACTGCTAGCTATAGGCTAGAATAATATAAATATTATTATCTAGCATATAAATATATTAATAAAGCTAAAACTGCTGTAAATAAAATAAATTATTAGGCTAAAATATATTTTTAAAAGTTTTAGCAAGAATTTACTGCTATTTAATAGAGACTTAAATAAAAAATTATTAAACTTAAGGCTATTTAGTAATATTAAAAGATTTAGTTTTAAGAAAAAGAATAATAGTATATTTAAGCTATTCTTAAGAGGGATTAGGCCTATTATATAATTATATCTATTATAAATATATCTCTATTTATATTTAAATTTAAGCTTAATATTAAGAGGCCTATAGCTATTTTAATAGAAATATTTAAAATACTTATTATTATATTTTCCTTTACCCTTAGACTTTTAAAGAGATTCTTTAATTTAAATAAGTTTAAAGGCAATTAAAAGGATCTTTAATACTTTATAGCCTAGATCTAAGGGAAGATAATAATTAATTAAAACAGATTCCTAACCTCCTAGAGCTATATAGCTTATATAATTAATTATTTAAAGGGTGCGCTTTATGCCTAAATATTGCTATATATTAGAGATAGAACCTATATTTTTAATAATTATTAAAAGATTTTAAATATTTTAGAGTATATATTTAATAACTTTAATTATATAAATAATATATATAATAAATTATTTAACCTTTATTAGATTAATAAAAAATTTAGAATTTTTTTTTATTAAATTTTAGCGCCTAGCACTAAAAAGAGAAATATTTAAAAGAATATTATTTATTTTACTAAAGCAAATTATTAGCTAAAAATTTTAAAAAATATTATTATATAGTTAGCCCTTAAATTATAAATATTATTAAGGGCATATACCTCGGCTTAGCTAGGGCTAAGCTCAGCTTACCCTAGGAGCTTAGCCTACCCTAGAGCTTATTCTTAGTTAGGTTAAGCTTAACCTATCTTATATACAGATTAAGTATAAGCTTAGCATAAACTAATTATATAATTAATATAAGATTAACTTATTTAAAGATTAATAATAATATTTATATAATAAAACTCTTTAGAATTTATAATATATATATATATAATAGCTAATATAAAGCTAAGTACTATTACTTTTTCTCTAAATACTTAAAAATAGCTAAGAATTAAGTAATTATAATTAATAGCTAAATTAATAGTATTTTTAATTAATAGCTATATAATATTCTTGTCTAAATATATTAATATAATTCTTATAGAGACTTAGCAGATATTAAGTATATATTTAATATTTATTATATTTAGACTAAATGCTAATTTATTATAGAGCAAACTTATATAAAACTATAACTTTTATAAAATATACTTAAACTAGTTTAAGAATATAATAAGTAATTAAAGCAATATCTATTCTTATATAAAAAGTGAAAATAAAAAATTTAAGATATATCTTAAATTTTCTCTTTATATAGAACTTAATTAGGTATATTTTTTTTATATAAGTTTTAGCAGAGTATATGCTAAGTATATCTAGAAGGTTATTTTTTTTATAGGTATTATTATTAGCTGTAATAATATCTTTAAGATTATAATTAATAATATTTAGGATAAATTATCTATTTCTAAATATTTAATAACTTATTTTAGTAGTATTTTATATTTTATTTATTAAAAAAATTTTTTGCCTTATAACTATTCTAGTATAAATATTTATTAAATATTTTAATAACTTTTATTAAAGGTATATCTATATCTTATCTTAAGCAGATATTTAATATATTATAAGTATATATTAAGTATAACTTAGATTTAGTTTAGGCTCTATACTTAAGGTAATTATAAGATTTTATTTCTTCTACTTCTTTAAAAGGATAAAAAGGATAAAATTTAAAGTAAGATATATTATTAGGCATATAAATATAGCGGCATTAAATATTATAAGTATATATTAAAGTATATACTTAAATAATATTATAAATATAGCTATATTAAACTAAATATCTTTAAAATACTTTATAAAGAAATAGGCTATATATCTAATACTACTTCTGCTAATAAATTTCTTAAAAAAGAAATTAAAAATTAATATAATAGATTTTTTTATTTTTAGAATTAATAATTAGCAAAATATTATTTTTATCTAAAAAGTAAAATATAAGTATACTTAAATTAAACTCCGGTAATCTTTAAATAGTATAAAGTAAGTTTAACTCTATATTTAATTTTAGCATATACTAAATATATCTTTAGCTACTAGTTATCTTTATTAATTGCCTATTAGCAAATAATTTTAAATTATAGTATATTATATAAGCTATCTCTATATATATAGCTTAAATTTATATACTTTATCTATATACTTTAATAGCTTATAGGATATATAATACTAATATTCCTATTTAATTTATTTATACTTATATTAATTATACTACTTTAAGGCATATAACTTATAGTAGGTATTTGCTTTATATATATTAGGTATATATTAACTATAAGTCTAGGATTTAACTACTCTTAAGGTATATTTAAAGTCCTATATAAAGAATATAATGCTTTAATTAATATTTTTATTCTTTATAATTAGGATTATTTTCCTTTTATCTTTTTTATTTATTAAAAAGATTATATATATTTTCTTCTATTACTAACTAAGTTAAGTTAAGATTTTATTTAAGAACTTATAGATTTAATTAATTAAAGAGATATTCTTACTATAACTATATATATATTATATATACTTTAAGCCTGCATTCTATATATGCTGACTAGATATTTATAGATAAATTCTTAATATCTCCTAAAGTATATATATTTAAATAAAAATATTAAGGTTAAGCTCTAAATTTAATTAGAGCTTCTTTAAATATTAAGGATAAAATTACTTATTTAATTTAAAAATAAAAACTTCTATAATACTTATTTAGTTTAAATATTACTAGTTAGAATCTATTCTTACTATATATTTTATATATACTAATACTATATAAAGGTTATATAAGAGTATAAATTTAACTAATATAAAAAAAGTAATAAATAATAGATTTACGCAGTTAATATTAGTAAAACTAAAGAATATATTATTATTTATTATATAAATACTTAAGTAAAAGTATTTATAAAAGCTAAATATCTTAAAATAAATTTAGCTTATAAGATAATACTTAGAAATATAAATATCTTTTTAATTTTAAGCTAGAATTCCGAAGCTAAATATATATTTAACTTCTTCTTATTATATATTTAGTATATACTAACTTTATATTAGGGATTAATATCTATTACTATGCTTTTATCTCTCTATAAACTTATTATATATATTTTTAAATATTTAAATTATTATTTTAAATATTATTATAAGCTATATATTAATATATTTAATAAGCATATATTTTAAATAGAGAAGAGATATAGACTATTATTATAGATATATATAAGAAATAAATACCTAGTTAGTATTATCTTAATAGATATAGAGTATATGCTAAGTATATTTAGGCTTTAGTAACTACTTATATTCTATTTATCCTTCCCTTAATTAGTAAAAATATCTTAAGCATATATTTATCTTCTGCTAAATATATATTAAATATAATTTCTATAAGAAGTTTAAAAGATCTTATTCTCTTATCTATTAACTAAAACATTTATAGGATTTATATTCTTACTAAGAAATCTTTTAAACTATATATTAATAGGTATTATAGTGCCAGCACAGGAGATAGAGATTTACTAGCTAATGCTTATATAAGGTATTATATAATTTTGCGAAGATATCTTTAGCATATAGCTTAATCTAAATTTAAGCTCTTTAAGCTATATCTTATTTACTAAGCCTGCTTATAATAGCTTATTTTAGTTTAAATTAGCTAAATAAAGATCCTATAGCTAGTCTTAATATTAACTTCTTTATTTTATTTATTTTAACCTGCTTCCTGAGCCTATATCTTAATATTATATAGCTTTTATCTAGGAGTTAATACTATTAATAATGCCTATCTTAATTCCCCTATTCTTGCTAATAACTTTAGAAGAGTTTATTAAGCATATTACTATTAGCTATAGGCTAAAATAGTATAATTATTATTGTTTAGTATATAAATATATTGCTAGAGTTAAATTATTTATAAATAAAACTAGCTAATATATTAAATAAATTAAAGCAAGATTTTAAGAACTTTAGCAGGAGTTTACAGCTATATAATAGAGATTTAAATAAAAAAATATTAATCTTAAGACTATCTAGTAGTATTAGAAAATATAGCTTAATAAAAAGAAATAGCAATATATTTAGGCTATTATTAAGAGGGATTAAACTTATTATATAGCTACTCTTATTATAAATATATTTATATTTATATTTAAATCTAAATCTAATATTAAAAGGCCTATAGCTGCTTTAATAAGAATATTTAAAATATCTATTACTATATCTTCTTTTGCCCCCAGACTTTTAAAGAAACTTCTTAATCTTAATAAGTTTAAAAGTAACTAAAAGAACCTTTAGTGCTTTATAGCTTAGATTTAAGAGAAGATAATAATTAACTAAGACTAATTCTTAACCCCCTAGAGCTATATAGCTTATATAATTAATTACTTAAAGAATATGCCTTATATTTAAATATTACTATATATTAAAGATAAAACCTATATTCTTAATAATTATTAAAAGATTCTAAATATTTTAAAGTATATATTTAATAATCCTAATTATATAAATAATATATATAATAAATTATTTAACCTCTATTAGACTAATAAAGAATTTAAAATCTTTTTTATTAAGTTCTAGTGCCTAGTATTAGAAAGAGAAATATTTAAAAAAATATTATTTATCCTGCTAGAGTAAGTTATTAACTAAAAATTTTAAAAAATATTATTATATAGCTAGCCCCCAAGTTATAAATATTATTAATTTGCCAAATTCTTATAAGACTTTAAAAACTATTATTATTAATATATTATAAACTAGCTCTTTATTATAAAAACTTATACTGCTATTTTAAAATCTATTTAATATATTTAGTCTTCTTTACTTATTCTAAGTCTTACCCTAGCTATAAGATATAATAACTAGCCTTAGAAAAGCCTTATATAAAAAAGTAAATTAGCCCTAATATAGCTATATAATTTAATAGACTTAAATATTTTTAAATGCTTAAGCGGGAGAGAATATAGCTTATTATATTATAAAATTAGCGCCTACTTTTAATATAGCTCTTTAAAATATTATATTAAAGATTATCTATATCTAGATAATTATTAGAAGATTTAAACTATAGCTATATATAAACCCTACTTTTAAACTCTCTAAATAATTTAGTTCCTAGATTTATATAATCTATCTCTTAGCTAATCTTTAATAAAAAGAGTAAGTCTAAAGTAAATTATAGCTAAGCTTAAGAATTATATATTATTTAAATCTCCGCTGCTATTATTTATAGAATTAACCTTAAGAAATACTTATAATAATTAAAATTAATAATATTGTCTATAATATTAGAGAAGAAGAAGAAGAAAATCTATTTATTAACTTATATCTTACTTAATATTAGAGCTAAAAAAATAAAGATTTATAGATTAAGGATAGGCTAAAAATTAGAAATTAAAGCTTATCCCCTTAAAAAGCCTAATTATCTTATATATATTTAATAGAAGAAAACTAGAAGATAAGAAGATTATATATTATATCTAGATAAATATAAGAATTAAAGATTATTTTAAGAAAGATATTAAGTTTTATATTATTTAACTAGCGTATTATTCTATTATTTTAAGATTTCTCTAATTAAAGCACTATAACTTATACTTATAATTTACTATTTATAATATTATTTTTAATAATAATTATTATTAAAAGAATTATAATATATTCTTAAAGCTAATTAAAATATCTGCCTTATATAATATTTTTCTAAAGGCTTTATTTTAATATTTATCTCTAAGACTTAGAGGATTAGAAGAAAGAAATATAGCCTTTATTTCTTTAACTGCTTATTCTGCCTATATTTAAAAAAATACTTAAATATTTATAATTATCTTAAAGGACCTAGATATTACTCTAAGGATTAAATAAATTTAAAAAAAAGACTCTGCCTGTTTATTACTTAAAAAGTTTAAAGATTATATTAATATCTTTTCTCCTAAAGAGGCTAAATATTTATTATTATATTATTTTTATAACTATAATATTAAGTTATTAGAGGAGAAGTTATTTCCCTTTAAATCTCTATATATTATATCTTAAAATAAATTAAAGGTTTTAAAGAAATAGATTAAAAAAAATCTAAGAAAAAGATTTATCTGCTTAAGCTTATTATCTGTTATATTCTTAATTCTGTTTATTAAAAAGCCTAATAGAGGAATATAGATCTATATAGATTATTAAGCCCTAAATATAATAATTATTAAAGACTAATATCTCTTACCTTTAATTAAAGAGACTTTAAATAACTTAAAAGAAATAAAGTACTTTATAAAGATTAATATTATTTCTATATTTAATAATCTTTATATTAAGAAAAAATAAGAATACCTAATTGCCTTCTATATTTAACTTAGCCTATTTAAATTATTAATAATATTATTTAATTTAATAAAAATACTAGCAATATTTTAATAGTTTATTAATAATACTCTATAAGATTATTTTAATATCTTTTATACTATATACCTTAATAATATCTTAGTTTATAATATAACTTATTCTAAATATATTTAATATATTTATACTATCTTATAGAAGCTATATAAAATAGGCCTATATATAAAGATCTAGAAATATAAGTTTATTATCTCTAAGACTAAGTTTTTAGGTATTATTATTAGCTAAGACTGTATTAAGATAAATCTAGATAAAATAAAAATAATTGCTAAATAAAAGACCCCGATTTATATAATTAATATATAAGTCTTTATTAAGTTTAGTAACTTTTACTATTAGTTTATTTATAACTTTTCTAAGATAATTATACTATTTATAAGCTTAATTTAGAAGGAAGTTTCTTTTAATTAAATACCTATCTATTAGTTTAGTTTTAAAGCCCTAAAAGAAATATTTATTTAAACCCTAATCTTAAAGCTATTTAACTAGACCTATAAGATTATAGTTAAAATTAATTTATTTAATTATATATTAGCTAGAATTATATCTTAATATAATAATAAAAGAATCTTATATCTTATTATATTTTTTTTAAAAAAACTCTTTACTATAGAGTATAACTATAAGATTTATAATAAAGAACTACTAGCAATTATTTACTGCTTTAAAAAATAGCGCCTTAAATTTAAAGATATACTATTACTAATTAAAGTTATTATAGACTATTATAATTTAAAATATTTTATATTAATTAAGCTGCTGAACTAATAATAGGCCTATTAATTTAAGTTTTTATCTTAGTTTAACTTCTAAATTATATATTAACCTAAAAAATAAAGAGTAAAGTCTAATATTCTAACTAGAAGGTTAGAGAATTTTCTTAAAAAAAAGGATAAATAGTTATAGTATTAGAGCTAAATAGTCTTAAAAAAGAGAATCTTAATTTATAGATTTAGAAATCCTTAAAATTAAAAGCTATTATTAGAAGTTAAATAGTAAGATATATTTACTTTACCAATTTAATAGCTTAAAAAGCTAGAAATCTTGCTAAATCTATAAGAATACTTACTTAACTTATTCTAAGAAATTAATCTATTTAGCCTAGAGAACTTATTTAATCTATTTTACTACCTAACTAGCTTATTAAGATTATTTAATTTATTAAGGAGATAATTTAGTCTATTAAAGAGATTATTTAGCCTATTAAAAAAATAGCCTAGCCTATTAAATAAAACTAGTTAAATTCCCCTGCTATACCTAATAAATTAAAATATCTGCTTAGTATTAAAGACCTATTAAATATAGCTTATTTATTTAATAATTTAATATAGTCTATTTTATAAGCTTTAGATTATAAAACTAACTGCTATTTTAAGATTATATTAGTTAATTACTAATAAAGAAAAAGATATTTATATTATAAAAACTATTTATATATTTCTAATTATAATAAGCTAAGAGCTTATTTATTATAAGAATACTATAATAAATATATATCTAGATACTCTAAAAAATATAAGCTTTATAACTTAATCTTATAGAAGTACTATTAGCTAAATATATACTAATATATAGATTATTAGACCTAGAATTACTATACTTACTATTATATTATACTCTTAAATAAAGGCTATTAAAAAGTTTTATACTAGCTCTTTATCTCTAAATACTCTTAGTAAAATATTTTAATAGATTTTATTATTAGACTTATACTTTACTAAAGTTATAATATTATATTAATTATTATAGACTAATTTATAAAGATAAAATATTTTATTCCTTATTAGGCTATTTATAATATTAAAGGAGTAATATAATTATATATCTATTATATATAGAAGCTTTATAGGCTATTAAAGACTATAGTATTTAACTAAGACTCTTAATTTATTATTACTTTTTAGAAATACCTAATTTAATACCTAGATATTATAAACCTATTATCTATTACCTATTATTCTAAAACTAATAATTAAACTAAAAGGATAAATGCTGTCCTAGAATAATATTTATATACTTATATTAGCTATTTATAAGATAATTAGGTTAACTAGCTATTTTTAACTAAGTTTATATTAAACTCTTATTATTCTAAGACTATTAAAATATTACCTTTTTTTACTAATTATAGGTTCTATTTATATATAGGATTTAAACCTATTTAGCCTATAAACTAGCCTGTTATTAAAGATATTAAAGCCTTTATTAAAAAGATATAAGATATTATAAATTATATCTATACTTAAATTTATATTACTTAAGCTTATTATAAAAAATAAATTAATTATTACTAAACTCTAGCTTACTACTATTATATAGAATAGTTTATTTAGTTAAATACCTAGAATATTTATATTTAGCGCCTCTAGAAGAAACTTAATTAGAAAAATCTTAGCCTATTCTATATTACTAAAGTTATTAGCCTATATATTTATTAGCTTAATCTATTTATTTTAATATATATTTATCCTATATTTAATATTAGCCTGCTTTACTCTATTACTAAAAATTTTATACTTAAATAAAGATAACCTTTACTACTGCCTATTAAAGTTAATAATCTTAAAGAATAAGTTATTAAAGATATCTTAGACTTTTAATAAGAATGCTATAAATATAAAGGCTTTTAACTATAGTATATTATTAAATAAATAAATTATAATAATTTAATTAAAGAGCCTATATATTATCTATAATATATTTAAAAAATTATTACTAACTTCTATTACTATTATCTAAATAAACTAAAGCTAAAGAATAGTCTTAATAAAGCTTAACTTTAAGAAGAGAAGTATTATTATAGTGCTAGTATAGGAGATAGAGATTTATTAGCTAATATTTATATAAGATATTATATAATCTTATAAAGATATCTTTAATATATAGCTTAATTTAAATTTAAGCTTTTTAAGCTATATTTTATTTATTAAGCCTGCCTATAATAGCCTATTTTAGTCTAAATTAGCTAAATAGAGATTTTATAGTTAGTCCTAGTATTAACTTCCTTATTCTATTTGTTCTAATTTATTTCTTAAGCCTATACCTTAATAATAGAGTAAGAAATATCTAGATATTAAAAAATAGCTTTAAAATAAAATAAAACTATAGATTCTTACTGTATTATTATAGGAAATATTAAAAATCTCTTTTAAATAGTAGAGTTATACTTAAAAGTATATTAGATTATCTGAAAATAGTTACTTCTAAAATAATTATAATATAAAGAGAAACCTATCTTTACTAAGGGCTATTTAATAGTATATTTATACTTAGTATATACTTAGTATTTATTTAGCATAGATTAAATACTAATAAGGCTAATTTATATTTAGTCTATAATAATATATAGAAAATATTATTAAATAATAAGAGCTTTTTAATTATAGTATTAATAATATATAGTAAAACTATAGTAATACTATATAGATCTCCTAATAAATATAGAGAAATAATAAGATAAAAGTTTAATATGCCTTTAAATATATATTAAATATATCTTTTAAATTAATAGAATTAAAGAGCTATTAATTATTAAATAAATTAATTTTATTTACTATTTAATCCTAATAATCCTTATAATATACCTTTAAATAATAATAATAATTAATCTTTTAATAAAGATACTAATTTTAAGGTTATTTTAATATCTTTATTTAAACCTTTTATTAAATATATACTGGCTAGAAATAAAATATCTATAGAGCATATACTAAGCAGAGATTAAAGAAGAGGTTAATCTAGAGATTTTAGTTATTATTAAAGCTAGGTTTAATCTAGAATTAAGTAGATTAAGCTAAGCTTTAAAGAATTAGATTTAAATTATTATTTTTAACGCAGATTAAATATAGAGTATATATTAAATAAAGATTAAGAAAGAGATTAATTTAGAGGTTCTAGTTATTATTAGAGCTAGGTTTAATTTAAGACTAAGCAGACTAAGCTAAGCTCTAAAAAATTAGACTTAGATTATTATTCTTAATATAGATTAAGTATAAAATATATATTAAATAGAGATTAAGAAAGAGATTAATTTAAAGGTTTTAATTATTATTAGAGCTAAGTTTAATCTAAAATTAAATAGATTAAGCTAAGCTCTAAAGAATTAGACTTAGATTATTATTCTTAATATAGATTAAATATAGAGTATATATTAAATAAAGATTAAGAAAAGGGTTAACTTAAAGGTTTTAATTATTATTAAAGCTAGATTTAATCTAAGACTAAATAAACTAAGCTAAGCTTTAAAGAATTAAACTTAGATTATTATTTTTAATATAGATTAAGTATAGAGTATATACTAAATAGAAATTAAGAAAGAGGTTAATTTAAAGATTTTAGTTATTATTAAAGCTAGATTTAATTTAAGACTAAGTAGATTAAGTAAATTAAGCTAAGCTCTAAAGAATTAGACTTAGATTATTATTCTTAATATAGATTAAGTATAGAGTATATATTAAATAGAGATTAAGAAAGGGGTTAATTTAGAGATTTTAGTTATTATTAGAGCTAAGTTTAATCTAAGACTAAGTAAATTAAGCTAAGCTCTAAAAAATTAGACTTAGATTATTATTCTTAATATAGATTAAATATAAAATATATACTAAATAGAGATTAAAGAAGAGGTTAATTTAAAGATTCTAATTATTATTAAAGTTAAGTTTAATCTAAGATTAAATAGACTAAGCTAAGCTCTAAAAAATTAGACTTAGATTATTATTCTTAATATAGATTAAGTATAGAGTATATATTAAATAGAGATTAAGGAAGAGATTAACTTAAAGATTCTAGTTATTATTAGAGCTAGGTTTAATCTAAAATTAAATAAACTAAGCTAAGCTCTAAAGAATTAAACTCAGATTATATTTTTTAATGCAGATTAAGTAAAGAGTATATATTAAATAGAGGTTAAGAAAGAGGTAGATTTAGAGGTTCTAGTTATATTTAAGGCTAGATTTAATTTAATACTATCTTAATATTTAAAAGGGTTTAAACTTCTTTATTAGATTTAAATAGCTTTACTAGTTTTAATCTAGAGTATATATTAATTTTATATTTAATATATATTATCTAGAAGTTAAGTATAGATTTTAAATAAAATAGAGCTTATATATATTATAATAAAGGATTCTTATTAGAAGAAATAGCAGAGATTAATTTTATTATTTAATTAAGAGAAATAATAGAATAAAAGCAATAAGAATTTAAGTAAGAAAGAGAAAGATTATTATAGCAGTTTATATAATAAATATATATATCTATATAGCTATAGTTATATAGTAAATATATATATATATTTTCTTTTCCTCTATAATAAGAATAAATAAAAAAATAAAGAATATTATATTATAATTATTTAAAGATATAGAAAAATAATCTTTAAGTATAAGAACTTAGCATTAAACTAAAATTTAGCATTAATAATCTTTAAGTATAAAAGCTTAGTATTAAACTAAAGTTTAATATTAAGTATATGCTCGGGGGAGAGCTGGGCTTAAATATCTATATATTTAAGGCTTTTAAAACTTATCCTTAAAAGAAGAGATTATAACTTATAGATATAAACTT